>NC_133753.1:199316959-199628831 GCF_036562045.2 Rhinolophus sinicus | reverse complement strand
CTTCCTTCTCCCTTCTTCTTGTGACCCTGTGCTCTCTGCCTATGGTAATAACTTCTTCTAGCTCAGCTGGTCATACAACTAATAGAATCAGAGTAAGATAAAATCAAATTTTAACATATGCACGTGGGGAATTCACATACGTGTAAAAATTCCAAAGGCAGCGAGGTCAGATTGGGTGCTTGGCAGGTAATTTAGGAAGAGTGGTACACTCATTGTTAGTCTACCCAGAAAATAATGGGACATGGGGGAGGGGTGGTCGGCAGGCTCCACTGGGCGTCTTCCCGCCTTATGCTAAGGAGTTTATGCCAACTTCTCCTCCTAAACTAGGTCTTCCCATTTGAATCTCTTAGGCAGCAATGAGGGAGGGTCAAAGGCTGTTTCAGAGTCTTTTGTTTCCCAAAAACCAACTTAAAGTCAATATCCCCACAGGCAAAACTTTCAGTCCTCTTCATTTCCATCTTTGAATCTGTAATAAAAGTTTCACATCAGAAGTTAAGTTGGAAGATTGTCACATATTTCATTAATCGCTCAGTCCTGAGAATAAGTTACTTTAGTTAAATTGTTGAATCTTGTTTCATGACTCGGTGATGTAGATACACTCCCAAATTTCGCCTTTCATTTACTATTTCTTTACTTGCTTAGGTGGGGGAGGAACAAATTTTCCTCTACCCTCAAATTTCTTCTGGCTGCTCTAATAATCAAATAGACATGAGAAAGATTAACAAGAGAAAATAAGTAGATTTAATACACACATATGGGAACCCTGCACACCGGAGAGTCAGATACCTAACATGAAGGAGAAGTAGGGACTTAGAAAGGGAAGATGGGTACCTGAGATAAGACATCCGGAGCTAGGGATGAAGTAAGATCACTTGGGGGCTTGAAAGGGTCACTGCAGGGTGGTGACAATAGCAGATGTTTCATGAATATCTTGAACCTAGGCAGACAATGTTGACCGAGACTAAAGGAGAAGATCAGACAAGGACAGAAATAGACAAAGTATGTAGGGTGTGGGGTGCTGAGCTGCTACTGATGTAGGAATATTTTTTGTGAGTCCCCAAATAAGGTGGGATCTGTCAACAGTTTCTGGGTGTGGGCCGGAATCATGTCTCGTGAAGACAAAGAATGGACACACGGACCAGGGAGAGGCAAAGAGTTGTAAAGGAAGATAATTTATTAGAGGAAGGAGAAGAGGTTGCAGTTCCCCAGTGGGAGGAGGGCTCGAATGGGGGTGCCCAGTGACTGAGGCAAAAGTTCTTACTTTTATACCTTCCCTTGCCTGCTTGGGGAAGGGGGCTGGAGCCTTCTAATTGAATTCATCTATCAAGTTTGTCGTGTTTGCCCATCCTGAAGGGATTACGGAACCAACCCATTCCTATCTATCAGATCTGCTGCTCCTTTGTCTGGCAAAAAGAGATTTGAGGTAATCTATTAACTTCAGGTGTGGTCTCATATTTTTGTCCTTGAGTAAAGGAGACATTCCAGAACCTGGAGTTTCAGGATATGGATGCTTTTCTGTTTATTCCACCAGGGACCTTCCTATCTACCTAACGACATGCTAACTAACCTGTCTCACTACCAGCCCACGGTTACTGACTGTGAGTGGCCTATGGGTTTGGGATATCTTGAGGTGTCCTTATCTGACTCTGCACTGTTTTCCCAGGTCTTCTATATATGCTTATAGTCCCCCCCAAGACTGAAGTTCCCACACCAGGCTAGCCCTCCAGACCCAAGAGTGGCCCCAGCTTTGCATGAGACACCTTAAGCCAGGGCAAAGCTGAGGGACTCTACCCCAACCCACCAGACAGGTCCAGCTACCACAGCTGTTCAGGGGGGGAGGCTGTTCCAGCTAAGATTCCAGAAGAGCCTGGTGTTCAGCTCCCCCTGCAAATGCTGCACCTGGGGTGGAGTCCCCAAGGCCCCTTAAGCCACAGCACCTGGGCCAGAGCCTGGGTTCCCACCACAGCCTGCCTTCCAAGCTCTCCCTGAGGGCTGCAGTCTGGTTCCTGCAGGCCTCACCATGGTCTTTCTATGCCCAGGCTTTCGGCTCTCAGACCTGAGTTCCTTTTTGTCCGGTCCTCCTGGGCTGCTTCTTTAACATGCAAAATAAATCTTTGGTTTGCACCGCACTTCCACCAGCTGTGGTGTCTTACAGAGGCTCTTTAACCACAGTGTTAATTCAAAAATGGCCTTCAGTAAGGTCGGGAGGCAAGAGGGGAGAGTGGCATAAGGCAGCATAGGTAAGAGCCAGGTGACAAGTTAGTTAATTTAGGGGTGCCAAGACGTGTGCTGGGTTGCACCTCCAGGACCCCACATTCCAGCGGGCAGCTTCCAGGGCACAGATGACTTCCCCTGGGGCATAGCCCGGGGTCTGACACATTGGCTCAGAAGCCTTTGGAAAGAGCATACCCTGACCTCCACTCAGGTGTTATTCCCAAGATGCACACGAGATGGCAGCAGAGAATAACTTTTCCTGGAGACCTGCAACCAGGTGTTATTCCATATATGTACACGAGATGGCAAAAGAGAGCATTTCCTTGGCCATCGGCATTACAATGAGAATCCAGGCCCCTGGAACTGCATTCTCTTTGAGATAAATCCTGTTTTAGTCCTTCACATGCCTCACCTCACCTACTACTCCTATTTTCTAATTGAGACACAGACAATTATCTCCATTTCACAGGTATTTAAAATGAAGACTGATTCTAGCAAAGTTCTGAGGCCGAAATTGGCAAACATGAGCCAAAAGAGCTTGCACGCACACGGCATCCTGGACAAACAGAGTGATCCAAACAGTCCTTGGAGCATTTGGTGGAATCTCAGTCATTCTATTGAAGAAAATCTGCACATAACCTAATGGTACAGCTTTCCATGAACTCACTCAGGCTGGTTTTTGGGTTAGGACCAGGACAGGCGGGGGGGGAGGGAGGTGGTGGTCTGGCCCTTCACAGGAGGACAACAGCAGATCCCTATGACAAGACTCCCCCACATCTATGCCCTGCCTGTGCTCCGGCCTTTTGTAATGTCTTCTTTGGGTGGCTTGATGTCTCAATTGGTTACAGCGTGAGCTCTGAGCAACAGGGTTGCTGGTTCGATTCCCACATGGGCCAGTGAGCTGCGCCCTCCACAACTAGATTGAAGACAATGAGCTGCTGCTGAGCTTCTGGAGGGGGAGGGTGGATGTCTCAGTTGGTTACAGCACAAGCTCTCAACAAGGTTACTGGTTCAATTCCTTCATGGGATGGTGGGCTGTGCCCCCTGAAACTAAAGATTGGAAAGGGCAACTGGACATGGAGCTGAGCTGTGCGCTCCACAACTAGACTGAAGGACAACAACTTAACTTAGAGCTGATGGGCCCCAGAAAAACAGTGTTCCCCAACATTCACCAATAAAAAAAAATTGAAAATCTCTTCTTCCTCAGCCCAGAGCACGGCTCTGCTTCTCACCATGTTCCCTTCCTCTGAGGTCACAACTGACAAGAGCTTCCTGGCTGCTCAGAACGGAGTCTGGGCTGACACCTTCCTCATAGAGGGGTGCCTGAGCCTCATACAGGCGCAGAGCTGGCTTCCGTCTCCTCCAAGTACTAGCTGTGTGACTTCAGGCAAAGACATGGAAAGTCCGTCTCCTCACCTGTCAGGTGGGGATGACCACTCCCTCTCAAGTGGCTGTGAGATCAGTGAGGTGAGGCAGGTCGGCTCCTGCCCCACACGTGATGGGCCCTCACTCCCCCTCCCTCTTCCCTTCCCAGTCCTTTCTCTACCTCTATGGGCAGGAAGGATCAAGAGTTTAGCAGATAGTCTCCTTGTGGCGGAATGAGCTTTCCTGTTGGTGTCCACACAGCCACAGCCCCTGAGTGCTGACTCTGGCATCTGTGCCAGCTTCACCCTCAGGGCAGCGCTCACCACAGCCCCTCCCTGGTCTTCTCAACCCTGCTCCTCTCCAAACTCATGGTCCCTGCCTCAGCTCAGGCCAGAGCGCCTCTCCTATCATATCACCCCATTAGGGTCACCAGGTACCCCAGTTGTCACCATTAACCTTTCTTGTCGGATGACAGGTGTGGGCTTTAATAGATAGAAGGGCCAGCACTGACACTGAGCCTGAATACAGTAACCTGAATAAAGTACAGACTTTAATAAATAATAGTACATCAACATTTGTTTATTAATTATAATAGTTCTATAGTAAACTAGAAAGAGGAGAAATTAAAAGCAAAATTAAAAAAATCTATTATCAAACTGGAAACATGGAGGAAATGGGTGATTTCCAGGTAAAAATACACAATAATAAAATGGACTTTAAAATAAAGAAAATTCAAACACACTAATTAGACATCTGGCAAAGTTGTGTCCTCACCCACCTCCCCCACCCCTTACCCTCACCCACCTCAGGCCTTGCAGTTCCCAGAGCACCAGGGACGCCCACTGTACTCCCAGGGGTGGCCACAAGGCTATAAGTTCCTCCCACCTATCCAGCCCTCTGGGGTCTTCCAAAGACACCCCTGGTGGCAATGATGGAGCTGCAGCTGGACGCTGAGTTGCACAGTCTGCTCATTTTCCCTTGAATAATAGAAAAAACAGATTCTACCCATAAATCGTACTTTAACTTACACTCTCACCCCTTTCTTATTCCTTTAAAAACCATGTCTTTTCAGGGACTTTTATACCAAAGTGTCTTCTGCAAAGCAAAAGTTCAGGATTGAGATTTCTTTCAGTTCAATTTCATTGCATACACATAGATGTGCCCTTAAAGGAGGCTGTGTAGAAAATGAGGTGCGTTTCTTCGAAGTCTGAGGCACCAAGGGCAAGCATGCCTATCGGTTATTGTTGCTTTCACAGTGTGCAGAGTTTTCCCACCTTTATGTCCAGACTCAAGGACGGGGAACAAAGGCAACACCGATGTCACTTAAAAAGGTCCACAGAAATCTGCAAACCGAGGCTCTTACAGGAGCTAAGGGTTAGGGGCCTGGGCGACAAAGGAGAGGGTAGCCAGTGACCAGGAGACAGTGTCCTGTGTCTGCAGTGGTCCACCTTCACCTGTCAGGAGTGATCAACATTAGGAGCCAGTCTCCGTCTTTGGGCCCCGGGAGGAGCAGACGTGGCGCTGGGCCAGGCTGGGGGCAGTGGCACCAGCTCCCACTCCTGAGCTGAGGTGAAACCATGATCACCTTGGTTGTGTGTGTGCTGTGACAGGGAGTGTGCTGAATGCTTTGGCTGGCTGTATTCTCTCCTATTTTACTGTAGTTTTCTAAAACCACTTTATGTAGGTACGGTTAACATAGAAAATCTGTACAAAATTAACATATGCAACTCGATGAGTTGGAAGATCAGTGTACACCTGTGAAACCAGCACCGGGTCTATGCCATAAACGTGTCCATCACCGCCACTCGTTTCCTCCAGTCTACGTATTTATTTATTTTTTATTAGTACTGTCATCATCACTTGTGTGTGTGGTAAGAACACTCACCATGAGATCCAGCCTCTTAGCAAGTCTCAAGTGTACAAACAGTATTGTTAACTATAGGCACCATGCTGTACAGTAGCTGTCTGGAATTTATTAATTGTGCATAACTGGGACTTTCTACCCCAATTACCACAGTGCACATTACCAGCGACACCAACACCAATCCTGCTGGCACTGAAACCTGCAGCCCCGTGCCCAGGCTTCTCAGAACCTGCTCCATGACACGAGGGGAAGAGGTGGTATGCCGGGGGGCCGCTCTGAGCCCATGGAAGTTAGGGAGCTAAAGAAAACCTCCCTTCCTGACTTCTGAGGCCGAGGCCCCAGGTAACCCACCAAGAGTGGACAACAAGGTCCTTATACTTGACCAAGCTCGAGTGTAGGTGGGTTGGGATCCTGAGTGTCTCCTGGAGGCCAGCATGGACACAGGCCCAGGTCTCTGACCCTTGGCACTGCTGACCGACATCCTAGTGGTGGGGGCTGTTGTACGGTGAGCTGCATCCATGGTCTCTACCGCCCACTGGCACATCCTCCACACACTGCCAAGTGTCCATGGGAAGGGACAATAAGATTGTTCTGTTTAGGAACCACTGCTCTTATCCCGCTGCACAGATTTGGGCTCTGGCCAACCCTCGGGCTACCCAGGCAGACAAGACTTACCCTGTTTCCCCGAAAATAAGACCTAGCCGGACACTCAGCTTTAATGCATCTTTTGGAGCAAAAATTAATATAAGACTGGGTGTTATATAATATTATACAACATCTGGTCTTACAGTAAAATAAGACCGGGTCTTATATATTAATTTTGCTCCAAAAGACGCATTAGAGCTGAGTGTCCGGCTAGGTCTTATTTTCGGGGAAACACAGTACCTCCTAGCCAGGCCACTGGGTGTAGGGGGGTGCTGGAGTCTTTTCCGCTCCTCTGCCTCACTGTCTCCTCTCCATCACAGTCTCCTCTCCATCACATGGAGCCAAGACACTGTCTCCATTGCCCAGCGCCTTGGAAACACTCTTCGGGTGGTGAGAACTCGCTGTTACTCTATGCCTTGCTTTGCTTTATTCTATCTATCTTACTTATTGCCTCACTTAATAAATAGTGTTTTGCTGCCTCAACTCCGTCTCAGTGTGCATGGTGAATATGTATTCGACACCCAAATTCTGTGAACACTTAAAACGTAGCCCCTTGTTGCTACAATCCCTTGTTGAATACATGATTCTAAATTATTTTGTCCCATTCTCTGGGTTGTCTTTTCACTTTCTTCATAGTATCCTTTAATGCATAAAAATTTTAAATTTTGATGAAGCCCCATATATATTTTTTTTCCTACGGTAAAAAAATACAGTGGCCACATGCTTTTGGTGGAACCACTGTCAACTCCAAGGTTTTGAAGATTTATCCGTATGAATTTTTCTAAGAATTTTATAGCTGTAGTGTTCACATTTACATCTTTGACCATTTTTAGTTAAATTGTGTATATGGAATGAGATAATGGTCCAGCTTCATTTTTTGCATGTGGATATCCAGTTTTCCAAGAATCATTTGTTGAAAAGACTGTTCTTTCCCCATTGGTCTTGGCACCTTATTGAAAATCATTTGATCATATACGTGAGGGTTGATTTCTGGGGTCTCCATTCTGATCCATCGTTCTATATCTCTGTCCTTATGTATTAAATAAAACAGTACCACACTGTTTCAATTACTGTAGCTTTGCAATTAGTTTTAAATCCAGGTAGTGTGAGTCCTCCTAGGTTGTTCGTTTTGCAAGATTGTTCTTGCTATTAGAGGCACCCTGCCATTCCATGTGAATTTGAGAATTACCTTATCAATTTCTGTGAAAAAGGATGTTGGAATTTTGATAGGAATTTTGTTGAATTTGTAGACAACTTTGGTTAATATTGACATCTTGACAATATTGAGTCTTCCAGTCCATGGACACCAGATGTCTTTCCATTTATTTAGGTCGTCTTTAATTTCTTTCAGCAGTGCTTTGGGGTTTTCAGCATACAAGTCTTTCTCATCCTGGATTAGATTTATTCCTAAGTATTTGTCTTTTAGATGCTATTATAAGTGGAATTTTCTTAATTTCTTTTTTGGATTTTTCATTGCTCATATATACATGCACAACTGATTTGTGTGTGTTGATCTTGTACCCTTGCAACTTTGATAAATTCATGTATTAGCTCTAGTAACATTTTTTGTGGATTACTGGCATTTTCTAAGTATAGGATAATGTCACTGTAAATAGAGACAGTTTTACCTCTTTCTTTCCAACTTGAACGCCTTGTATTTCTTTTTGTTGTCTCTAATAGCTCTGGCTGGAAGTTTCAGTACAATGTTGAATAGCAGTGGTGAAAGCAGGCACCCTTGTCTTGTTCCTGATCTTAAGAAGAAAGCTTTCAGTCTTTCATCATTGTTTATGATGTTAACTGTCCGTTTTCCATAATTTCTGGTTATCATGTTGAGGATTTTACTCTCTAATCCTCATTTTCTGAGAGCTTTTATCAAGAAAGGGTATTGGATTTTTGAAATGCCTTTTCTTCATCAATTGAGATGATCATTTTCCCCCATTGTTCTGTTACTGAGATTTATGACATTGATTGATTTTATGTTGAACTACTTTCACATTCCTGGGATAAATCTCACTTGTTCGGTAAAGACTCCTTCTAATATGCTGTTGGATCCTTTTTGTAAAAATTTGCATATTTTTGCATCTATGTTCATTGGGTATATTGGCCTATAGTCCTTTTCTTGTAGTGTCTTTATTTCGCTTTGGTATCACGGTAATGCCACCCTGACAGAATGTGTTAGGAAGTGTTCTGTCTTCAATTTTTGGGGAAGAGTTTGAGATGGAAGCCCAGCTACTTTTGCAGCCTCTAAATGTGAGGACATTCCCCAAATCAGGTCCCTCTCCCCTCTGTCTGCACATGCAGTTCCCTTATCTCTAAACACACGTGTGTAGATGCTTCCAGATCTTTATTTCCAATCTGACCTCTCTTATTATCACCAAGCTCATACAGCAGTCAGTCTACTCTACGGGTCTAACAGGCCTCTCAGTGTTAATATGTCTTCTGTCCCCAAACCTGCTTCACCCTGTCTCTCCCATTTCAGTAAATGGCACCGACTTCCAGCTGATGATCAGGCTCCCAGTCCTTGACTCGCTGTGTTGGTGCTAATTCTTACCTGCAGACAGCAGATTCCACTGTAGCTAATATAAGTAGTAAGGGATGGAGTAGAAGATACTGGGTAGATTATGGCATCTGTGAGAGGGTCAGGTAACCAGGAACAGTCAGAAACCATCAACAACCTGGAGAAACCTGACCATGCTGTAGGATTGCGTTGGGAAAGTCCCCATTGCCCTGCTCCCTCTGCACAGCACCACTGCTGCCAGGAACCAGGCCTGAAGTACCCCAGATAAACCACACACCTGCACAGCTGATCTGCTGTGACAGCCACTACTTCCTTGGCTCTTTCAACATCTTAGGTGGTACATGTCTAGCAAAACCAGAAAACCAGACACATCTGTGATCTCAGAGGCAAGTGACCTGGGGCATGTAGCTTTGCAGCTCCAGTTTCTGCGTGCAGGGCACGCTAGAGATGTTTGGTGTGGGCCATGTTCAGCTAATTCAGAATGCCTCCCAGTGTCCTCCTTATCTTCTCTTTCCCTCTGTCTCCACAGCCAGCTGTCAGCCAGCCCTCTCAGCCCTGAGTGCCTCTAAGTAGGTCCTGCTTTGATCATTTCTCACAACTTCTCTCTTTCACAGCTTGAGCCCACCTAAAAGGTCACTCTCATCAAGATTGTGGCAGTTGCTTCCTGACTGGTCTCTCTGCTTTGACCATCTGAGGTCTCCACACTGCAGCCAGTGTGAGATAATTCCACTGCCTTTCCAAACTCTCTCCACAGTGGTTTCCCATAACACTCAGAATCAAAAAGAACTCATCACCATGACCTACTTATCCCTGTAGCCTTTCCAACCTTGTCTAGTTCAGGAAGCCCTCGCTCATCGTGCTCCTAGGTACACCACCCTTCCTCAAGCACAACACATCTGTTCCCAGCCCAGGGCTTTGCACAACTGCTCCTTCAGCCTGGAAAACCAAAGCAGCTCCCGCCTCTACTTTATCCTGGTTCCTGCACAGTCTTCACTGCCTTGACCCACTTGTTTATTCACATTTATGTTCTCTGTTCATTGGTTTATTGTTTGTCTCCCTCCAATGGAATGTCAGACCCTCTAGGGGCCTGACAGGAGCTGTGCAGTGACTGGTGACAGGTGATCAGTAAGTACCTTTTGAATAAATGAAACCATCTCAATCGTCAAAGTTTATGAGAAAACTTGTTAGAAAACATCCCTGACTTTATGGATATATAGCAAGGAAGGAACCGGAGGCCTAGAAATGTGGCTGCAAACAGCACAAAGAGGACTCCTGGGCTCGCCCTGTGCAGGCTCAGCTTCCCCCTGCACAACAGAGGTGTGAGAGGACGGGCTCCACCTGTGGTCTCCGAGATCTCCAGTAAGAAAGAGTCCAGGGCTGTATCCTGAACAAACATCCAGGTCACTGTTGACTTGCCCTGAGGTCAACTCTTGGATTTCCAGGTGGTGACAAGGGACAAAGTAGCCTGCTCCAGGTGCTTTAGGACCATATGGGTTTATAAACGATGGCTCCTAGTCCTGAAGCTGCATGAGGAGAGTAGCTGAGAGAAGGTTGAGGCAGGCCTCAAGGATGGGAAACACGAGTAACACCCAGCCCCCCAGCACTCAGAATGGTGGACTCTGCTTAGGCTAAGTGTGCTCACTGGAGGTTCCAGGAAGCAAGGCCAGAACAACTAGAGGGGTTCAAAAAGGGCCTGTGCTGGGGGCGGGAGCGGGGCTGACCCGTCACTCGCTGTGTAACCTGAGGCCCAGAGGGTTCAGCTCAGCCTGCTTCTTTCTCAGAACAGCTGAACTTTATCCCTCAAGGAGCACATTTGTCCCACAATGGGTGGGTGAGCCAGTACCTGTTTCTAGTCCAGACACAGCGAGGTGAGGGACCTGGAGATAGGGGTGGGGCTCTGCTGGGAGACACCCTAGATGGGGCAGGCTCTCCTGGGACCCTGGCTGCATTCCCAGCACACATCAGGTGCTCCATGGGATACCTACAAGTCCCCAGGCTACAGGGAAGTCGTTTTTTCACAAGGGTTGGGGAGACTCTTTCTTTTCTGGAGACTGTCCAGAAACCAAGGCGTTAAAATTGCAAACCTGGTGGGAGCCTGTTCAACTGCCCAAGGAGGGTAAGGTGGGCCCCTGCTCAAGCCCCTCACTCTCGGACAAGGCCCAGAGGGCTCAAGACAGCATCCCATCAGCAATGTGCTCATTCCAACCAGAAGAGAAGGCCGGGCCTTCTACAACGTTAGAAATCCAAGTCCACTTCATCTATACCGGCGGAAATCAGGGTCCATTTGTCTATACTAGTGTCTACGTTTGTCTGTCTACATCTGTACACACTGGAGGAAATCAGTGCTCAATAGCCTTCACCAGCAGAAATCAGGCTCCAGTTTGTCTACAGCGGCAGAAGGCGGAAATCAGGTGCAGAGGCCCAGCCAGGGATCTGAAAACAACGGTAGGACCCCGAGGCTTGCTGAGCACGAAGTGAAAGCTACCGCCCCGCCGCCGCCCCGCCGCCGCCCCGCCCGCCACCGCCCCGCCCGCCACTTCGGGGCCAGCGCAGCCCGCAGCCCTGGCCCAGGTGAGGGCGCCCAGCAGAGGGACCGGGACGCAGGGTCCGCCTCCGGGCGCCGAGATCCTGCCGGGTCAAGTCCCGCGGGGTGAGACCCCCGCCCCTCGGAGTCCCGCGGGGTGAGACTCCCGCCCCTCGGAGTCCCGCGGGGTGAGACCCCCGCCCCCCTCGGAGTCCCGCGGGGTGAGACCCCCGCCCCCCTCGGAGTCCCGCGGGGTGAGACCCCCCGCCCCTCGGAGTCCCGCGGGGTGAGACCCCCGCCCCCCTCGGAGTCCCGCGGGGTGAGACGCCCGCCCCCCTCGGAGTCCCGCGGGGTGAGACCCCCGCCCCCCTCGGAGTCCCGCGGGGTGAGACCCCCCGCCCCTCGGAGTCCCGCGGGGTGAGACCCCCGCCCCCCTCGGAGTCCGGCGGGGTGAGACCCCGCCCCCCTCGGAGTCCCGCGGGGTGAGACCCCCGCCCCCCTCGGAGTCCCGCGGGGTGAGACCCCCGCCCCCCTCGGAGTCCCGCGAGGTGAGACCCCCGCCCCCCTCGGAGTCCCGTGGCGGTGAGACCCCCGCCCCTCGGAGTCCGGCGGGGTGAGACCCCCGCCCCGCCCCGCCAGCCCAGCCGCCGCGGTCCAGCCTCCCCTTCCGCCGCGGCGCGAGGCGGGGGCGCGGCCGGGGAGGATTCCCCAGCGGACTGCGCGCTCTTCTCACGCCTCAGCTCTGGGCAGCGGCCTCTATGGAGACGTTTCTCCCCGAGGCGGGACAGAGGCGGCGCCACCATGGCCGTCAGCACGGACCGCCCCTGCGACCCGCGCGACCAGGGCTCGAGCGTCCAGGTAGGGGACCGGCCGCCGTGGGGGAGGGGTCTTGGGCGCCGCTGCTGCTACTGGGGGAGGAAGTTTTGACTTGGTCGTTGCTGGAACACAGTTTAGCAAACTTTTCCCTAACTTCATGAGGAAACTATGCTTTCTAGACAGATTTGCATTCCTGGGGTCTGAAGGGGGTGGAGGGGGAGGGGGTGTGAGACGGAAAGACACTTGTGAAATTGTTGCCAACGATGGGAATGTTCCTAAGTTTTTCATTAGCTTAGAAATGGTAGGACAAACCGGTGAACTATGATGCTCGAAGGAACCGAATTTTTACTTTAAAAACACCAGGATTGACTTTTCTGTTGATTTAAATAATGAACATTGGGCAGTCAAAAAACATGCTCAGCTCAGGTTTGAGAAGTGTGGTGGAGGATGTTTGTATTTCTCCGTGTGAAATGCAGAATGGTTTGTCTTTCCCGTTTTTCTGTGAAACTAGAGTGAACAGTGTTTGGTGTAGTGATTACAGCTCTCTTATTGTTACCTATGCAATAGCGTTTTTACTTAAACAGTCTAAGTACTTTCAGGTGTTTAAATAAGAACGAAACATGTAATTCAAAAATTAAGTTAAATGTGATTGAAAATGCATAACGAATAGCTTAGGAAATGGCTGCGCAGAACGGGCTGCGGCACTGGGAGGGCTTCTCAGCTTCGTGTAAAGAGACTTCACAGTGGACGGGAGTGAGGTTTGGGTTCACAGGGTCTCCGGGTCAGGAGGAACTTTCCAGCTCACTGTATGGGAGAGGTTTGCTGTCAGTGAAACACGTCCAGATGCTGAGCGTAACAGCAACACGTTTCCTTCAAGGTGGGATTGCATCTGCAGTGTTGGGCGGCTGGCACCGAGATAACAAACCCACTTCTGCTTCTGAGGTGACACCGTGTGTTGATCTCTCTGTGCCGACCTAGTCTGCCACCGTGCGTGGAGGCCTGGGTGGGGAGCAAAGTGGACTGTCCAAGGCTGCAGATAGCAGAGCCCTGGCCTTCCTGGGGGTGGTGGGCCTGGGTGCCAGGCAGCCTTGTTAGCAGGACAGTTGCTCACGTTTTACCTCATTAGAGGTGCGCTGGGTAAGTCTAGTCAGAAATGGCCTTTGTGAAATGCAGACCTTTGTGGCTTTGGCATTCTTAGTTCACGAGCATGCCGATGGTCTAACAGGAATACTTTAGTACTTGTAAAGCTAAGAAAATAAAGTGGTCCCTGTGTTTGCCCTGAGATGTGTGTTCATAGGTTGAGTCACCCAGCCCAACACAGGAGCCCCGGGGTCCCAGATCTCAGCGGTGTTTTCAGATAATCATTCGAGCCCAGCACACACACCACCGCTGCCTTCCTTCCCCACGGAACTAACTTGTCCTTTCTTTGTGTTTGAACAAAAGTCCAATCCCGTAGAGCCTGCTGACCCTGACAGTAGTCCTCCCAGGCAGGCTATACATCCTGCAGATGGTGGGAGGCCTCCTCCATGTTCCGGGGGGGCGGGGGGGGGTTCCTTTACGCTGTGCCCCGAGGCAGTGGTCCTTCTGCGCAGTGTCTCTTCTGCTGCCCAGTCAGTGCAGGGCTTCTGTGCCCTGCAGTCCGTGGGAGCTCCCTCACCTGCATCCCTCCCCCTCCGTGGCAGGGCTCACTAGTCCAGCACACTTCTGAGGGGTGGGGGAGGTGAGGGGCACAGGCTGGCCTGAGAGGTGCTAAGTCCCATCCTGCATTTCTTGACCCAAGGGAGCCTGGGATCCTGGGAGGAGAAGGCACCCCACAGTCGCTATGCACCCTTCCATGGGCTGGGGCAGGTGCCTGTATAGTGGGGGAAGGCCAGAGAACAGGCTTGGGGCTTGCAGATTGGATGTGCACACACTGCACCCTTAGCTGTTGGCCTTTGGCCTAGTAGTCTGGCCTGTCCACACTTGAATCAGTTTATCGTTTGTGGGGCTCACATGTGCCCCTCCTACCTCTTGGAGCACCATAAGGGTCTAATTTAAAAATGGATGTATAGATGCTTCTTGAAAGGAAACCCACTTCATCATTTAGCTGAATGTTCCTAAGTTGAAGTTTGCTTCCATCTTGATATCTGTGACCTTCCCAGGTGTCTCTGTTTACATCTGGCCCCCAATTCTCAAACACAGCTTTTAGATACTGTGGGGACTGAGCCCCAGAAAGCAGTTTCCAGGCTCTCGGCCTCACATAGACAGGTGCCTGGCTCAGGTAGTAAATGGCCATCAACTGTGATTGGATGGCCAGCAACTGTGGCTAGTTGGCCGTCAGCTGTAACCAGTGAGCCATTGGCCACTAATATAACTGCTGCTACGCTAGCAGCAAATGGGGGCTAGCAAGAAGATGGTGGCTGGGCTGGCAAGCGGCAGAATATGGATTGCAAATCGTGTGGCTCCTGCTTCCTGTGTCTCCAACCCAGCCGCCAGCGAGACTATAGTGGTATGACTCCCCTATCTATGGCTCCGTGGGTGTTTCTTTTTGGCCTCAACATATCCTGCATTCTTATGTGGGGAGCAGGACTAGAGACCCCACATGATACCCTGCATGACAGGCTGCCGGAAGGACCCTCCATTCATTGTTGTCATGCAGGGTGTCAGGCGGGGTTGCTGGTCCTGCTCCCCACATAAGAACACAAGATATGGTGAGGCCAAAAAGGAACACCCACGGAGCCATAGGTAGGGGAGTCAGACCACTATAGTCTCGCTGGCGGCTCGATTGGAGACACAGGACGTAGGAGCCACACTGTCCGCCTTCCTAACTACAGTCCGCTCTTGCCAGCTCAGCCACCATCTTCTTGCTAGCCCCTATTTGCTGCTAGCGTAACCAAGGCAGTTATATTAGTGGCCAATGGCTCACTGGTTACAGCTGACGGCCAACTAGCCACAGCTGATGGCCATCCAATCACAGTTGATGGCCATTTACTACCTGAGCCAGCACCTTTCTATGTGAGGCCGAGAGCCTGGAAACTGCTTTCTGGGGCTCTGTCCCCACAATTGTCAAGGGGAGGAGTTGGGGTCTGGTTTGGCAGAAACACTTTGGAGTTAGCTGTATGCGACAGGTGACCTTGCCTGCAGTGTGAAGGGTTTGGAACGTTTCTCAGAGCTCTGGACTCTATCCCTGCTCCAATGGGACACAGGGCAGTGTGGTCGAAGGCGGTGGGTGAGCTGGTTGGGATGCAGGCTGTGCCACCTGCCGGCCGGAGGGGCTTAGGTTCAGTTCTGGTTTCCGCAGTGAGTGTGTGGGCCAGCAAGCCACTCCCCACACCATCTTCAGAATGGGGATGATAACAGCTATCAACTGGACAAAATAACTCTTCAGGTAATCCACCAAAAAGAGGGTTTACTCAGGAAATTTGGGAAAAAGCAAAACTACCGCAGCACTTTGAGAACGTGCACATCCAGCCGGCCACCCACGTGCAGCGAGCGTCCCACCCCTCTCCCCATGTGGCATATATATATATACACGTAATGTATATATGTGTGTGTGTGTGTGTGTGTGTGTGTGTGTGTGTGTGTATTCCCCCCAACAAGAAGTTAGAACCATAAAGTTTCAGTGGGAAGTCAGGACTAGAGAGTAACAGGAAGCTTAGCTCAATCCATAGACCTCCCAACTCCCAGGTCAGTTTTCTTAAAGTGCCAGTTTGCTTTTATCATTTCCCCTTTTGGTCAAGATCTTTTCTGCAGAATCATCATTGATAAACAGTCAGGTCTTCAGGTCTCAGGTTTTCCAGTCCTCAGTCTTTTGTTACTCGATGTCAGAAGGACCTCCTCTGGGTGTCATCTCTTACATCAATGGGAGAGTGCATGGATTGGAAAGAGCTGGTGACCAGTGTCGATGGACATAAGAGGCAGCTTGAGTAGATCAAAGTTAAAGGTAGAATTAATACAACATAGCAACTGAGCTTGTATGGCAGGTGTAAACCAGGAACTCAAGATGCTTAGAAGCCACCTGTGGGGACAGAGTCCCAGAGAGCAATTTCCAGGCTCTGGGCCTCACGTGGAAAGGTGCTGGCTCGGTTATTAGATGGCCATCAGCTGTTACCAGTTAGCCATTGGCCACTAATATAACTGCCGTGGCTACGTCGGAGGGTTGCTTGGTTGGCAGAGAAGCAGACGGCGGGTTACGAATCGTGTGGCTCAGGCTTCCTATATCTCCAAACCAGCCGACAGTGAGAATATAGTGGTATGAGCCCCCTATCCATGGCTCCGTTGGTATTGCTTTTTGGCCTCACCGTATCCTGCATTCTTGTGTGGGGAGCGGGACCAGAGACCCTGCATTACATCACCTGCTTTACATTTTGAGAGCTTTAGCTTTAGGTCATCAGACTGTGTGCTTTTCCAGTCAGGGTTTGGTGTCTTCTTCAGGTGTGACATGTGTATCCAGGAGTGTACTCCCTGCAGTTTAGCAGCACAGGAGTTAGTTAATCGTACCTGGTAAGGACCCCTCCAGCATGGCTGGAGGAAATCCTTTTAGAGGTGTCTCTTCCAGTAAATGAAATCTCCAGGCTGTAGAGTATGAATTTTGAGGTTTTTGTTTCCCTGGAGTGCATGGTTAAATGATTGTTTGACTAGAGCATGATTGTCAATAGAAGCAATTAAGCTTTACAATATTAATTGTAAAGGGACAAAATACGTAGGGTGTCCTGTAATTATCTCAAAGGGCGAGAGCTTATGAGCCCAAAAACAAGTATATCTGAGATTTAAAAGGTCTAACAACAGTGCTTTTGGCCAAGCTTTTGAAGAGTTTCTGTATATTTTGCCAATTGAGTCTTAATAATGCCATTAGTGCGTTCAACCAATCCTGAAGACTGAAGATGGTGACCACAGTGAAAATTACTCTTAGTGAGATCTGTCCATTTAGTTAAATACGTGCACGACAATTCCCCGCAGGTTTTAAACATATACTTGGCTGGTGTCCCATTGGAGGGACAGCTTTAGAAGGCTTAGACAGCAGAGATCCCAGTTCCAGGGAAATAACCTGGGGACTTAAGTTACAGGCTGAGCTGGGTGGCAGTCTTCTCACTTTCTCAATGAGATGGTACAGTCTAATACCGACCAAATGGACCAATTTCAGTAGATATAACTTCTATCCCCAAAGGGACTTTAGGGGAAGGCCAGTTTTTGTCTCAAAGGACAGCTTCTTTCCCAAGAATTCAAGCCAATGTGCCACAACAAGTACTCAGACAACATAGGTAGACAAATTGGCCTTTAATGCATTCACACACACAGAAAAATTGTTTTTTAAAGAATTCACGAATAAAACCTGGAAAGCATCAGACGCAAAGGCATTGGCTCAGATCCAGGAGAGAACTCACCTGAGGCCTCTTAAGATGGGGAGCAAAAAAACATTGAGCCCAAACAGCTCTGTAAGGTGCCAAAGCTGGTTTGCTCACCATTCAGAAGCTGCCAGAGTTCGTTCTTCTCTGGATCCCGGACGAGCTCCCAAAATGTAAACTGGACACAATAATTTTCTAGATAGTACTCCAAAAAGAAGATTTATTCGGGAAAAAGCAAAAGCAAACCACTGCAGCAATGTGAGAATGCACACCTCCAGCCGGCAGCCCACGTGCAACGTTCCACCCCTATCCCATATATATTCCTCTCCACTCCCAACACACAGGAAGTTGAAACCGTAAACTTTTAGCAGGAAGGCAGGACTAGAGAGTTACAGAAAGCCCAGCTCCATCCATAGACCTCCCAGCTCCCAGGTCAGTTTTCTTAAAGTGCCAGTTCACTTTTATCACAGCCTTACAGTATGCTTAGACGGTTAGTGTTAGCTGCTGGGATACTGTGATACAGATTCTCCTACAAATGAAAGAAAGGTTGAGTTTTAATTTCTTGTCCAGTCACTTCAGGAAAAATATTCAGTGAATTATCCTCAAGGCAATTTTATACTCAAAGATGTCACCTGGGGAGAGGAATTATAACTAGAGTTAGGTACTATTTTTAACAATCTATTTTAAAAAAAAATTTGGTGGAAGTGGCCAAATCAATAGGCCATGAACTCCACTTGAGTTCAGGGTCTCTGAGCTTTCTTTGTGGATTCAGAAAGACTAAGGAAAACTTACTTGAAATGAGCATTTACTCAGCCTGGAGTACCACATTGGGGACAGGAGTAAGCATTTAGCTCTCGATCTGACGTTTGTGTGTCCCAAGACCCTCACGTCCATGACCACAGCACAGACTCACAGTGACCAGTTACCTGTGCTGACTGGCCTCAAATGAACGTCGCCTGTCCCTAAGGCACCAGGCAAAGTAGGAAAAGCATGTACAAGGGTTGAGGGTGGGGTGCAATGGCAACAAATGAGGAAAAAAGATACTAGCTCAGTTTCTGGAAGATATTGCAACTAATTAAAAAAACTTACTAATCATTTACAAGGTGACACTTCAGTGGAAATTAGTACTTTCACCGTGTTGTGCAACCACCACCTCTGTCCAGTTCCAGAACATGTTTGTCACCCCACATTAAAAGCCCGTAGCCATTGAGCAATACATCCCCATGGCACCCTCTCCAAGCACCTGAACCACTAATGTGCTCTCTGTCTATGGATTTATTTATTCTGAATGTTTCATATAAGTGGAATTGTATAATATGTGGCTGTCAAAAATATGTTAACATACATATAACATGAAACTTTCCATCTTACCCATTCTGTGTAAGGTTCAGTGTATTCAGTACATTCCCGTTGTTGGGCAGCCATCACCACCCCCATCCCCAGAACTCCTTCATCTTGTAAATGTGATGTGCGATACCTGTTAAATATTAACTCCCCCATTTTCCCCTCCCCCAGCCTCTGGAGACCATCATTCTATCTTCCATCTTTATGGCTGTGGACTCCCATAGCATTTGTGTTCTTGTGATGGCTCATTTCACTCAGCATGGTGTCCTCCAGGTCTATCCACATAGCAGCATGTGAGAATGTCCTTCCTTTTATTGGCTGAATAATATTCCATTGTGTACACACACCACATTTTGCTGACCATTCATCCATCCATCCATGGACACTTGCACTATTTCCACCTTCTGGCTTTTGTGATGCTCTAATCATGTATTTAAAAGTTTTTGTGTGGAAATGTTTTCCTTTCCTTGGGTAGATACCTAATAGTAGAATTTCAGAGTCATATGGTAACTCTATGTTTAACTTTTTGATGAACCAGCAAACTGTTCTCTATTGCAGTTTAAACATTTTAGATTTCCACCTGCAATATACGAGGGTTCCAGTTTTTCCACAGCCTCAGCAACACTTGTTAGTTTCTGGTTTTTTAAATTATTATTATAAAATACCGTATGATTTCATTTATACGTGGAATCTAAAGAACAGATGAAACACACAAACAAAGTAGAAATACACTCATAGATACAGAGAACAAACAGTGGTTTCTAGATGGGAGCGGGGTTGGGGGGAATGGTGAGAAAGGTGAAAGGATTAGACAGTTCAAGTTGGTAGTCATAAAATAGTCATGGGGATGTGCCATACGGTGTGGGGGTATAATCAGCAGCTGTAGAAACTATGTATGCTGTCAGGTGGGTGCCAGACGTACCAGGGGGATCACTTCATAGGTTATAAAAATGCCTGACCACTGCGATGTACACCTGAAACTAACGGAAACAAAATTGAATGTCAACTGTAATTTAAAAATGCATAGTCACAGAATGTAAAGTACAGCATAAGAAATACAGTCAATGGTGTTGTAATAACTATGTATGGTGTCAGCTGGGTAATAGACTTATTGGGGTTAATCACTTTGTGAGGTGTGTGTCTAATTATGTTGTTTTGTACACCTGAAACTAATAATAATAATAACATCCTATAAAAAAATTTCTTGAAAGACAAAAAGGACTATTATTATAGTCATCAGGATGGGTATGAAGTTGTATGTTGCTGTGGTTTTGGTTGTATTTCCCTGATGATTAGTGACATTGAGCAACTTTTCATGTGCTTGTTGGTCATCGGTATATCTTCTTTGGAGAAATGATTATTCAATTTCTTTGCCCATTTTTAATTTGAATTGTTTGTCTTTTTGTTGAGTTCCAATACTTCTTTGTATATTCTGGAACCTGGAATCAGGTACATGATTTGCAAATATTCTCTCCCATCTGTTGACTGTCCGTTTACTTTCTTTTTTTTCTTCTTTTTTTTATTAAAGATTTTATTGGTGAAGGGGAGCAGGACTTTATTGGGGAACAGTATGCACTTCCAGGACTTTTTCTCCAAGTCAAGTTGTTGTCCTTTCAATCTTAGTTGTGAAGGGTTCTGTTCAGCTTCAAGTTGTTGTTCTTTCAGTCTTAGTTGTGGAGGGCGCAGCTCAGCTCCAGGTCCAGTTGCCATTCCTAGTTGCAGGGGGCACAGCCCACCATCCCTTGCGGGAGTCGAACCGGCAACCTTGTGGTTGAGAGGACACGCTCCAACCAACTGAACCATCGGGGAGCTCAGCGGCAGCTCAGCTCAAGGTGCCATGTTCAATTTTAGTTGCAGGAGACGCTGCCCACCATCCCTTGCGGGAGTTGAGGAATTGAACTGGCAACCTTGTGGTTGAGAGCCTGCGCTCCAACCAACTGAGCCATCCAGGAGGCAGCTCAGCTCAAGGTGCTGTGTTCAATCTTAGTTGCAGGGGGCGGAGCCCACCATCCCTTGCGGGACTCGAGGAATTGAACTGGCAACCTTGTGGTTGAGAGCCCACTGGCCCATATGGGAATCGAACCGGCAGCCTTCGGAGTTAGGAGCATGGAGCTCTAACCGCCTGAGCCGCCGGGCCGGCCCCTCCTTTTACTTTCTTGATAGGGTCCTTTGATGCACAAAAGTTTTTAATTTTGATGATGTCCAATTTATATACTTTTTCTTTTCTTGCTCATGCTTTTGGTGTCATATCTAAGAAATTACTGCCACATACAAGGTCATGAAGATTTACCTCTATTGTCTTCTAAGAGTTTTATGATTTTAGCTCTTACGTGTAGGTCCTTGATCCATTTTTAGTTAATTTTTTGGTATGGTGTGAGATACTGGTCCAACTTCAGCCCTTAGTGTGTGGATACTCACTTTTCCCAGCACCATTTGTTGAAATTGTTAATGTAAGAAACATCCAAACCTGTAGAGAATTTTAATGGGTTTATTTGAGGCAAACTGACAACAGTCATCAGGAAGCAAAATCTGAACAGATTTAGAAAATGCTCCAGAGAACTGCAGTTTTGCAGCTAACTTTATACATTAGAGTCAAAGGAGGAGACTAAGGGGGGTTACGTGGAACCCATTGGTGGTAGACAAAGGTGGGTGGGAGAAAGCAAAGCGGGGAAATCTCGGGGACTTGGGTAGAAAGGAAAATGGAGAGACACATACTTTTCCATTGGTGGGTACAGGATAGTTAATAATTAACATTTACAGTGCATATAGTATTTGGGGAACGAGATGACAGTCAGGGGTTCTGTGGTCTTGTGCTCTCACTGGAGGTTGTACCCTGAGGTGTCTGGAAAAGGAGATTTATCTGACATTTCAACGGTATGTTATCTTAGATGCAAAAAGACAATAGACAGGCTCACTTCAGGTAAAGGTTGACCTTTGTCAACAAAGCTACAGGCCTAGGACGTGACTACCTGCCACGACCCACTTTTAGTTAGGAATTTGTATATTCACGTCATCCTGTGGGGTTAGTTTCAGTCTTTGAGTTTGTAGGACCCGCCCCCGCACCCCAGCTTGTCAGGTGTAGTACGTGGCTCCTTTTCTGTCCACAAAATTGTTTCTTGCTTATTGAATAGTCTTGGAACCCCAGCTGAAAGGCAGTGGGCTGCAGTTGTATGGGTTTCTTTCTGGACCCTCAATTTTGTTGACGTAAGAAATATGCAAACTTGTAGAGAATTTTTATGTTTATTTGAGCCAAACTGATGACATTGCTGGGAGCAAGATCTTAGACACTCCAGAGAATAGCAGTTTGCAGTTTCTTCTACGCATCTGGGCTTGAGGATGGAACGTGAGGAAGATAACAGAGGTGAGGAAGCAAGGTGGGATAGATTACGGGAGTTCAGGAGATTTTGTGCTCTGTTGAGGGTGGACACACTAATTTCAAAGGTGTGGTCTCCTAGATGCACAGAAACATGGGCAGGGCTGCCTACTGCCAAGATGAGCCTTTTACTGAAGAATTTACAGGCCTGGGTGTGATGGCCCAGACCCACCATGACCTTGACTGGCCCAGTGAGGGGTTTATGATCAGATCCTCTGAGATTACTGTCCATAGAACCCATTTTTCGTCCACAGTTCTCTTCCATTGGTCTGTATGTTTTGATGACTGGCTTTGTAGTGGGTTTTGAAATCAGGAAGTGTGAATTCTCCGACTTTGTTCTTTATCAAGATCGCTTTGGCTGTTCAGCGCCCCTTGCCATTCCATATGAATTTGAGGATTCTCTTTTCCGTTTCCGGAGAAAAGGACCTTACTGTTTTGATAGAGATCCATTGAATTTGTGCTGTGTTTCCCTGAAAATAAGACTGGGTCTTATATTAACTTTTGCTCCAAAAGACGCATTAGGGCTTATGTTCATGGGATGTCATCCTGAAAAATCATACTAGGGCTTATTTTCTGGTGAGGTTTTATTTTCGTGGAAACACGGTCGATCGCTCTTTTTTATTGACATGTTAACAATATTAAGCCTTTCATTCCATGCATACAGGAAGTTTTTCCATTTATTTAGCTTTCTTTAATTTTTCCCAGTAATGTTTTGTAGTTTTCAGTGTACAAGTCTTTCATCTCACTGGTTAAATGTGTCCTAGGTATTTTATTCCTTTTGGATGCTATTATATAATGGAGTTATTGTCTTAATTTCCTTTTTTTGATGGTTCACTGCTAGAAACAACTGAGTTTTGCATGTTGACCTTGTACCCTGCAACTTTGCTGCATCCATTTATTATTAGCCTTAGTAGGTTATTTGTGGACTCTCTGGGATTTTCACATATAAGAGCATGATATCTGCAAACAGAGGCAGTTTTACTTCTTCATTTCTAATTTGGATGCTTCATTTATGTTTTTCCTTCCCAGACTTTGTTCACAGGTTGACACATTCCTTAGGGCTTCTTGGTTTTGCTTCTTGAGTTCAAACACTGTCAGTAAAACACAGCATGTGACACGGGAAAAGAAGGACACCCCCCCCCCCCCACCGTGGGAGAGGTACTTCGGACAGCACTGACCAGAGAACCTGGGTGCGTGTTCCAACGACACACATCTGTTTTCCCATCTGTCCCTATATGTAGGGATATGATTCCTACATCCCTGAGACTTGCTCACATCTAGACACACGTGCACTGCATTCTGCCATCACTCTGGATATACTGCCATTATTTCCAGAATTCCTGCAAGATCCTTGTGAGATTTCAGCAATACTGGTCATGACTTCTACAGTTGAACACTGTCCCGAAAGGGCACAGAGGCCAAATAATTTACCAGTATATAATCAGAACTCCTCCCTCACCGGTACTCTCCCTCACCTTCTCCCTCTCTCACCTTCAACCCCCTCACCTCCACCTCTCACCTCCACCCCTCACCTCCACCCTTCCTCACCGCCACCCTCCCTCACCTCCACTGCCTCAACCCAGGCCCAGCACTCATCATCTGTCCCACTCAAACTAAATATTAAGTTTAAGTCGCATAGTGCTGTAGGAAAAGCACAGGACTCATGCATAATTTAAAAGCATATCTGTGGTTTTTCTATTAATACCATAAATTGGGCCCTTCTCACCTTAATTGTTAAAATAAAATTAGGACCTTGGTACCAGCTACCTTCAAGGCACCATCAAGCAGAGACACTACCAGTCTGAGAGGGACTTTTATAGGATTCATGTACTCCCGTTTTGAAAACCCCAAATCCGACTGATTCTTGGCTTTCATCACAGCTGTTGCAGGTGTTCCACCTGTGGTCTGGAGTCTCTGTTCACAGGATGCTTTGGAAAGATGTTAGGTGACATTTTTAAACTAGTAGTGCAAATATACAATGTCACACTCCCACTTAACGTTTTTGTACCTAATCCTTTCTTATTTATGTTGGAATGAAACCTGAAAGTGTAAAAATATCTGTAATTAGTGATTTAGGGACTCTACTGTCAGATCTGTCTCTTAGAAAAACTAGTTCCAACCCTTTGTCAAGAGCAGCAGCTGGAGTTAGCTGTTTCCTGTTGGAGACCGTGTGGGGGGCAGGTGTGCGGGCAGACAGCACAGGGTGCCAGCCAGATGACGCACAGCAGCCGGACTTAGACAAAGGGGGCTGACTTTGCTCTGAAAGGTAGTTTGTTTGGGCTCCATTTAACAATGATGTAAACAAAAAGAACAACAAAAAAATGGGAGGGATGAGAACACGTTTTTCTCTTTATACGTGAGAAGTTACACATCTCGTTCAGCCGACATATTTCAAGAGCACTTTCCTTTCCTGCCAGACGGTTTTCCAGGTATATTTCCAGGTAAATTAAGCAGGAGAGAATGTCTATGGCTGTTAGTCATCCTCTGAAAGAACTGTACACATGGTGCAGGTACAGACGGCTGTGCATGGATCGTGCTCTGCTCGGCCAGGTCTCGATGGAGGGCCCAGCGCAGGAGGTTAGGTTCGGTGTAATTAAGGGCACAGGAGACTTTTCTAGTTGGTGTAATCCTCCTGGTCAAACCACGATTAGAACGAACAACCCTCTTACCTCCCGCTGAAATTTGGACTGATTGTGGTTAATAACAGTCTTGTACACTTTTTATTGAGCACCTTCAAGGAACTAAAAGCATTAAAGAACTAAATTCAGCTACAATGCCTTAAAAACAAACATTTTATTGTCAGTTTGGCTTTGTATTAAAAAACACAAAGCTTTGCAGTCCGTTTTTGATGAACGGTACTGTAACTTTTGTGGGGTAATTGAATTAGGTCCATAGTAATTTTCCCGTTTCGCAGATGAAGACACCAGAGGATTGTGCTCGACTCCCCATGTGCGGCCATTACTCTCTAACGTGCTGCACAATACATGCACCCTGACACTTCCACAGCCCCCATTTGTGGATTCCCCTGTAGCTCGTTAGGTTATCAAGTGAAAAAAAAGGATAACAGGACTTTAAATAACTGCTTTAGACACTTTATGTTCACTTGACCAAGAGTGGAAATGAGCAAGCCCCAAGAGACAGAGGCTCCTGGAGACCACCCCTCCATGATAGGCTGAGACCATCAATGGCCCAGCCTCAGCACATGGAGCAAAGCTGTTCCTGGGCTAAGGCACAAAGGATGACACGTCCCTGGGAATGAGCTGCAGCTTGATTGTTGGATGAGAATGGTGTGAGCAGAGCCCTCACTGCTCCAAGTCTTCACCCGCAACTGCAGGCGTGCTGAGCCAGGCTCCATGTGATGGGGCCGCAGACGGGAGGCAGGTGGGGCCGCCTTGCCGTGTGATCATGGCCCTCAGCTGCCTGGCAGCAGTTCCCTCCTTCACAGTGGGGTCAGCATGCTTTCTGTGAAAGGCCGGCAGTGTTTAGGCTTTGAAGGGCTTATGGTCTTGGTCAGAACGACTGATCTGCCTTTGCAGCACAAAAGCAGCCAGTGGCAACACGTGGACTGACCGTGGCTGTGTTCCAGTAAAACTTTATTTGTTGGCTTTGAAACTTGCATTTCATAATTTTCATGTCACAAATTATTGTTCTTTGTTCTTTTCTGACAACTGGGGGTGATGTTTTGTGGACCACTGAGTATTACGTAGCGAGAAGCAGGGACAGAGAACTGGGGTGACTCATGGTGCCCCACATGTCCGGACGTAATCCTTTGTGCTCCTCTGGTGACGAGGGGGAGGCCCAGAGTACTTCCTTCAGAACAGCCTTCCACCAGCTCCAGCTCAGCAGTTCTGAGAAACACTGCATCAGTCTGGGTAGCTGGGATAAGCAGGAGGAACGGAAAACCAGTTCAAAGGTAACTGGGGAGCATAAGACTCCTGGAAAGTCCTTGCAGGTGGATCTGGGCATTTGAGGAGAAGAAAGTGGCACTGCTGCCTCATTCTGCTCGTAAGCCTGAGAAGCCCACCTAGCAGCCATCCCAGCACGGTTCTGAGCGGAAGGTCACACGGAGCTGTTCCAACACGCCGGCTGGCAGACACGGCACGTTAAAGGATTTTCACTGGGATCCCCAGCACCCCATAATCCATTGTAATCCACACACCAGCTTGAAATTACTGAAGTCAGATGACTGTTTCCTATTTACCGTGTTTCCCCCAAAGTAAGACCTAACCAGACAATCAGCTCTAATGTGTCTTTTAGAGCAAAAATTAGTATAAGAACCAGTCTTATTGTACTATGATATAATACTGGGTCTTATAATAATATAATATAATACAATACCAGGTCTTATATTAAATTTTGCTCCAAAAGATGCATTAGAGCTGATTCCTCGTCTAGGTCTCATTTTCAGGGAAACAAGGTGGTAAGTTGTGTGTAAATTCTGAGAAGACGTTTTCATAGTTATATTTGGAGACACTGTTTTCTGGGCTCACCTCCTGGGCCTGTACACAGGAATAGCCCTAAAGAATGACCCCTGAAATAGCTCCTTTGTTTTTATCTTCTAATTTGGCTCTGAAAACTGAAAAGTGTTTGTACCACGGAAAAGCAAAGTCTGTGGGTGATGAAACTCAGAATGAGATGTCTCTGGAACACTCTCAGCCTCCTGGAAATACAGGATTGAGAAATGACAAACGAACCTCCTATCCTGGAGCCACCTTGCCAACTGTGGGGACGCAGCCCCAAGGTCATGCTGCTCAACCTACCTCGTGGGGCTTGGTGGCCCCGGGAAGTATCTGAGATCCAGCTCCAGACCGACGTGTCTGCAGACTGCTCAGTTCTTCCAGCTGCATGTAGGACACCTGTCCAGGAGGGCCCCTCAGTGTGGGGGGTGAACCATGCTAGGGTGTGTGCCGGGGCTGCCCTGGTGGGCAAAGTCCCTAGGTCAGGTGTCCCCGACCCGTGTCCCAGGCCCTGGGGGCATCAGTCAGGTTGTGCTACAGTAGCCATCGACCCCAGTCTCAGAGGCCAGCTCAGTGACAACCTGCTCATGCTACCCACTGTCACGGTCATCACATCAGTTCTGCTCTGGGACCCAGGCTGATGGAGCAGCCTCTCTGCGGTGTTTCCTGACACATGGTGGCACGTTCTGTCTTGAAAGCTTCTGCCAGAGCTGGCATTTTCCATGGCCACCATGTCTCTTTGTCAAATGGCTACGCCTGACACCAGTGGGCAGGGATTCTGTGAACAGCACAGCCCACCAGGGTGTTTACTGTATCTTATGCCAGCTCAGTGCCTCAGTGGTGTCCTGGTATTTCCTGTCCCTCAGAAGGGTCATCACGTTACATCTTTTGCACAAAATGCCGCTTCCATCGAGCCCGGACTTGTTTGTGGTAAACACTTCATCAGATGGTTCCCTGCCTCTGTCTCCTAATGGTCCTGTAGACACATCTTGATGTAACTTGAGTCCATGAACATGCAGGGGCTAAAGCAGAGCCTACTTTTGGGGACGACAACTAAGTACCCAGTGAGCAATTCTGAACTTGAGAAGCTACCTGGGTTAGCAAGGCCGAGAGGTGTCTGTGAAGAAGTGAGGTGAGCTCCAGCGGCCCAGGGGTCCGGCTGGGAGCTCTGGTCAGGGAGAGAAGAACCAGCCCACTGGCACAGATGCTGCTGCCTCTGCCCAGAAAAGGCCCAAAACTGGTGGCCGGGGTCACCAATGGAGCGGGCGGGGGCTCAACAACAGGCATGTCCAGATGGAGCCGTCTAGGACCTACTTCACAGCAAGGACAGACAGGTCACGCTGATATCTGTCTGCCATGCGGACCCTCCTCCCTGGCCCAGGAAGCCCACTGCTTAGCGGAAGCAGCAGCAAGGCTGGGCAGTGTCTGCATGCTCAGGACATCCCCAGAAGCAGCTCCGTGCATCTTGTCTCTGACTCAGGGACCCAGCATCGACCAGGGGCAGGGGCTGCCCAAGGCTGCTCCCTCCCTATGGCCCCAGTGTTTCTACTCTTCTGAGGCTCCTGAAGTGCTTTTGTTCAGTGAACCCCTAGGAATTCAAGTTGGGGCATCTGCTGGAAGTAGCCAGAGTTGCCTGGAAACCCCTGCCTTCTGCAGAATTGTCCATCGGTGCTGACACCTGCGAGGTTCTGTAGACTCACGGCTGCCTGGGGCAGGCCAGCAGCCGCAGCTTAGCAACATCAATGTCAGTCACTGACAAACCGTGTGAAGGTCTGCCTCAGGTAGGACAGCATAGCTGGTGGCCTTTTGCGAGTTACAGACCTCATGCAGCACCGTAACCCTGGAAGTCGTGCTGTTACTCTTAGAGAATGGAAAAGGGACTGGAAAGGGCAACTGCAGCTCACGGAAGCGGCTCCCTTAGCTTTTGCCTTTCAACTGCCATAATGTGTAAGGACCCCTATTTGTGACAGAACTGGGACCAAGCCTGGTTCCTTTCTTAAGGATTCTCAGGAACTAGAGGAAAATACAGGCAGCTCCATGTCCAGCTCCCTCGTTTTTTTTGGGTGCAAATCCTGATCCTGAGATTGAGATTTTGCTCTTGGGATTTTAAAAAGCACCTTAGATCTAAATACAGAGTTGGTTTTAAATACCTGCATAATTGTTTATTTTAATATTTTATTATTTGACAGAAAAAGTCTGCAAGCAGTATTTAGTGTCCAACGAGCGAATGCTGTGCTGTAGAGACAAATTTCACGCTGCAGTGTGTTTTTGTACAAATGCTCTGTGAGCTCCAGGCTTTGCTGCTACAGCAGTTCGTGGTCGAGAGCAGGTCTGGGGGGAAGCGAGGCTGCAGATGGAGAGGCTGGGTCCAAGGGGCTGCACAGACAGGAGCGGGGTAGTGTGCATGCGCTTTCTGAGTGTACGTGTGTGCCTGTGTGTGCGAGTATGCACACGGGGGAGACAGTACCTGTGCGTGTAGGTGTGCACGTGTGCGGGGAGACTGGCCTATGCTTATGGGTGTGCACGAGTGCAGGGAGACTACCTGTGCTGGGGGTGCGCACACGTGTGGGGAGACAGTGCCTGTGCTTGTGGGTGTGCATGTGGGCTCACCGAGGCACAGGGCGCAGCCCCCTGCAGGCTGCAATGTGCGTCTCTGAGGCCTGCCCACTGGGATGAGCTGCCGCAGACCCACCTCTCTCGGCTGCAGAACTTGAGGATAACAGACTGATTCTCAGCTTTCAGAGGCTCCAAAGCCACCTCCAGCCCCTGCCTGCCCCTCACTGCTGGAGGAGCCCATGAGTGCCCCTGGGGACAGCCCCGGGGTCCTCTGGACAGCACTCCCTCAGCTTCACTTCCTCCTGGGACCCTGGCCCCCGTGGACACCCTACCTGGCCTGCTGGGCTTTCTGCTCTCGGCTGCTCGTGCATGCCCTGGCCCCATTCTGTCCTCTCTTGTGGTCCTGTGGAGAGCACAGACAGCCCCTGCCTGTCCCAGGGAGTGGATCGGTGGGTTCCCTGCAGGAAGGGAAAGGGAATCACTGGAAGGCTCCTGCCCCCCCAGCCCCCGTGTGACCCTGGCTCCCATCGGTGCCTGTGTCCACATGAAGCTGACCTGGATCCCGGGCACCACTGCTGCTCACACCGTGCTCTCGCCTGCCCGCCCACCCTGGTTTGGCCTCATTTCCCGCACCGTGGTTAGCCCTTTGGGGTCCTCTGCCCCTCACACCGTGAGTCAGTGGAGAGCTGGCTCATCCTGAGCAGGGAGGGGCTCATAGGAAGGGAGTTGGACCAGCCGTGAACTCCTGGGGCTTCAAGCTGCCTCCGGTGTGGGGGGGTTCCAGTCAGATCGTGGTGGTGTGGTCACCAGCATGAGACATCACCGCAAAACCTCGTGGCTCACCTGTCCCCCAAGTCCTGTTTGACGGTCCAGCTGGGGCTGCGATGTCAGACGTGGATCCCAGGTGCAGCAGGTGTGCGTGTCCCTGGGCTGCCGGGAGGACAGGCGTTGGGGTGAGCAGTGGCGCGAAGCAGGGCTGGTCCTGCAGCTGTCACCACCCAGTGCAGTTGTAACCGAGAGATTTGAAGGGCGGCAGTGGCTTCAGGAGAGGAGGGTCTCATCGAGAGTGCCTCCCTAGAGCCGCCCCAGCTGCTGGCATCTCACGCAGGGCTTCCTGTGCCGTCTCCTGTGTGTGGGTTGAGAAAAGTATGTCAGGTGAGGCTCCTTGCCGCGGCCCAGTGTGTCTGACCCTATGCCAGCAGAAGTAGGGGCGTGCATTGCTTTGTGGGTTCCCAGGCTCTTCGAGAGTGCTGAATGCAGACCCAGCAAGGCACTGCCCATCCCTTCCTTCTTCCCTCTGGGCACCGGCTTTGGGCTGGAGCTGGAAGAGTATCCACACCTTAGAAACATCTCAGCCCCAGGTTGTGAAGGTCTGGACTCCCACATACACAATAGCCTGTGAGTGGAAAGCAAGGCAGGTATAGATAGGCCGAGTGTTGACAGACCGGTGTACAGCGACCATTTGTACACAGGCCTGGTGTAGACAGAGCGGGTATAGACAGACCAGGTATAGACCGGTTGGATGTAGGCCAACTGGGTGTAGACAGGCTGGCACACCACCCTAGCTGAGGGGACCAGGCTTTCTAGACATGTTTCTTTGAGTCAGAGGTAGACTCTGGGTCTGTGTACACAGGAAAGCAGTGATGGCCATCGTTGCCCTGGGCAGGATGCCGGGTGCCGTCACTGGGCCGTTTCAGGAAGGAGGCCCCTGTTAGTAGCACCTGGGCAGCTCTAACCAGGTCGACTGCCCAGGGCAAGCCTCCTGGGAATGGGGTTTCACAGCCAGCCCCCTGGCCTCTGCAGGCTGAGAAAGCCGCTATTGACAGAAAGTAGGGCAGAGCAAGGCCCCTCCCATCCCCGGCTGCAGGACGCTTCAGGTACATCCTGAGCTTTGTTTATGAAATATGAACAGAGGCAGAGGCCACGGCGGTGAATTAAAAGCCACTCTGCCTTCTGGGGTGCAGGTGCCTGGGTGCCGGGCATCCCCTCGCCCCCCAGTCTAGATGGCTTTGCCCTGGGCTGTGGCATCTAATCACGGGGACAGGTGTTGGGGCTGCAGGATGAGCCAAGCTCCCAGACCATGTGGTGGGCCTTGGTGATCACACCCCCCACCCAGGCTCTGCCTCCTAGATGACACCCGTAGCCCCACTTTCTGTCTGTTGTGTATACCCTGGTGTCTGCCCATTGGATTTCAGAGTGAGAAGATGTGACTGGGTCCCAGAAGCCCCCCAGCCTGACTGATATGGAGGTGGACAGGACTGTGCCACCTTTTGCCACCACTGCTGCTGGGTCCCCCCTTACCCCACCCGAGACCTTGTCCTAAATGTCCTGCCAGCCTTCCTAGACACGCCCTACTGTCCCTGGGGCACAGGGACCCAAACATCAAGGAATCGCCCTCTAGGTTGAGTACTGGGGTACCTTTAGTCATGTGGGTGGCCACAGGAAAGGTATCCCCAAGGTGGCTGTGCAGACACCTGTGACGCTCCTGCACTTTCTGTACACATTGGGATGGGAGAAGCTGTGTGTGTGGGGTGGGTTAGGGAGAAGGTCTCGCAGCCCAGAATGCACCACCTGCTTGGGAACCTCGTTTTCCAGCAATCTGTCATCATGGGGTGCCCTTCCTTGGGGGTGTGGTAGCCCCCTCAGCAGGTCAAGGGGTCCTGATGTGTATGCCCACCTTGCTGACAGCCATTCCCACGGCCCTGGACTCTGTCCTGGGCTGGTGCCCTCACTCACGCTTACGGTGATAGTTATGCTTGAATTAAACCATGAGCATTGATGGGTACTCGTTGCTGGGACACCCCAGCCCCATCCTTCCAGCCTGCCAGGCCCTGGACAGGGCACACTGCTGTTCCCTCACCCACTCATGTGACCTCTTTAGGTCAGCACAGTACACCAATGGGAAGAAATTCCCTTTGCTGGGAATTTTAGTGTTACCTTCTCCCTTCCCAATCCACACCATCCCGTGAGGGTAGGGAAGAGGCCGGCTGTCTCAGGTTCCGGAGACCGGCCCCCCCATGGGGTGGCCACCAGCGGGCCTTCAGACACCAGCCTTTGTCTTCTCGTCTCTGGCATGTGTGAGGCATGGAGGCTGACAGGGAGGCCATCCACCAAGAGTGGTCTCGAGGGTCTGGTGGCAGGAAGACCATGTGTCGTCACAGGGAGCACAGGTATGCCGAGAAACAAGGGTCTTGACTTTAAGAATCGTCCCAATTTAGGTAAAATTTTACATAAAGCATTTGATAGGGAAAATAAACCTGTTGTTGAAGAGTGGAGCTTTAAAATGTTTTTGCAGACACAGAAATTTTCTGCTGTTCAAACGCAAAGGCAGCCCCACATTCGGCTGCACTGAGTTCACAGTTCAGAGTGCTGCGAGTCCCGGTCAGCCAAGCCCCTGACGTGTGTGGCACGAATGGCACTTAAGCCACGAGAGTTCACGGTCAGGTAAACAGGCGAACATCCTGCGGTTTAAAGTCAGCCAACCTCCATGTGTGCATTTCCTTGAATCAGGAGTCCTGAGTCACATAAGGAAGGAATCAGTCCCTCATAATCAACAAACTCACCAACATTTGTCATTTTTTCCTCTCCTTCCTCTTTTTTTTGGCAGTTTGGATGGTTTGCGAGGTTTGGTGAACCGGCGAGCTGTGGTGTGTAGAGAGGCTCAGGCTGAACCCCTTGTGAGTGCTCGTGCCACTCGACCTGACCCCGTGTTCTCTTCCTCTGCACACACAGGCCCACAAACTATTTTAACACTTTGCCAACACTTCGCTTGGCTCCCCACTTCTATACACGTGCACACACATCTTCAGAAGCCCTTGCACACACACTGGCCCTCACACACTGACACTCGTGCACATACACATTGGACCTCACACACATGGTTCTCACACACACACTGACCTTCACACACACACTGGCTTAACACCACACACATACGGTCCTCACACACACACTGACCCTTACACGCACAATGGCCCTCACACACTGACCTTCACACATACACTGGCGCACACACATACACACACGCACATACACACACACACATATACACTGGCCCTCATACATACACCTCACCTTCGCACACACACACCTTGACCTCACACACACACTAGCCCTCACACCCAGCCTTCACACGCACACACACACACATACTGACCCTCGCATACACATTTGGCCCAGCGAACATGAGGGAGGAAAATGCCAAACTGATTAAATGTCCTAGATGACTGAACTTCACCATATCATATTACCAGGACAGTGTTATTTTTAAACATTTAGTATAAAAATCTTTCTAAAATATGCTGTATATTTTCCTGTTTTCTTAAGCAGAGTTGAATATACTCAAGCCAACTTGATTTTGCTGTAATGTAAGGGTTTTATACCTTTTTGCTGTCAGCCTCCTGTGTGTCGCCCTCACCCTCTTATAATTTGTGTGGACCAGAAAACTTGGATTGTTAGAGTCATGTGCAAGTGGGAACAGTTGGCTTGTACCGAGCATGCACACACAGTGCTCCAGCCTGGGTCAGCCTTTCTGGCTGCAGGTTTATGTCTCTTCTGGGTGCAGGCCCTAACCTGGCTGGTCATGTTACCTGGCTTGTGTATTATGACCATTCTTCCCAGAACGAGAACGAGCAGCATCCACAGAATGGCTGGGGAGCTCCGGTGGCACTGACCCTGAGACTGTGTCTCTGTCTCTCCCTGGCCATGAATCTCCCAGAGAGGCACGTGACAGTCAGGAAGGGCTATGCGGGCAGGGCCCTCCATGTCACTTAGGGCACATTAGCATGTAAGGGGTTGGAGAAGACCACATGAGCACTCACACGTGTCAGAAGGGCTATCATCAGTAAATCAAGAAGCAGCAAGTACTGGCGAGGATGTGGAGAAAAGAGAACCTTGTGCACTGTTGGTGGGATTGAAAATTGGTGCAGCCACTGTGAAAAACAGTATGGAAGTCCCTCAAAAAATTAAGAAGAGAAATACCTTATGACCCAGCAGTTTCATTCCTGGGTATTTATCCCAAAAATATCCAAAACACTAATTTGAAGAGACATAGCCATTATATGTTCATTGCAGCATTATTTACAGTAGACAAGATATGGAAACAACCTAAGTGCCCATCAGTAGACACTTGGATAAAGAAGGGGTGGTACATATGTACAGTGGAGTATTACTCGGCCATAAAAAAAGAATGAAATCTTACCTTTTGCATCGATATGGATGAACCTGGAGAATATTATGCTAAGTGAAATAAATCAGACAGAGAAAGACAGATGCCATATGATCTCACTTATATGTAAAATCTAAAAAACAAAATAAATGAACAAACAAAACAGAGGACATTTTGATGGTTGCTAGATGGGGGCTGCATGTAAAAGGGGAAGGGATTAAGAAGTACAAATTGGGGGCCGGCACGGTGGCTCAGGCGGTTAGAGCTCCATGCTCCTAACTCCGAAGGCTGCCGGTTAGATTCCCACATGGGCCAGTGGGCTCTCAACCACAAGGTTGCCGGTTCAACTCCTCGAGTCCCGCAAGGGATGGTGGGCTCCGCCCCCTGCAACTAAGAGTGAACACAGCACCTTGAGCTGAGCTGCCTCCCGGATGGCTCAGTTGGTTGGAGTGCGTCCTCTCAACCACAAGGTTGCCAGTTCAACTCCCACAAGGGATGGTGGGCTGTGCCCCCTGCAACTAGAAACGGCAACTGGACCTGGAGCTGAGCTGTGCCCTCCACAACTAAGATTGAAAGGACAACAACTTGACTTGGAAAAAAGGCCTGGACGTACACACTGTTCCCCAATAAAGTCCTGTTCCCCTTCCCCAATAAAATCTTAAAAAAAAAAAAAAAAAAAAGTACAAATTGGTGGTTATAAAATAGTCATGGGGCTGTAAAGTACAGCACAGGGAATATAGTCAGTAATTCAGTAATAACTATGTATGGTGTCAGGTGGGTACCAGACTTATTGGGGGTAACTTTGTAAGGTATATAAGTATGTAATCACTATGTCGTACACCTGAAACTGTTGCTGGAGCCTCACAGGGACATCCAAGAGAGGACTCAACCCAGAACAGCGGTGCCCGGGTCCTCATGTCTGTGCAAGAAATAATTCAAGAGCGAGATAGATGCACAAAAGCAAAAGTGATTTATTAAAAATGAAAGTACACACTTTGAGAGGAAAGTGTGGGCAAACTCAGAGAACTAGTTATACCAAGAAAGTCACAATCGGGTTTTTCTCTCTCCTAGTCAGGAATTGGTGATGTCTCATTGATATAGTTCATTTATCTCCTCCCTTGAACGGGACCCTCCATTTCCCGCTTTTTCTTTTCTGTTTGGTTCATCGAGAACTGTTGCATATAGTAACTGCAATGCAAATGAGATTATAATGACATAATTAGCTAGAGGTCAGGTCTGAGTTATACAGATCAGTTCAGGTGGAAGAAACCGGTTCTTGTTTTTTTCCAGCTGCAGGTGCTGGATACATTCATTCTGCTGCTGGTGTAACCAGTGAGGCATCACATTACCCTAGAGGGGGTTGTCAACTTCCTAGGCTACATGTCCTGCCTCAAAACTAGTATGTTATTGAATGCCAACTATAAATTGAAAATTATTTTTAAAATTAAAAAAGAGGCCAGAGAAGTTGTTTCACTTAGGCTTATCCAAGGCTTCCTCAACCTACTTGACCTGGAAAATGGCCTCTTGACCAGCAGACAGCTTCCCTTGGGCAGCTCTAGCCGGGACCAGGCTCTGAGTGGTGCATGCTGCACAGGAAGTGGGAACTGGTAGAGGGGCACCCTTGGGGCCAGGGCGGAGTGTGGGGGCCTGACCCAGTGACAACAGGAATCTAAGGGCAGAGAAGGCCAGGGAGCCTGTGGCTGCCCTGTGAGTGACCAGGGCCGTCTCTAGGGTCTCCGCAAGCACCGACCCCTCTCCTTCTCACGTTAGGCACTTTTCAGGCAATGAATTGGTGAGATATAGGCCAAGATACCCACCCATCAGGAAGCTGCTGACCACAGCTGGACATGAGACCTCAGGACCTGCCCTGTGGGTCTGGAGGAGGCGTGGGCCTGGACTTGGGCATCTGAGGAGCAAAAGGGCATCTCTCACTAGCGTGGTCCAAAGTTTGCATTTCAATTCCTCAAACATAGATAATTAACGACGGGCCCCTAGGATCATGTTCCACTTCCTTCCTGCCAATATCTTGTGTCACAATTAGCATTTGCTTCAAATCTCTGTACAGAGTTGCTCCCGGAGGGTGATTTCTGCCCCTGGCTCAGGACCAGCTCCATTCATTCTCACAACTAGAGGGTTGCTCCTGACTCAATGTGTGATTTGAGGTTTTGGAAATCAGACCCCATCAGCATTTTCTGGACAAAATAAGTATTTAGATAATTCCTATTGACAGAAGAGCCAGCCGTGTGGAGAAGTACAGACAGAAATGGAGAGACTTATGTGGGCGTCTGACCTGCCACCTCACCGTGACGCTGTCATGGAGGCAGGAGCTGATTTAGCTCAGGTCTTGCTCTAAGTCACGTGGTTTCCAGAAGCTGAACTGACCCTGCAGCCTGTGCCTCCCTGGTCTCTGTGCGGCCTGGCCCCTCAGACAGGACAGCATCCCTCTGAGTCCTTATTCATGTCAAGCTCAGAGGAATCTCTGTGTGGTTGTCAATTTCCTTAGTAAAGTGTCTGTGTGATTAGCTGTTTAAAAGAGTCTCAGATATCACCGTTGTCCCTTTAAAAATCAACTTTGGAACTTTAACCTCTTTGGGTTTTCACTGTCATTTGTAGCCCAGCATTTCTTTTCCAAACAAATGAACCTTGTGATATTTCCTCAGGAAATGTTACATCTAAAAATAGCATTAAACTTTTTGAAAACTAAAAGCATTCCATGTTTACATAAAGCATGTTGCACCAAAAATGTACAGGGGAAATTAGGTGCCAGTGATGCTATTTTCAGAATGACAGAATGGGCACAATTCTGTGATTTGGATGAAGGATGTCCTAATGTTTTCTATTTAAATTTTTAAAAAATTCATCAACAAAAATGTTTTAGCTGGGTATGAACTTATTCTCAAGGCATAAAATGGCATGTGGACCAGCTCTGTCTTCCACACAGGACCCCACATTCCACATGAAAACTCAGGCTTGCCAGGAGGAGGATGCAGGGTTGGAAAAAGCCCCTGAGAAATTTGACGTGCTCCACAGATGATTCTAAAATGGAGCATTTAAGGTATATATTTCAGAATTTGATGGGATGAAACTTAGGCCAAATCTAAACTTGATTGTACCTCGTGTGACAACAGTGGCAACCTGCACTAGCAAAGTGTTATTTCGGGTTGCCCTATGGGACAGAGGTATCAAATCTACCTAATGTAGCTGCAGGCACTTCCTCAGTGTACGACAACGCAAAGGACAAGCATTGGTACCCAACAGAAACTGCCCTCTATGCTGAGGATTCACTTGTACTTTCCCTATTTCATAAATATAATCACACACCCGGACTAAGAAAGGTGCCTTCAAGGACCCCTAAGTGCCAGGCTGTGAGAGGGCCCACATATATGTCTTAATTGGTATCTTAAACTTCTGGACCTCTCTTCCATTTCAGAATCTGGAAACCTTTGATACCTACATCCAGAACACACTCTTTGCCCTCTACCCACCATTTGAGGCCACAGCAGTCACCGTGCTCTGGCAGGTATTCAGTGTGGCAGAAAGACTGCACCAAGGGGACTGACTGCCCTGCCTCACTGACTTCCTCCTCCCGGCCAAGAGGGCGCTACAGCACCTGCAGCAAGAGGCCTGTGTGAGTACCCGTCCCACAGGACAAGCCTGTGAGAGACCTCCTCTCAGAGGACAGACCTGTGTGAGGACTTTCTCTTGGGGGATGGACCTGGGTGAGGACCTGCCCTCAGGGACAGACTCATGTAAGGACCTCCTCTCAGGGACATACCTGTTTGCAGAATTTCTCACAGGGGAAAGACCTGTTGAGGACGTGCCACAGGGAGTAGACCTGTGTGAGCACCTCCTCCGTAGCTACAGGGTCTGTGTGAGGACCTCCCACCACTGGGTACAGAGCCTGTGTAAGGACCTGACCTCAGGGACAGACTCAGGAGAGGACCTGCTCTCAGGGGACAGAGCTGTGTGAGGACCTCCTATCAGGGACCGACCTGTGTGAGGACTTCCTGTCAGGGACAGACCTGTGTGAGGACTTCCTGTCAGGGACAGACCTGTGTGAGGATCTCCTCTCAGGGACAGAGCTGTGTGAGGACTTCCTCTCGGGGACAGAGCTGTGTGAGGAGTTCCTGTCAGGACACAGACCTGTGTGAGGAGTTCCTGTCAGGGACAGAGCTGTGTGAGGACTTCCTGTCAGGACACAGACCTGTGTGAGGACTTCCTGTCAGGGACAGAGCTGTGTGAGGAGTTCCTGTCAGGGACAGAGCTGTGTGAGGACTTCCTGTCAGGGACAGAGCTGTGTGAGGATCTCCTCTCGGGGACAGAGCTGTGTGAGGACTTCCTGTCAGGGACACACCTGTGTGAGGAGTTCCTGTCAGGGACAGAGCTGTGTGAGGACTTCCTGTCAGGGACAGACCTGTGTGAGGACTTCCTCTCAGGGACAGAGCTGTGTGAGGAGTTCCTGTCAGGGACAGAGCTGTGTGAGGAGTTCCTGTCAGGGACACACCTGTGTGAGGAGTTCCTGTCAGGGACAGAGCTGTGTGAGGACTTCCTGTCAGGACACAGACCTGTGTGAGGACTTCCTGTCAGGGACACACCTGTGTGAGGACTTCCTCTCAGGGACAGAGCTGTGTGAGGACTTCCTGTCAGGGACAGAGCTGTGTGAGGAGTTCCTGTCAGGGACAGACCTGTGTGAGGACTTCCTCTCAGGGACAGAGCTGTGTGAGGATCTCCTCTCGGGGACAGAGCTGTGTGAGGACTTCCTGTCAGGGACAGACCTGTGTGAGGAGTTCCTCTCAGGGACAGAGCTGTGTGAGGATCTCCTCTCAGGGACAGAGCTGTGTGAGGACTTCCTCTCGGGGACAGAGCTGTGTGAGGAGTTCCTGTCAGGGACAGAGCTGTGTGAGGATCTCCTCTCAGGGACAGAGCTGTGTGAGGATCTCCTCTCAGGGACAGAGCTGTGTGAGGATCTCCTCTCAGGGACAGACCTGTGTGAGGACTTCCTATCAGGGGACAGCACCTGTGTGAGGATCTCCTCTCGGGACAAACCTGTTGAGGACCTCCTCTCAGGGACAGAGCTGTGTGAGGACCTCCTCTCAGGGGACAGATCTGTGTGAGGACTTGCCCCAGGGGACAGTCCTGTGTGACAACCTGCCCTCAAGGAGCAGACCTGTTGAAGACCTGCCTTCAGGGAACAGCCTGTGTGAGGACTTCTTGTCTGGGAACAGATCTCTGTGAGGACTTCCTATCAGGGTACAGATCAGTTTAGGACCTCCGCTCAGGGTACAGAGCCTGGGTGAGGCATTACCAGGATTTGTTTCAAGACTGTTCACTGTGGCTGTGTTTGTAACCACCAACATGTATGAGACAAACATTTAGAAGCAGCTAAATGCTCACCAATGGCAGAATGAATAAGAAGACTGTGAACCGTGCAGCTCCTGTCCACCGTGCTCCTCGTGGCTTCCCTTCTTGTGTGTCAGGTCATTCTCTCTTGTCCCCTGGAGTCTAGACTGGCTGTAGTGACTCATTTGACCAATAAAATGTAGCAGAAGAGATGTCTCAGGGTTTCTGAGAAAGGTCATAGAGGTGGGGGTTCACAATGCTTATTTCTGGAGCAGTCGCTGTGGGGAAACCTGCACCTCACAAGGAGTCTGACTACCCTGAGGCTCTAGTGAATGAGATGCCGTTTGGAGGAGGGACAGAGATGGAGACCAAGGAGCCCCTGCGTGCAGATGTGGGATGAGGAAGCCATCTCGGAGTGGACCTTCAGGTCCAGACGCCATAGATCTCACCCTGGGTCCAAAACGAACCACTCAACCAAGCCCTTCCCTACTTCCTGACTCAAAATCGTGAGCAAAATAAAATAGTTCTTTTTCTTTTCAGCCACTAACTTTGTGGATAGTTAGTTATACTAGTAATAGTAAGAGGTCAAATTACTACGTAGCAAAGAAAATGAATAAACTACAGTGTGTGTAACAGTTGAATTTTAGTGTTGATTGAAAAGTCATAAAAGAATACAGACTGAAAGACTCAATTTGTGTAAAGTTCAGATATATGCAAAACTAAACTATTGTCTAGGGATTCAAACATGGTAAATACAGAAAAAAGTAAGGGACTAATAACAAAATTTGGGAATGTGCCTACCTCTGAGAGCAGGTGGGCATGCCAGAGACGTCAAAGGGGATGGCGCCTTCTTTTCCTTAAACTGCTCAGCGTGATACTTTGTATCTTATATAATACATATTATAAGCATTCTTTCCTATTTCTTAAAAGTTAATAAGACAAAGAGTTTGAAACAAATTTTTATTGCCTTTGTTTTTTTTTTAAGATTTTATTGGGGAAGGTGAACAGGACTTTATTGGGGAACAGTGTGTACTTCCATGGCTTTTTCCAAGTCAAGTTGTTGTCCTTTCAATCTTAGTGGTGGAGGGTGCAGCTCAGCTCCAGGTCCAGTTGCCATTGTTAGTTGCGAGGGGCGCAGCCCACCATCCCTTGAAGGAGTCGAACTGGCAACCTTGTGGTTGAGAGGACGCACTCCAACCAACTGAGCCATCCGGGAGCTCAGCGGCAGCTCAGCTCAAGGTGCCGTGTTCAATCTTAGTTGTAGGGGGCACAGCCCACCGTCTCTTGCAGGAGTTGAGGAATCGAACCGGCTACCTTGTGGTTGAGAGCCCACTGGCCCATGTTGGAATCGAACCGGCAGCCTTTGGTGTTAGCAGCACAGAGCTCCAACCGCCTGAGCCACCAGGCCTGCTCCAATTTTTTATTGTTGAAAACAAGTTACTCACAAAAATGGGCTATGCCTGCCTCTCCCACAAGACCAACAGAGGCACCTCGGACAGGCCAATCTTTCGCTCCCCCTTTTTTCAATCAGAGGGGTTGGGAGCCATGTGTGGGGTGGGAGGCTGCTGTTGCACTGGGGACTGACAGGAGACCGTGTGGCCAGAGCACCAAATGCCACATTGCAGGTGTGACCAGCTCCTCCCCTTCGCAGGCAGCCCTGTTCCTGCAGGTCAGTTTCTCTGTCTCAGCCTCAGAGCTTCACATCTCTGGCCCATTGGGTCGCTGGAGCAAACCTGGTTGAACTTCTCTCCCTGGTGGCCCTTGGGATCCTGGAAGCTGCCAGGCTGGGAATCTCACTGTGGCTGACTGTGGGGTGGGCGATGTCCTGGGTGCTCGTGTCACTGACCATCCAGCGAGGCATTGGCACACACCTGCAGTCACGCACACCAGTGGGCACTGGTCACCTCAGTGCTCCCAGGGGCCTTCCTTTGACATCCTGTAAGGCCTCAGATTCCACAGAAGCACTAAAATCCAGGCAGGGTTCCAGGCCCAAATATGTTCATGGTATTTTTTTCTGTGAGAGCAAATTCGGAGGAATTTGGTGCCCAAGACTGAGGTGACCTGTGAAGAGCTGCCGATATCACAGGAAACACTGATGAAATAATGTTAGGTGAAAAAAATGAGGCACAGTTGTATTTGTGATGTGATCTCAGCCATTGAAAATGCACAGAAAGAATAATGAAATGAAACACCTATGTGCCAACAATGCTGACCCCTGGGGGTTAGTGTTGGGATTATTTTATTCCTTAATTTTTTCTGGAACTTCTCGTTTTTTGCTGTGCACAAGTATTATTTCTCCAATCTGAACATCTTAATTTTTAATTAAATGTGGCCGTAGATGTGAGGACGCGTGGCAGAGCCACAGAGATGCCACTGCTTCTGCACCAGAGAATGTGCTGGTGCTGCCCTCCTCACAGGCTGGCCACCTCAGCTCCTCGTCTGCAGCGTGTGCCCCACCCCACCCCCCGCCACTTTATGTAATGTGCACGTGCTCGGCAAGCTCAGTAAGTCAGTGGGAACAGCGTTCTTGAGACCCTCGCTCCTAAAACACACCCATATATCTGAGGTACAGTTTTCAAAGTAAACTCCAGATATAGGAAATATTAAATACTTTTAAAATGTCCACTCTTAGGAAAACTAACATGAAAATACATGTGAAAGGGAAGCTTTGGTCTGACACCAAATTCTAACTTTTAAGGCAATAAAAAGTGTCACCAAAAACCCCAAGAAATACAGCTTGTCTAAAATGTTAACTTTTGTAGAGAGGAAAAGGACATAACTAAACTATAAAGCAAATAAACTGGGTGGAATATGTGCAGCAAGAGTTACATGACAGAAATCTTTGCTAACAGTGAGTGCAGAAAATGTCAAATTAAAAAAAAATCCTGGGGCCAGCCCGGTGGCTCAGGCGGTTCGAGCTCCGTGCTCCTAACTCCGAAGGCTGCCGATTCGATTCCCACATGGGCCAGTGGGCTCTCAACCACAAGGTTGCCAGTTCAATTCCTCGAGTCCCGCAAGGGATGGTGGGCTGCACCCCCTGCAACTAACATTGAACACGGCACCTTGAGCTGAGCTGCCGCTGAGTTCCCGGATGGCTCAGTTGGTTGGAGCGCATCCTCTCAACCACAAGGTTGCCGGCTCGACTCCCGCAAGGGTTGGTGGGCTGTGCCCCCTGCAACTAGAAATGGCAACTGGACCTGGAGCTGAGCTGCGCCCTCCAGAACTAAGACTGAAAGGACGACAACTTGAAGCTGAATGGCACCTTCCACAACTAAGACTGAAAGGACAATAACTTGACTTGGAAAAAAGGCCTGGACGTACACACTGTTCCCCAATAAAGTCCTGTTCCCCTTCCCCAATAAAAAATCTTTTTAAAAAAAATCCCTCATGGCTACTAATAAGGCAAAAATAAGACAATTCATAAAACGAGCAAAAATACATATAGAAAATTTACAGAAAACACCAGAAAAAAAGGTTGGCTTCACTATCACAGAAATGTGAATTAGAACAATGTTCCACAGTATACATATAAATTTAGAAAACAGTTTCATACTGTGAGGCCTTGTGCTACTGGATCATGGCACACCTGTTAGTGAGGCTGCTGTCAGTGCGTCTTCTTGGTGGAAAACTGGCCATGGTGTCAGAATCAGGGACGACATTCATAGTCTTTTCTCTTGTAATTCAATCCCGGAAATGTATCCTAAAATGATAATTTAAAGGAAAAAAACTGTCATGAAAATGGTCCTTGCACTTATTGTTTATAATAGTAAAAGTAAGAAGCACTGTAGATTTCTGACAATAGAGGAACAGTTAAGTAGCCATCAAGATGGTAACTGCAAGTAACAGGGAAACGTTTGCTAAGAGTGATCGCAAACAAATTATATCTACGTTATTATCACAGTTTAGAAAAGTTACATCTTATATGGATAAGAGCAGAGAAAAATTTTAAATCTCTGGCGGTATATTAGGATGAGTGTTTTACTTTCTCGGTTATTGTAATAATGTGTGTGTAGTACATAAGTGCTGGAACGGAGAAAATACGTTACAAGGGGAAAACTATTGGAACTCAACTCATCCCATCAAGTGGGGTCCCGTGTGAGAACGTGAGGCTACAGCTTCGGACGTGTTGGGGTCCCACCCCGTCCCCATGAGGACGTCACCCACGTTTGAGTGGGTCTCATTCATCCTGAGCTCAAAGCTTTTCGTAGACCAAATTATCTTCAAAGCATGCTTCAGAGTTCTCCCTGTACTACAGCTGGGCTGTAAATTTAGCTGACGCCTTCATAAGTAGGAACCACTGGTTGTGTAGGCGAGAGTTTGCCGCCAATATTGTTGCTGTCCTTCCCAGATCCCACATCTTCTCACTGTTCCCACCCTGTGATTTCAGAGGCCACACTCTTCCTGTGGGTGCCTGTGGGTGCCTGGGAGACTTAGACTGAGGGTGGGGCTGGGAGTGACTGTGGAAGCCCGGCCCCTGGCCCAGGTGGGGACAACTCCTAGAGTCACTCCCCCCACAGTCCCCTTGGGTTCTGGCTGCTGCTACTGGGGTGACACTGCCTGGGGTGTGTCACGCCACCTGGGGTGGCTTCCTGCCTCTCTGTCCTATAGCCCACGTCCCGCAGCCTCCCAAAGCAGCTGTGACAGTGTGGTTTTAACTGCACTGAACTGAAAAGAAACCCCCCTCTTTAAGCGCTAATGATTTGAGTCATGTTCTGAGGTGCAGGGTCTGTCACTCACTCTCCCTGCTGGATGGTGACCAGGGACCCCAATAGGTTCCGTGCCAGCCACTAACGTCCCTCTCTTGTCCCAGGCTAGGTATACAGGCCTCATCTTCTTCCACGAAGGCTGGCCGCTGTGCATCCACGAGAAAGTGGTGGTGCAGTTGGCGTCCCTCCACGGAGTCAGGCTCAGGCCTGGGGACGTCTATCTGCAGGTCACATCTGTGGGGAAGCAGTCGGCCAGGCTGGTCTTAAAATGCTTGTCCCGGCTTGGGCGCGGCTCAGAAGAGGTGGCTGTGCCTGAGGCCATGTATGACTGTGTCTTCACAGCAGAGTTCCTGGACCAGATGAACAGGGAACGTAACAGTGTCCTCTTGAAAAACTGCCTGCTGACCTCAGGCTGCACCATCTACCGCACCCCATGGAGCCACGTCACAGCGCCTGCGTTTGTGCCCACCACCGGAAGTGTCGTGTGCAGCTGCTCCCGCCATCCTGGACCTGAGCAGCCACCCGGCAGCGCCGCGGAGGCCCCAGCCACAGCACCAGCCATCGCCAGCCCCCGTCCCCAGAGGAGCAAACTGCCCTACTGCAGTGGGCATCTCGGCATTGACCAGCCCAGCCACCTCCTTTACCTGAGAAGAGCCAAGTGGGAACGGCCCAGGACCCTGCCTGGGAGCTCTGGCGTCGGCCTGTGGGAGCCCCCCGAGAGTCCGGAAGGACCGGGAGAGAGGCTGTACCCCGTGGACGTGGACAAGAAGGACAACCCCCAGGCCCTCAGCTCCCATAAGGACATGGGCAGTCCGAGCTCCAGAAGGTGGCTGCCTGGGGCCACAGCCGGTGTGGAGGCAAGACGCTGGTTCAGGAAGTCCTACATGGAGGCTCTGCGGAACCCTGTGCCCCTGGGGTCCGGCTCCAAGGAGTCTGTCTTGGTTGAGGCTTGTGTCCAGCACAAGGAGCCTGGGGCAGCAAACAGCCTGACACAGAAAGAACCCGCTAGCCGCCAGGAAGACCCCCAGGAAACCCGCAGTCAAAAGAGCTGTCCAGAAGCCGCGTACACATCCCCCAGGAGCTCCCGAGATGATGTCCGGCGGGCCAGCCCCCACTCAGCCAGCGCTGGGCCAGGTGGTCTCCTGGGAGGACAAGCTGTGGAGACCAGAAACTCAGAGGAAGGTAAGTGTCCCCACTCCTCTCCCTGCACAGCCCCCTCTCTTCTCCTCCTTTGTCCTCGCTCCTGCTCGGTCTCCTTGGTCTGTTCCCTCCCTGTAGTAGAAGCCTGTCTCCATAGCCATGCTGACTGTTGGAAGTAGTGTTCACATGTGTCCCTTTCATGTGGCTGGTGCACAAAGGCCCACAGACACGGTGGCTTAGAGCAGCAGAAATTCATCCTCTGAGTGAGTTCTGGAGGCCAGCATGTGCCAGCATTGAGCCGCAGGCTGCTGGCGTCCCTGGGCTTGTGACAGCAAGCAGGCTCTTCCCCGTCGGTCTCTCTGTGCCTCTGACCTCCCTCTACTTGCTCTCGTGAGGACACCTGTCATTGGATTTAGACCCAGCTTAATTTTCTTCACATCAACAAAGAACCTTTTCCAAATAAGGCCATGTTCACAGGTTCTGGGGCTGGGCACCTTGTGTTGGGGCCACTGTACAGCCCACCACGGTGCGTTAATACTCATTTGCTCAGATGTCATGTTCTTTTTTCTTTCTTTTTTTAAATTTTATTGGGGAAGGGGTTGTGGAAGGGGAACAGGACTTTATTGGGGAACAGTGTGTACTTCCAGGACTTTTTTCCAAGTCAAGTTGTTGTCTTTTCAGTCTTAGTTGTAGAGGGCGCAGCTCAGCTCCAGGTCCAGTTGCCGTTGCTAGTTGCAGGGGGCGCTGCCCACCATCCCTTGCAGGAGTCGAGGAATTGAACTGGCAACCTTGTGGTTGAGAGCCCACTGGCCTATGTGGGAATCGAACCGGCAGCCTTCAGAGTTAGGAGCACAGAGCTCCAACCACCTGAGCCACCGGGCTGTCCCTGTCATGTTCATTTTTAAAGACCCCCCAGATCAGTGACTTGCTGCCCCTTGGTTACACACACACCTTGAAGGCCAGTGAGCTCCTGAGCAGTCGTCCCCTGAGTACTTTTCCCTGTGGCTCTGAAGGGAAATGGTTATTGGACGCAGTGTTTGCAGGGCATAAAAAAAGATAAGGAAAGAATGAGACCAGATTTCTTAAGTCAAATGTTTCGGCTATTTCCCTGTTTTTGAATAAAGAAATGTTTTGTGAAGAGCAAAGATAGTCACTGGGAAGAAGTGAAAAGTGTGAAGGTGCCGTGGACTTGAGGAAGCAGGTGTGGCCTGAGCAGCCCCACATAACACGACAGGAAGCGGGGTGCTGGGTGAGGGGTGCCAGGTGAGTGCTCGTCTGTGTCTGCGGGACACCACACCTGCCCTCCCCCACAATGAGGGGCTCCAGCCGCTGTGCGTGAGGGCGCTTGGGGACCCAGAGAGTCACTCGCAGCTATGCATGGACCTCCCTGGAACGACCGTCTACTCCTGCTGGAGGAGCTGGCAGCATTCAGATCCTGCAGACACATGGCACTTGCCACAAAGAGTCCAATGATGTAATTACCCACTTAGGGGTGACACTACAGAAAAACATTCTATTGCCTCTCTGCAATTCCATTAAAATTAACATATAGCAGCAATTCCCTGCCCACTGTTTCCAGGGCCTAAACTGTCCTTTATGTCCATTTCCTTTCCTGTTTGTATTGGGCAGAAAACACACATGATGGATGACATGACGAAAACTCAGTTAGTCTACGCTAGGAGACAGACCTTCTGTGTTCACCCCAAGTATTGATATGAGATATAATTGAGCAGATTTCTCCCCACAGAGAAAAGCTGGCTGTGTCAATGCTTTGGGGGACAATCAGGCACAGTGTCACACAGTGGAGCACAGGTCACAGACGGTTGGCGACAGCCAGACGTAGCTGCCAGTCATGAGGGCAGCAGGTTTCATTTCAACAAAGCAGCACTTCCAAGTGGAAATGAGGCCAGCTGACTGTGTGTGTACAGCAGCGCATGTAAGAAGATTTGAAGGAAGTCTCTTTATCACAGACGTATGTTGTTGTCATTTCTCTCGGGCACCAGTGCGCTGTGTGTTCTCAGTGTCAGCTTACATGAACGTAACACTGACGGCTGGGGAGAGCGGAGGTTGGAGGGCTTTACTGCCTGGAATGTCCCCTTGCCTCTGTTCCTCCCTCGCTGATTGCGCAGAAACTGCCTGTGTGGTTTCTTAGTCGGCAGGAAGGAGGCGGCTTCTCCCTGTGAGGAGGTGGGCAGTGGTACCCAGAGGTCTGGGCAAAGGGCCAGGACCATGATTACCCAGGCAGTGACCAGTGGGTCGAGACAGGCGTTCCCCTTCCCCCCTGCTACCTGGCAACACCTGTCCCTGCTGTTGACAATCTGTGCTGTGGTCCCACACCCCTTGTTCCATTAACACAGGAAAATGCATCAGCTGGAACCCCTGCTTACACCCATGATGAAAGAGTAACATTTAGCACACTCTTCTGTGTGACAGGCACAGGTCACTCCCCCTCTGTCCCAGGTTGCTCCCCCCTCTATCCCAGCTTGCTCCCCCCTCTGTCCCAAGTCACTCCCCCCTCTATCCCAGGTCTCTCCCCCTGTGTCCCAGGTGGCTCCCACTGTATCTCAGGTCACTACTCCTCTGCCCCATTTCCTGAGACTCCAGGCCATTTCCTGAGACTTTATTTTATCTCTTGTGTAAACATAAAATTAACATAATTTCAAAACTATGCAGCATTTCAGAATTTATTTTCAGAATATCATACTCAGCTCTGTCACTCACCCTGTGGTAACTGAGCAGCTGTCTCTCCCTAGCCACACTTGGGTATGGCTTTGATTACTAGCCATTTTAACATCGTCACCCTACCTGGGACCCCGCCTCACTGCCTCTTGGTGCTGAATTCAGGAAAACCCCCACGAAGGACCTGCTCAACTAGCAAGACGTCTAATGAGACGAGTCTTACATGGGTGGGATGTCTGTTCCCTCATCCATGTCGGAATGCTTGGGGTTCACTGCAGAACTGCTTTTGGCCGGTGACGTGTTCTGGAAAATGTATGAACATACATGAAGGACACTGTGTGATTGGAGCCCATCAGCTGGTGGAGGGACAGACAAAATTTGGTCCATCACACATCAAATGAGACCCAGTATGGAAGAGAATGAGGCTCTGATACAGGTGACATCAAATTCGTTCTGCTGAGTGAAAGAAGCAGAAAGACCACATGGTGTTTGTCCCATTTACATGAAAGGCCCAGAAGAGGTGGTTTCAGAGATGATACAGGTGGTCGCCCGGGGCTGGGTGGGGTGCAGGTTTACTGTACGTGGCTGTGGGGATCTTTTTAGAGGGACAAAAATGTTCTAAAACTGATTTGTGGTGATGGTTGCACCACTTGGTAAAGTTGCTAAAAGCCTCTAAATTGTGCAATTAAAATGGGTGAGTTGTACAATATATAAAATATACTTCAATAAACCTGCTTTTTTATTTTACAAATACGGTGGACTTCTCAAGCCCAGCTAGCGTGAGAAAGCCCTTCACAGACTTACAAGATGTTAGCACTGAAAGAAGTTAGAGGCAAGGGTTAGGGACACGGTACCCCATAGCGCTCAGGTTCCAGGGCCCGCTGGCCACCTCTGGTTGAGCCTTTCCCTCACCCGTGGAGGCGACACACGGCTGGGCCACGTGTGGCTGGGCGTTGAGGATGTTTGCTCATCTGTGAAGTGCTGTGGGGAGAAGTGCTGGTGACAGTGCCTCCATCGGGGCCACTTCCGTCCGCTCCAGGGTGATGGCCAAGTGTGAGCCCCTCTGGGATGAGGCAAGAGGGCATGTCCCCCACAGCTCCCACTAGAGCAATGCCTGCCCCTGTGCACTCTCACATAGGTCTGTGTTTATGACACTCGGGGAGATCTGTGTCACGAAACAAATTAGGACACGACCTTTCAGTGTAAACGCTTCTCCCTGAGGTCCTCAGGCGGTGTGTTCCCCTGTGGCAGCTGAAATATTTAACTTTGCAAGTGTGTTATGCCCTAGTTTTTGGGAAATCACCTGTCCTGGAAGGTGTGGCACTCCTGCATTTCCAGAAATGGGACATGTTGTCATGGAAACACACTTTTCGCACGATTTTCTCCCTGTGTTTGTAGCTGGCTGCGCAGCTGCCTTCAGACCAGAGCTGCATTCATCTCTGACCAGGCTCTCTCTGTCATCCAGCCGGTGTTGAGGCTGACGCCTGCACATTTCCCACTGTGCTCACTGAGTTGCTGTGCCCTGAGAGGGAAGGACAGCCACCCAGCCCGGGAGACCTGCCCAGCCAGGTGTCCAGGCAGCCGCTGGGGGTCAGCGAGGAGCTGCTGCAGTCCGGGGCCATCACCCTCCCAGGTGAGCCTGACCATCTCACTCTGTCTAGGTGGCTGTAGCAAAACGCCCCAGACTGGGGGGTGGGGAGGGGGGCTTATAAACAGAAATTTATTTCATATGGTTCTGGAGGAGGGACGTCCCAGATCATGGTGCCAAGGTCATCAGGCTCTGGTGCCAGCCTCTTCTGGCTCGTAGTTGGCATGTTTCACTGTGTCCTCACCTGGTGCAAGGGGCAAGGCAGCTTCATGGGGTCTCTTCTAAGGTCACTAGTCCCATTCACAAGGGCTGCACCCTGGTGACCTAAGCACCTCCCAAAAGCCCCACTTCCTAAAACAATCAGGTCAGGCATTAGTATTTCCACATGTGAATTTGGGGGAACACAAACGAGACCATAACAATGGTCATCGCCCCCCAGGTGAGCACGGCTGTCACCTGCCCAGGTGAGTGCCAGGCTCTCACAGCAGATAGCATATCTAAGCCAAAAACTCAACAGTTGGCAGACCCTAGCTCAGTATTCCTCAGGCTTGAAGGCACGTGTCCCCATGGGGGCTGCCCCCTTTCCTGACGCCTTCCTTATCTGCAGGGACCCGAGACCGCCAAGGGAGAGCAGTGGTGCAGGTCTGCACGAGGGGCCCACTCTGGTCCAGTCAGCACATGTCCAGCGCCGAGCTGACCTGCCTGCTGAAGTACCTCCATGGCATCCCCAGGTGGGGCTGAGCCGCGTTCCCACCCTTCAGGTCCCTTTGGGTGGAAACCCATGTGAGCCTCTCTTCATGCGATGGTGCTGTCTGTGGTCTCTGGGACCCTGGTGGCATGGACAGCACGTTCCCACCGCGGGCTCCTGCTGTCTGGCCCCTCATTGCCCCCAGTCCCAACCCCACCTCTCCCCTCCCCCAAGCCCTGCTCACCCTGATCTCTCCCCTCTGGGACACACACTGGAGGCTTGAACTCTGTGTTGTTCTGCGTTGCTCAGTGGCGGTCCTTTATTTACATGCTTTTGCTCCACCTCTTTCTAAAAAGTGTCGACAAAAAAACATCCAGCCTAAAAGAAAGCTTATAAGAGTTTATTTGAGCAAAACTGACAGCATTGCTGGGAAGCAAAATCTCAATGGATTGAGAAAATGATCTGCAAAATGGCTGTTTGCAGCTTATTTTATACATAGAATCAAAGGAGGAGGGTTACATGAAATCCATTGGTGGTAGATTAAGGGGGTGGGAGAAAGCAAAGTGGGGGGGAAATCTCCGGGTTTGGATAAAAGTAAGTTGGAGAGTCAGGTGCTTCCTTTACACTGGTGGGTGCTACCGGTTCACTTTATACGGCACAGCACGTGGAGGTGGTAATTGGGATAGAACAACAATGCAGTTTCCTGCTCTGCTGTGGTGGGTTGTGCCCTGGGGCGTCTGGAAAAAGGGATTACTCTGACATTCTAGGGATATTAGCTTAGATACAAAAAGCCAGTAATAGGCTCACTTAAGGTAAAAATAGACCTTTTCCAGGAAGCTACAGACTAAAGGTTTGACTTCCCACCTCAGCCCACCTTAGTTAGGCATTTTTATGTTCACGCTATCCTGTGTGGTTATTTTCAGTCTCCTGAGCTTGTCAGCTTAACATGTGCCCCCTTTTCCATCCAAAAAAGTATTTGAAGTGGCCTTGGATAAAGGCATGAACTGATAGGAAGATGGTGTTTAGAATAAGCAGGTGAAGAAATCACTCAGGTGAGGGGTGCCTTGTACTGGGAAGCAGGAAAGACGACCTTGTGCGGCCCGGGCCTTGCATTCAGCAGGACAATGCCATGTGCCAGAGAGAAAGCACGCCAGCCCCCAAGGGAGACACACGCTCCCGCACAGAATTCTCGGAGCACCAGGCCTGGATCCTGCATGAGGACAGTGGTGTGGAGCAGGTCTGTTCAGGGGACCCTCTTCAGGGCTGTGGTTTCGGGTCTCCGGGGAACAAGCAGAGAGGAGAGCCGGAGTCCAGGATGGTTAGAGCAAGTTATTTAGGCCCCGAGACGCCGTTGGACACAGGCTTTGGACGGCCCTCCCTGCCCCCAGTGCTGGGTGGAGGCGGCTCAGCCCTGAGGTCTCCTGGCCTGGCTATGAGGCCTGGTGCTGCCCTTACTGGCTGGGCTCGTGGTACAGCTCGGCGAGCCTGTTTCCTCCTCATCAAGCAGGATGGCAGCTGCTGTCTCAGGCATGTTAGAGCAATTAGAATCATCTCTGTAAATACCACGCCGCACGGCAGCTACAAGCAATGCGGTGTTCTTCATTTTGTGCCAAGACGCCTGTGAGTGGAGGCTCAGGGCACCTACAGGGTTGGCAGGCCCAGGACTGGCGCCTGGGTATTCAGCCCTCTGCTTCTTCCGCTTTGTCCCAGCAAAGTCTCCCCACCAGAGCCAGGTTCTGCTCGGCTCAGGACTCTGGGAGGAAAGCAGTGCTGAAGCACATGGGACAGACTCGTTCCCAAGCGTCACGGTTTGGCTGGTCAGTTCCCTACAAGCGTGATTCTATTAGCATCTGGTAGTTGCTCCTTGAGAAGCCCATGTCTATCGCCGTCAAGGAGGTGACGCTCACCTTCAGCTCTCGGGATGAGGTGCCTGAGGTGTCAGCTCCAGGAAGAGTGTCCGGCATCATCTTGTCAGTGGCTACGAGGAACCACATGTGCTAGGGTTCCTTGTAGATGGACCACCATCACACCCTTACATCCACATAACCTTAACCAGAAGAAATGTCGGCTATCATCCCTCTGACCTGTGCGGCCACCAACCCACCCACCCGTCCAGTCCTTACCTGGGATCAGAAAATAGAACAGGATACGGTTCCTGCCCTCGGGGAGACCCACATGTGACCCCATGTACCGCAGCTCCCGGTGCGAGACGGTCCACAGTGCTGGGAAGGAGCCATGTTCTCGGCCAGCGGGGGGTGTCCCGGAGGGGCTGGGTGGAAGGAGCAGTGCACATGGCCCCAGTGTGGTCGGTCACTTTATGACTTGGAGGTGGCCCTGACAGAGGCGGGAGAGTGAGAACAAGACACCGAAGAGAAGGCCGCCTGGGCCGGAAGACCACGCTGACTGCAGCGTGCAGCCGATGGACAGGCTGGCGTGTGGCAGGGCCACAGTGTGATCCTTCGGCAGGTCCCCAGGCCTGGAGATGCAGTCAGACACGACTGGTCTGTCACACTGAGGCCTAATGGCCTGCCTCCAGCTGTTGAGCAGCTGGGTTCTGGGGGGGAGGGTGGAGCAGAAGGTGATGTGTGGAAAGTCAAAGTCAAGACCCCCGAGTTCTAGAGCCAGGAGGATGTAGTGAGGGTGTCTCGGGGAGAGATGGAGAAGTCAGCCTGGCAGAGGTAGAAGCTAACTGGTAGCCGTTAACATCGTGTGTTTCTCTCTCCAGGAAGGAGGTGCGGGACCTGGGGCTGGTCATCTTGGTGGACGCACGCAGGAGTCTGGCCTCCCCTGCCTTCTCCCAGGCCCTGACAGCTCTGCAGGTGAGTTGGGGTCACTCCTGTCCTCAGCGCCCAAGCATCGCAGGGCCATGTGGGCTGTGAGCACAGAGCCCTCTTGGAAGGCGTGTCCCGTCCCGGGGCCGTCACTGCAAGCCTTCGTGGCAGAGCCCCACCCAGCATCAGCCGGTGCAGGCGTTCTGGCCTCATGTTCTATCTTAGCGGGAATGGTAACAGCCCCCTCCCCTCCTAGTATGTGCCTATCACACATCTGACTAAATCTGGTGCGGGGGGTATCGGGGCATGCAGGGGCAGCCACCGCTCGCTGTGGGGACAAGGGCCCTAGACTTCTGAGAGGCCTCTGGGACAGGTTCAAGAAAGGTTGTCTGGCAGGTTCACAGTCCCCCCAGGAAGACCCCATCCTGGATTCCGGGTCATGAGTAAAATCCAGAGGGAACTGACGAGTCCCTGGAACTGGGCCCAGGGTCAGACGGAAGCCTGAGAACGTCAGCCTCCCTCAGACGGGTATCCACAGGGCCCGTGTGTGCCAAGCACTGCGCTGGCGTCTGGGTGTCGGGCATGGGACATTGCTGGTACCAGCTTGCCATGCTGTTATGTGCGTGTCCTGTGTGTGGGGTCAGGAGCAGAGCATGGCCACACGACCAGGAGGACGCTGAAGCCAGAGGGCTGCTGCGACTTCTGCCCCTTTGTCATCCAATGAACACTCAGAAATGATGTGCCCAGCCTTGAAAGGAGTGAGCCCATCATGGCAAGTCCACAAGCCCAGCAGCAGCACTTCCCAAAGTGCGCAAAGCTCAGGCTGGCCGGCCAGTGGCCTAGAGCCCTTCACCACCTGAATGGACAGTCAGCCAAGGACCACTTACTGGTTTCCTGGAAGAACAGCCCTCCCTAGCTTTTCTTTTTGTTCAGACTTCCTTAAATCCTGTGCCAGGCCAGTCACACTTGGGGACACTAAGCCCCAAGTGAGGTGGTCCTGCCCTCCCCACACATCCCCAAGACACAAGCTGGGAGCTTTAACTTGTTATAAGTGAATCATCTGACACCTTCCTATTGGTTTACGTGGTGTGACCATGCCCCAAAGCTGCACCCTGACTGCCTGAGGCCCGAGGCCTGGCACAGGCCCCACCTGGATACCCCGGCTGTGGGGGCAGCAGCAAGATCTGTGGTCCAAGTGAGAGGAGTGCACAGGAGCTGAAATGTAAGCATCGTGTTTCCATTTTCAATTTCATTTCTAAGAAATATACAAAAGGAGTCATATTGCTTCACAGAGGGCAAAAATATGTAACTCAGTTTCATAACTACCTCAAGTAGCTGTGCTTCAATTCATTCCATTATTAAAGGTCTGGTGCCATAGGAAGCCTTCCATTTTGAAAATGAAATAATGTTTGTTTCCCCTTTGTGGAAGAAAATCCTAAGAATTTGCGCAACCCTGCACCACCCACAACACAGAACTATAACACACTAACGTGGGTAATTGTCAGAAAGCATGAACTCTCTTCTCACTTATCTGAGAATTAATATTAATTTTCTTTGAAACAGAACAAATTGTAATAGTAAAAATTCACTCACATAGGAATAGACAAAAAATAATGTAAGACACTTTACAGAACAGTAGTTTTACTGCGTGATGACTTAACACTTTAGCTAAACTGAGTGAGAGAAGTGGAATGTGGCTTCAATGATAGGAGAGCGAGAGTGGGTTTTCCCTTTGGGCTTTTCAGTGGTTCATCTGGTCAGATATTTATGAATTGTCATCTACGAGAAGCCGCTTAACAAAAATATAAGTACATGAGATGAATTTAATAATACAAATAAGACCTCAGTTAGTTGTGAGGCCCATCCACTAAATTCATTTCAAAATAAAGGATTACAGAAAAACCTAAAACCTGTTTGTCACTATAACAAACTGAAAAAGTAAAGCTTTAGGAAATATAAATGAAGAAGCACTATGTAAATAAAACCTTTTTATAGCTAAATTATCTTGCCTCAGTACAGTCTGCCAAACCGAAACCAGGGAGGTTTGATTAAAGTCGTAAAGAACGTCAAAAGATAAGATTTTTTTAAACCCATAGGGTTAGAACAGTTGGACATCTGGATGAAAAAGAAAAGAAAAAAATGCTCTACACATACTTCATACTATGTATAAAACTTAACTAAAAATGGATCCTTGACCTACATATAAAATCTCAAACCCACAAAACCACCATAAGAAAACATAGGAGAAAATTTTCATGACCTTGGTTTAGGCAAAGATTTCTTACCTATGACCCCAATAGCATAATTAACTGAAGGAAAAAAATCATAAATTGGATTTCATCAAAATTAAAAATCAAAATATACTGTTAACTAAAATGAAAATACAAGCTATGGACTGTGACAAAATGTTTGCAAAACACATATCTGATAAAGGATTTATACCCAGACTATATACAGTTTAAAAACTCAGTAATAAGAAACATCCCAATGAAATATGGGCAGAAGATGTGGACACACTTCACCGAAAAAGATGCACAAACGGCAAATAAGCACATGAAAATATGTTCAGCATCGTTTAGTCATTGGAGAAAGGCACCTTAAAGCCCAGATGAGATCACACAGTGACAGCAACAACGAAACGTGAAAATCCAAGTGTGTGGAATCGCTGCTGGACATGAAAAACAGTGCAGCCAGTCGGGACACAGATTGGCTGTTTCTGCACAAGCTAAACACATTTACAGGACCCAGCTATCCCACTGCTGGATATTCACCCTAGAGAACTGAAAAATTTGTGTTCACGCAGTGTTCATAGTGTCTTTAGTTATGATTGCCAAAATCATAAAGCAACCCAAGTGTCCTCCGATGGGTGAGCAGATGACAAACTGGCACCTGCACGCAGTGGAATCCAGTCAGGGTGAAGCTGTCTGAACGGAGCTGCAAACAGTGGATGACTGTCGGAGGCACCGTGCTAGGTGACGGCTGTCAGCACAGTCCGTTCACACCGTGTCGGGGAGGCACATTTGTTGAAACAGAGAGTCATGGCTGCCAGGGGCTAGGGACTTGACTGCAAAGGAGCGTGAGGAAATGGGGGGGGGGGGTGCAACTGTTCTATATCTTGATTGTGGTGGTGGTGACATGACTACAAGTTACACCAAAACCTAGAGAATTGCACACTAAAAAGGATGAATTTTATTATACTAAATTACAACCAAAACACCTGTTTACATTAAAAAATCGTAAATGCAAGAATTTACATTCAGAGCAAAGGCCACTGCAGTGTATGCATTCTAGTTACTTTGGGAAATAGCACCAGTCAAAAGCAGACACTTCCATTACTGAAGTTAAGAATTAGAAAGCCAACTAATACCCCTTTTCCACGTCTTTCAGAGCACGTCTCCCCCCATCATTCACAGTGTTTTCCTCTTGGTGGATAAGGAATCAGCACTCAGGCCTGACAAAGACGCAGCGGTTCAGGTAATAGCCAACCCTCAGCATCAGGGGTGGCTCTGAGTAATGCCCAGAATTAAGTGACAGGGAGCGAGGTGAGGTGGAACATGGGAAAGAATTTATGGATGTTCTGGTCTCACCCGCAAAGGAGCCTGGAGACTTGTCTCTGACCCTGCGTTTTCGTGGGATTGTGCAGCAATAGATCAGAACTCTGAGAGTCTCATCTGTCTCCACCTCCGTTGCTCTTTCCTTCCCTTTCTCTTTGATCTGAAAACATCTCTGCTTTGTTTTCCTTCTTGAAGTACATTTTTGCTGCATGTAGAATTCTGGCTTGACAGTAGTTTGTGTGTGTGTGTGTGTGTGTGTGTGTTTTCCCAGCACTTCAAAGATGTTGTGTTGTTGCTTCCATAGTTTCTGATGAAAAGTTCACTGTAGTTCAAGTGATTGTGCACCTGTAGGAAACGGACCGTGTTTCTCCAGCTGCTTCCCAGATCCCTCTTTCTTCTCAGAAAATCGATATAATGCGACTAGACATGGTTTCTTTATATCGATCCTGTTAGGCATGGCTGAATTTCTTGAATTTTAAAATGTATGTCTATCACCAAATTTAGAAAGTTTCCAGTCATTATTTCCCGAGATGTTTTTCTCTGCCTCTTTGGCTTCTTTCTTTCTACAGTTTCATTTACACATATTGATATCATCTCATAGGTCTTTGAGAATATATTTTTTAAACATTTGTCCTCTCTCTTCTTCAGATCACATTGTTTCTATTGATCTGTCTTCAAAGTCACTGACTCCATACATACATTTCCTCTCATCTACTAAGCCCGTTCAGTGAATTTTTTAGTTCACATTTTGTGTTTCGCAGCTATAAAATTTCCATTGGGTTTTAAATACATGTTTATATCTCTGCTGAGGTTTCCTGTCCTCTCATTAATGTCCAGCATTCTTCCTTTACATCGTCGAGCATAGTTACAGTAGCTGCTTCGAAGTGCTTGTCTAATCATTCCAACTTCTGTGTCTCCTCTCTCTGGGTTGACCTCTTGATTGTCTTGTCCCTGGCGAACGAGTTATATTTTCCTGATTCTTTATGTGTGAGGTAATTCTGGATTGTCTTATGGACATGGTGAATATTCTACTGTCGGGACTCTGGATTCTGTTAATAAAGTTCCACAGTGATGTTTTAGCATGAATTCAGCTTGTTCAGACTCACAGCAAACCCTCCCCTGCGTGGATCCAGTTCAGTTCTTTTGCCTCCCGGTGCACACGCGGTGCAGTGTCAAGGTCACACACTGGGAGCTCCTTTCCCCGTTTTCTCCCTGTGGGACTCCAGCTTCACTTTCCACCCTGGCTCTGTCCTCTGGTTCTTTTGGCCTGAGAGATGCCCATCTGCCCTCAGTTTCAGCCACTGCAATCACTGTCGGCAGCCTACCTTCAGGCCAAAGCCACAAAAATGGGTGCTCACGCCATGCGGTTTATTCATCCATTTCAGTCACCTTCACAGGAAGCCCGGCTTTGTTCCCACTGCAGAGCCTTCAGATGGGGGTTGTCACACTTTGCTGGAGTTTGTGGTTTTGTCTGAGAAGGGCCGACTCTGCCATACCAGAAGTCATGCCCCTTTTCCCTCTTCCACGATCGTCTTGCCCTGGCTTTGTTCCCAGTTTCCCCCCTTTTTTGTCTTTCCTTAATTGGGGCCTTTCCTTCATTTCTCTTTGCTGCCCTCTCCTTTCACTTCTTCTCACCTCGTTCCTGTATCCAACCACACACAGTCCTCTAATGCCACAAGCTAGGCAGCACAGCTGAAGCCAGCAGTGGCAGTTCCTGGGAACAAGCCGTTACAGCAGTCTTGCCCTGTCCTTGGCAGTGTGAGGTGGTGGGTTCCCTGGAGGCCCTGCACCAGCTCATCGACAGCTCCCAGCTCACCGCTGAGCTCGAAGGCTCCTTCCCCTACAGCCACAGCGACTGGATCTGCCTCCGCAGGGTAAGGAGCAGCTCACAGCGGCTGCACGTGCCACTGTCACCTGGGACTTCTCCTTACGGATGTTTCTAATCCAGGCTGAAGGGCATCCCCACCCCAAGCCTCACGCCGTTCACAGCCATCATTGGTCATCTGTTTCTGACAACCACGCTGCCCAGGCTTGAGAGTGCCGCTGAAACCCAGCCCTGGGCCGGGAGGGAGCTGCTTCTGCAGGCACCCCGAGTTCCCAGGGCGACACTGCGGCAGACAGCCTGACTGCTGGAGACCGGTTTACATGTGGGAACTCACAGCTGCTCACATCGGTGTCTTAACAGTGGGTCTTTCTTGTCTCCTCCTCTTGACAGAAGCTGGAGACCTTCACCACTAACTGCCAGGATGCCATTGCTTTCCTCCAAAATTCCATCCGCTCCCTGAACACCCACAGGCCACTAAGTACAGCTCAGGTCGGTCCTCAGCATTTTATTTTGACAGGTAGCTGGGAACATGTGGGTTTAGCCAAGACTTGCAAATAAATACTGGGTTTCACCATCTTCCCTAGTGGAGATTCCCAAGGCCCTGTGGCTTGTAAATACCTTTCAGTTAGCATACAGCTTCCAAAGGACCACTTCCTCCCCCTCGGCCCAGAAGAGAGATGGCACGGCCACATTTGCTGCTGTGCCTGCACGGCGTGTGTGATGCTGCAGCAGTGAGCACTTCACACAATACGGACATGGACTGGCTGGAGGGGCCGACAGTGTGGAGACGCCCATGGGTGCCCAGGGCATGCGGGGTCCAAACACCAGTTCTCCTGCTGACAAGTTTTCAGCTTCCCTCTGTTCCTGCCCTCGATTCTCAACCTCAGACTCCCCATGACCCGGGCTGAAGCATCTGGAACTCCGCTACCTCCCCTCCAGCTAGGACCGCATGTCTGGTGTGGCCACCCCCGCTGGTGACCGCAGGGCATGGTCACACTTCCATTCCTGCCAGCGTTAGACCTGGAGGGCCTGCCTGTAGGAGGGTTCTGTGCACTGTCTTCTCACCCTCAGGAGGTCGCAGAGTTAATCAGACGGCACAAGGCTCTGATGACATGCGTCCTGGAGGACCCGCTGCTGGTGACCCTGCGCCTGGACGGTGGCACCATGCTGGCACGGCTAAGGAGGGAGGAGCATGGCAGCAGCGAGGACAGCCGGTGAGTGTCACACTGGGACCGTCTCTATCACAGGCAGCGGCTCCATTCCTCTGGTGGATGTGCTGAGCTGGATCAGAGCTTGTCTCATTCGAGGATTCTAAGGAAAAACTGGCCGACTCCTTGAGTGCTCGAGTGGAAGTCAGAACTCATGACAGTGGGACTCGGCAGTCAGAGGTCCCTCTGTCCTGTGGTGCTACATCACCTCTGAGGCGCCTGTGCCTGTGGCCGGAGGGTGTCACTGCTTACGAGCAGGTTCCAGTTCCTGTGCTGGCCGTGGGCCTCCTTGTGGCCCATTTCTGTCAAACGTGAAGGACCTAAAAGTACAGTTGTGTTTTCCAACTAGGTTGTAACCAACAGCGTATCCTCAGGACGGGCTGGGAACAAACCAGTGACCAGCACGTGACATCTGACAGCTGCCATCTCTTTCCAGAGACGCCATTGAAGCTGCCGCCCAGCTGTATAACCAAGTGGACGAAGAGGTCCACAGGCTGGTCCTCACCTCCAACAGGTGTCTGGAGGAGCTGGAGACTCTACGGGAACTGAGGACACTCCAAGAAGGAGGTGACCAGGTCAGGGGCCAGGAGGGAGGAGGCTGGGTCAGTGCTCCAGTAAGAGGAGCCAAAAGACAAAAATATTTTAAAACTCTGACCCCTGAAATAACCAATGTTAACACTTAGTATGTTACAATGCAGACTTTTTGCCATATATGTGCCTATAAATGCTTTTCAAAAGCTTGTACAGTCATGTGCTTCTTAACAGAAGGGATACGTTCTGCGAAATGCATGGTCAGGTGATATTGTCGGCTACAAATAACACAGGCTCATACACACACACCTGACGGCCCAGCCCACTGCACGTCCGGGCTTCAGGCCTGTGCAGCACGTCACCACGTAAAACATCACAGGACTCAGTCCAGCACAGGAGAGGATGTGATCACGAGATGGGGGAGGCTGCTGAGGCGTAACCCGCACACTGTGTCACAGCAAACTTCTCTCAGTAGAGGGTCCACTGTAAAGTGAGGATAAAAACTGAACACACACGCCAGTAGTGCAGCCGTGTATTGCCATTGTCAAGCAGTGCGCCCTGCACGTCACTGTATGTGCTGTTCCTTCATGCGATTGGCAGCGCAGTAGGTGTTTTCACCAGAAACACGCAGTAGGTTGGGTCACCACAAAGACGTGAGGGGTGCGGTGAAACAGCTGTGATGTCACCAGGCGGGAGGGTTTTTCACGTCTTGTAACTGTGTGGGACCACCGTCGTATATGCGGTCTGTGGGTGACTGAAACGTCACTATGCTGTGCGTGACTGTACATAACTTTAAGTGAAATCCTTATTATTTTATCAACCACTATTTCCGTGTGAAAAGTGTGAAGACAGAGCCCGTGCGGCCAGGAGTGTGGGTGGGGCCGGGGAAGAGCATCTGCGCCCTTGAGTTGGCACATCATCTTGGGGCAGTCAGGGGCAGGGGCACTGCTGCCAGAGGGCCTCAGGGTGGCCAGCAGACATGGTGGGCTGTGCACACAGGCTGCAGGGCCAGGGCAGATGTCAGCGCATCCAGGGCCAGACCAGGTGCAGCCGGGTGGGCCAGCTCACCGGGCCCCTGGTGGTGGCAGCCAGAGCATGGCTGACTCAGGGCACCACAAGCTGAAGGGGCTGCCCTGCATGGGGCACCTGTGGCCTATGGGACATCCTGTGGGATCTCCTCCTTCAGCTTCTCTGTTCTGTGGCATCTCCTGTTTATCGTGTGTGTGTGTGTGTGTGTGTGTGTGTGCGCGCGTGCGCGTGGCGGGGGGAGGCTCTGCTCTGTGTCCTGTGGGGCCTGCTCTTCCCTACACTCTTCAATTTTCCTCTTTCCTTTTTTGTTGTTTGGAGCAGAATCCCTCAGGACTTTCCAGAGAAAGGGGTGGTGGGATGAAAGTGTGTGAGACCTGGCATATCCACAAGGGCTTTTTCTGCCGTCACATGTCACGGTAGCTTCACTGTCCTGCCAAGGTTCGAGGCACCGTGCCATGTGGTTCAGCCGCACGCGATGCAGTGCAGGACTCGTCCCATCTGCTCCTGGCCTTGCCCTGGGCCCTCTGTTTCCTCACTGGACACCTGTCCCCCTCTGGTCTCCTCAGGGCACTTGGCCTGGTGACCAGAGTGGGGGTTGGGGTTGCCCCTTAGGCTCTGGGACCTCCTGGTGGTCTGTGATGAGCTAGAGTTCTACATTTCCCACTGGTTCTCTCATTTTCTCTCCTGTTGTTTTCCATATGGCAAGCTTTTTGTTCTACTGTCAGTGTCGATTTCCTCAACTTTATCTTCTTTTCTAAAATACTATCCGAGTGTTTTTGCTTCTGCTCTGATGTTTGTACTTCCTTTGGGGTTTGTTTTCTGAATGTCCCTTCTTGATGGTGCTCACCCCCCTGTCCTGGCCTCCTGTCTGCTCAGCACTCCCCAGGCCCTCCCACTGTCCCCTCCTTCCTGGCCCTTCTGCACCCACCCCATGCCTTAAAGGAGTTTGCTGATAAAACGTTAGCGGTGTTTCAGGAGGGAGCAAAAGTGGATGTGTCTTAACCTGTCTTTGTCACCCGAAAGTAGATACACTTCAACCTAAAAATGGGACCATCCTATAAATAGTGTTTAATGTTTTTTAACCCAAGAAATGCATGCACACTATGGGAGAATCAGAAAAGAAATTGGTTTTTACAGAAGTGAGCTCAGCTGCACACAGCTGCCTGGGGCCTACTCTGTGTAGGGAGGGCTGTCTGCCTCCTGTGTCTCCATGGACATGTCCTACCAGCCGGCTCCACCTGCCGTAACTGTTGTGAATCTCACTATGCTGCCTTTCCACAGCTTGTGACCGTTCGCTTAGGACAGATTCCCAGGCTCGGGAGGGCTGGGTCCGAGCACGCGTTTCTGAGGTTTCCACATGTTTGCCTTGTGGCCCTACTCAGCCCCTTGGAGAAGGGCTTCTCCACCTGACGCTGAGGTTCAGCATGTCACCCACGTTTGTGTCTGGGGTTTTATTTTAGGCTGCAGCTGAACTTTTTCTTTATACGTTTATAGGTTATATTCTCTAATAAGTTGCTTGTTTTTTGCACTTAGCCAATTTCTCTGCTGTTTTTAATAGTTTCAATGTATCATGTCTGCTAACCCTTTGATTATGTCACAAATATTTACTCTGGTTTATAATTTGTCCTTTGACTTTGCTCATGATTTAAATGGCCTTTTCTACTGAAAGGTTACAGAACGACGAATATATTCCATCATAAAACTTTGTTCACTTTAAATCTTCAAACCAACTAGAGTTTATCTTTTTCACAAGGTTGGGGTGGCTTCCTGGCTGTTCACTGGCAGCTCTGAGCTCGCCAGGGCTTGCTTGTGAAAATCTCATTGTGACGTCTTTCCACATGACTGTGCACAGAGTAAACCCTGATCTCTGTCCGCTGTCCGCTGTCTGGGATCATTACATCTGATCCTCGTGGTCATAGACACAGCCGACCACTGTGTGTTTGGTAATAAACCCTCTTCTCGGCATCAACGCCCAGGGTCCCTGGATTTCGTCTCCACCCAGAACTGAGCATGAAAATGATGTGTTTTCCCCTGACGTGCTCACGAGAACCGAGTGAGGTCACCACGGGATTTGTCTCTGAAATGAGAGCCTTGACTCATCAGGCAAGAGGGTGTAGGCAGGGCCACTGTCTGTCCTCTGCCCTCTGTCTGTCCCAGGCAGCGGCCCGGGTGTCCAGGCGCCACCAGCCTGAAGAATATTTCTGGGGTATGTTTAGCATAGTGATGAGTTTCAGAACTGAGAGGTATGGATCTGTTTTCCAATGATCTTCATTTCCTTTCCCAAACAGAGAACATAGTTACAAACCTGAGCCCTCACTGCTGCCTGGCTCCTGAGATGCGTCCGAGTGAGACACAGTGTTAGCAGCAAAACAGGGAGCTCATGCCAGCCCTGGGCTGCAGCCCACGCCTCCACCATCATCCAGTATTACAGCCAGACTCCTCAGGCGTCTAACAGTGAAACTTTTTCCTGTGCAGATCAAACCATGCCCTGGAAGAGAGGGAGGGGAATCCCTGGGCCTTTTGGAGCTGCTCTCTGTTGACAAAAACATGCGGCGGCTGGAGCGGCAGGCCAAGCCTCCTAGGCCCACGGTGGGTGCACACAGCCTCGCTCGGGCCAGTGAGTGCCCGGCTCGTGCTGACATTTGTTCCCTGGGATGCAGCACTGTGGTCAGAAAGGACAGCAGCTGACGGGGGAGGACAACTCGCAGGACACTGAGGAAGCAGGCCAGGACTTCAGGACACATCTGAGCATCCTAGCTGGCCAGGCCGAGTGCCAGGAAAGGGAACTGGCCCAGTGGGCCAGCCCGTCAGAGTCCCGCGAGACGGTAAGAAGCTAGAGGAGTTCATCCCGCAATCTGCATGCCCAGCTGCCGGGCCTTTAACTCTTGGTCCAAGCGCTGGAACAGCTGGCCTGACTCCTGGCAGACCACGTTCCCTGCTCTCAGTAGATATATGAGTTTGTTTATTGTTCCAAATAGGCCAGATGGACATGTGAACTGTACTGCTTGTTTACCAGCTCAATTATGACAGTCCACTTACTGCCAAAGACCCCCGAGAGCAGCCATAGCTCAGCTGCGAACTCACAGGCTACCTGGAGTTACCAGGCCGTTGGGGTCCCAGGGCCGCAGCTCTCAGGAGCTCAGCCCCTGCCGGCCAGGATCTGTGGGTCGGGGAAGGCCAGTGCAGGCCAGGGCAGGGGTGGGCTTCTCTGTCCTGCGGTCACTGCCCTGCAGGCTCCCACACCGGGCAGAGATGTGGGACAACTGATTTCAGAGATGCCACACGGCCATGGCAGCCGCAGGCTGAGGAGGATGCATCTGTCCTTTGTGCAAGCCCGGCTGCAGCTGCCCCCATGGGCGGGCGTCTTCCTCCTGCTCTGGATGCCCAGTGCACCGGATCCTTGATTTGGGCACCTGGAAAGCTGGACTCAGGTGACCTGAGTCCTCTCAAGCCATTCACTGGCCACACGCGTGGGGTGGGGCCGGCCAAAGCCATCAGGCCGTGACAGCCCTGCGCTGCTGACCAGCACCCGCTTTGCTTCACAGGTGACCGGGTATATGCTGTGTGGCTGTGGGTGCCTACAACCCCTGGGCCCAGTGTGTGTTGCTGAGTATTTGAAGAGCAGTCACCACGAGGCCATGGAGGTTTCTGCGAGTGTCCCCAGGGCGAGCATAGTGGTGTTGGCACAGTGTCACCCCTTGTGGCTGCAGCGCCAGCAGACCCGACAGTGCTTCCAAGAGGCCCTTCCTGAGGCTGCCCCAGGCACTGGCACCCCACCTGTGGACCGGAGCCCCTCGAGGCACGAGGTTGTCCATGGGGCCGAGGCACGGCACCACCAGCCATCCTGGACCCCCCTCACTGACCCTGAGGGCCGTGCTGCGGAGTGGGCCCGACTGCTGCCCAGTCTCCCTGGACAAGCCGCTCTATGTGGGCAAGAGGGTGTGCACCTGGGCTCAGGTGTACTTGCCCGGGACGACAGCTCTGCTGACTCCTCTGAGCCCCAGGCCCGAATTGCCCACTCTAGGAAGCATCCCCTGAAGAAAATGATGAAGAGAACACGGAGCTTTGAGATTCTGCAGCTGGATGGTGGCCCCAGGGACTCCCGCTGGCCAGGCCACACTGGGGTCTTCATCAAAGGCCTGGAGGTGACCAGCACCGTGGCCTCAGAGAAACCCCCGCCAAGGCCACATGCCGAGAGCCCTTTGGACACTCGGAACCGGGGCCTGTCCTCTCCCTCCAGGACCCACCCCTCTGAGGAGGACGAGAGGAGGCCAGCTGGCAGGTGAGGTGGACGCCTTTGCAGCCTTTGGGCTTAGCGGTCAGTGGGGAGCAAAGAGCACAGTACACGCACTTCTGCAGAGGAGGGAATCCACGCCATCCCACCAGGTCAGACACTCGTGCGTGATCTTGAGCAAGTTGTCAGTTGCCTCTTGTGTTCACACCTTCTCGTGGCACCTGGTGACTGGTGCACCCGTCCTGTTGGTTAGACAACCAGGTGTGGTGACACGGGGCCCATTTATAGAAAATGACAATGAGCAAGTCAAGCCCATAGTGTGAAGACACTCCCTTAGAAAATGCTTTTAGAAAAAGCCTCTAAGTGTTGAGGTAAGACGTGTGTACCCGTTCACTGCTCAGGTGAAGATGTCCATTTTAATGTGTTGATCTTTGAGGTATTTATAAAATGATACTCTCCATTACTTGTTTAGATAGAGTGGCAAAAACCCTGCCCACCCCGATGCCAGGTGGTGACACTGGCCTGGTGTCACCATATCTCTGCGCTTTTTGCTCTTTTCACAGTGAGCAGCGTCGCCTGGGGAGGGGAAGGGGTGTCCTCCTAGGTTTTCTGCTGGTTTGTTGTCCAGTGTTTCTGCCTCTGAGGTGGTTACAAAATACTCTCCTGAAACACACGCTTAAATTTCAAAACCTTGGGCAGTTACAGTGTCCCTTGTCAAGGTGGGACCTTGGGTAGGACAGGAAGGTTTCACTTCACCAGGGTGGGAGCCGCAGGGCTGCATTTCCCTGCAGCTGGAGTCCGTGGGAAGATCCCTGGCTCCAGTAAGCTTGTCTCCAAGTTTCCAGGGCGGCAGGACGCAAGGGGTGGGACTCCCATGCACTGAGCGCTGCCCCCAGTCACACAGAGTGGACATCCTGGATCGGGAAAGGAGCAGCTATGGGAAACCATCGTGCCGTTGCCCGTGGGGACAGGTGCCCTCTTCCACTGTTTACCACCCCAAGGTCTGGGAGCGGGGAGCCCACCGCACACCCAGGAGGGAGTGAGTCCTCCTCAGACGCCAGGCCTGGGGCTGGGGGTGGGGACAGCATTAAACCAGACCCGTCTTTCCTGAAAACCCAGACTTGCTAGGTGTCCAGAGGGAGCTCCTATCACCTGGCCAACAGTCATTTCCCCAGACATTTCTAACTTTTATGGCATCATGAGTCAGTTTCCATTGAATTTGGTCCAAATCCCCAGACCACTCTACTTTTTATTTTCTTTCTGAGTATTTAAGGAGGAAACTTGTTTTCTGTGAGTGCTGATGCAGGGGCGGGGGGGGGGGGGTTCCCAGTGGCCAGTGCTGTGGGTGCTGCGGTGTTCGGGGACACCACCCCAGGCCCCAGCCAGCTGCCTTAGAAACATTAAGAATTTGTAAAACCCATTGCATGGGGTAGAAAGGGTCACGTTCCCCAGGTCTGCAGCCAATGGGATGGAGTTGGGAGCATTTCTGAGCACGGTGTAGTTTCTATCATTAGTTGCTTTCAATTTTTTTCCAAAAAACAAAAACAGGCAAATCATGGCAGAGAAAATTTGCAAACCCCTATGAATGTCATTACTATTGAGTAATTTAAGAAAGTTGCCAGTAAGATGCTAGCAAATCGGGAAGAGAAGCGGTGTTCCCCGTTATTTGTGGGTGGGACCCCAGGTCACCAGCAGACCTCTTCTTGGTGCCCTGATGAGTGCCTTTGACAATGCAGTGGATTGGTGACATGTGCACACCAAGCCCTGCACACCAGCAGGAGCCTCAGGAGCCCTGGGCAGCGGGGAGGAGGTCACTGCCGCCACCCCCTGCTGTCCTGGGCCTCGAGGCCCGGCTCTGGTGCTTTATGCTCCAGCTGCTTGTCCTCAGCCCCGGGGCCAGATGTCACTGCAGTGGAAAGCTGCTCTTTCAGAAATACCTTCTCATAGGTTAGTAGTCAGGTGCAGCCACCATTTCCTCATAAATCTCCTGCACAGCTTCCTGGCTCAGGGCGCCTGGCTGTGGGGCATGGGGTCGGGCTGCGTGGACATGAGAACCCTCAGACTCACTGTGGTCAGAGCCTGCTGGCGTCTGCCTTTCCATTTCCAAAGGGGCTCATGGACACGGTTCTGACACACGTCCCTCACCTGCATCTGTCACCTTTCTCCGTCCTCTGCATCAGAGGAACAGCCCCAGGTCGCCCTGAGGGAGAGGCTCAGGGTGTTGGGTGCTCGTGCGTCTCCATCCACGTGTGCAGGTGCTCACGTGTCCCTCAGCGTCCTGGCGCTCTCTGTCTTCCAGCAGCCGCCTACAGCACATCATGGCCGAGATGATCTCCACAGAGAGGGAGTATGTCAGGTCCTTAGGCTACGTCATCGACAACTATTTTCCAGAGATGGAGAGGGCGGACCTGCCTCCTGGCCTGCAGGGGGAGCGCGGCACCATCTTCGGGAATTGGGAGCAGCTGCACACCTTCCACCGCCAGCACTTCCTGTCAGAGCTGGAGCGTTGCCAGCACCGCCCCCTGGCCGTGGGCCGTGGGTTCCTGAGACACGTGAGTCCCCTGTGCTGGGCAGAGGTGACATCAGCCCAGCTCACTGGAGGCAAGTCTGGAGTGGCCCTGGGAGCCTGCGGTCCAGGCTTAGGAAGCGTGTCCCAGCAGCACCTTCAGAGCCATCAACACAAAGGCGCCCAGAACAGTCAAGCCCGTAGGCAGGTCCTGCAGCACCGACACTGTACTCAGGTCACCTGCCCGCAGCCCTGGTGAGAGTCCCAGGGTGCTGGGGCTTTGCTTACATCATCGTGCTGCTGTATCTGGTGACCACCCATCCCTCTCCCACAAGCCCATGGGCCAAAAGCAGCTCCCAAAATCGCGGCCCACCTGGCTCACTTTCCAGGCAGTCGCAGAGGGCCTGTGGGACCTGGCGGACGCACCTGGGAGGCACAGACGAGCTCGAGGAGCTTCCCTGTCTTTGCTCGGCCTCCTCAACACCCTCCCCATTGGTGTTCCTAATACCTAGGGTCCCTAATTCACTATGAAAAGCAGATTCCTTCCACAAGTGGCACCAAGCACTGCTGTGGACACTGCACACCCAGGGGCTCGTGCTGAGGGCAGGTGTCCCGTTTGCCCCAGTATTATTAAAATAAATTACAAGAAAACATTGCGTGACAGAAATCCTAGTTCTATCTTTTCAGCGTAAGGCTCCTTTCAGGGGCAACTACTGTATTGTTTCATGTCAACAGTGAATGTGACAATTTTAAGCATTTAGACAACTTTGGTTCTTGACCGTGAATGAAAAAGTCAGCGCGCCCTACGCCCCTCCCAGGCCTGCCCTGCCCTGTGAGTGGGTCTTGGGCCACTTCCCCCAAACTGACTTGGGACCCGTGGGGAACCCTGGCATTGCCAAGAGCACCACCGTGAAGGGAGGCTGAGGTGTCCCTAACGCAGTGCTGTGTCCTTTCCTTGTGGCCACGGGGAGAGCCGTGGCAAGGCTTCTGTAACCAGGGCCCATTGCAGGAGGAGCAGTTTGGCATGTACGCACTCTACAGCAAGAACAAGCCCCGGTCTGACGCTCTGCTCTGCAGCCACGGCCACGTCTTCTTCAAGGTCACCCCCAGCCCAGCCTGCCATGCCCCTGGCCTGGCCCCCGCCCGCCCTCACCCAGCAGGCCCTCGCCCCACCGACCCTCAGCCTGCTGACCCTCGCCCTATTGACCCTCACTTCTGGCCCAGCACTGGCTGACCCTCGCCCTGCTGACCCTGTTCCACTGACCCTTGCCCCTCCGACCCTTGCCCCTGGCCCGGCCCTACCCCTGTCGACCCTTGCCCCTGGCCTGGTCCTGCTGACCCTTGCCCCCCTGACCCTCTCCCCGGCCTTGCAGGACAAGCAGCGGGCGCTGGGGGACAAGATGGACCTGGCGTCGTACCTGCTGAAGCCTGTGCAGCGCATGGGCAAGTACGCACTGCTGCTGCAGGACCTGGTCCAGGAGGCCAGGCGCTGGCCCACCTGTGAGCCAGAGCTGGCCGAGCTGCAGGCTGCCCAGGACGTGGTCCGCTCCCAGCTGCGTCACGGCAATGACCTGCTGGCCATGGACGCTGTACGCGGCTGTGACGTGAGTGTCCCACCAGCCTACAGCCTGGGCCAGGAAGTCCCCACCGAGGGGGGAGGGGAGTGGAGAGGGACTTAGAGCCCAGCTTTGGAGCAGCAGCTGTGGAGCAGCAAGCAGCCCAAGGATGTTTTAAAACCACCGGATGCATGGGAACCGAGCCATGCCCTTCAAGGCTGGTGTCTTCAGGGACGAGGCTGCATCCACTCTCCCATCGCTGTAACTGCCATGCAGACGAGCGAGCAGGGATGTGGGCATGAGGGACCCCCACCCTAAGGGTTCTGCACCCAACTCCAGTGGACGGGGTTTTTCCGCACATGCAAGCAATTCTCAAACACTGGCAGGTGTCCTGCAATTCTGCTCACTCCTGATACGGTGTCCCCTATGATGGCGGCAAACCCTACAGGTTCAGGCCTCAGTCCCACGACGCTGCCTCCAGCACTTCAGATGCCAGTCGCAAGTCCAGGTTGTCACCTGTGCTTCTGACCAACTGGCTATAGATGGAGGTCCCCATGACCTCTCCCAGGTTTCATTAATTTACTGGACCAGCTCACAGAGCTCAGAGAGCATTTCCTCACCTGGTCCCGGGTTTAGTGTAAAGGACACTCAGGAAGAGCTGTTGGAGGGAACGCATAGGACCAGGTGTGGGGAGGGCACGGAGCGTCCACGCTCTCCAGGCTCCGGGTGCTCACCAGCCCAGAAGCTCTGGGAACCTGTGCTGGGGCGGTTTGTGGAGGCCTCGCATGTGGGTGTGACGGTCGGCCGTTGGCCTTTGGTGCTGACTCAGCCTCCAGCTGCTGTTCCCTCTGGCAGTCAGGGTGGGCAGACCAGACCCAGCGGTCCTGAGGGAGGCTTGCTGCGTCCGCAGGTGAATTTGAAGGAGCAGGGTCAGCTGAGATGCAGGGACGAGTTCACCGTTTGCTGTGGACGGAAGAAGTACCTGAGGCACGTCTTCCTCTTTGACGACCTCATCCTGTTCAGCAAGACCAGAAAGGTGGACGGTGGCTACGACATCTACACGTACAAGCAGTCCTTCAAGGTAACACTAGCGTCAGGCTGGTCCTGCGGCTACAAGCCGTGCGTGTTCTCCTGTGCTTCAGTGGCTGAACTCTGAAAGCCTCAGTCCTCCCACAGCTGCCAGAGACGTGTCCTTCCCAGTTCTGCGTGTCAGTTCAGTGGCTGGACAACAAGTGTTTCCTCAACCTGTCAGCTCATTTTGGATTTTTATAAAAGCGAACCCCAGAGGCCCCCCTCCCCCGACCTTGGCAGGTCCCCGGTGTGGCCCATCTGCCCCTGAAGGAGGCTCTGAGGGGGAAGAGCTTCCGGGCTCCTCGGAGGACCCCACACCCTGAACCCCTTACCTGCCAGCACCAAGGAGCCCATCAGAAGTGTGACATTGTGTGTGATCCCACCCAGTGTGTGACTGCAGAGGGCACCACAGAACCCGCCAGTCCCGCCCTCATTTCTCCAGTGGGGAAATAGGCCCCAAGAGGGAGCCAGTGTGGACAGGGCAGAAACCCCGTGCGTCCTGTCCCGTGCCCCCAACCTCGTCCACTCAGTTGGGGTCTGACCAAAGGGGCCTCTAGTGCTGAGGCGTTGGGGGCAGAGGGTCAGCCCGAAAGCAGCCAGCTGCTCAGAGAACGGCTCTGTGGTTCCTTCCTGTGCTGTGACTGCAGACAGCCGACATTGGGATGACGGAGAACGTTGGGGACAGCGGCTTGAGGTTTGAGATCTGGTTCCGAAGGCGGCGGAAGGCCCAGGACACCTACATCCTGCAGGCGAGCTCTGTAGAGGTCAAGGCCGCTTGGACCGACGTGATAGGGAAGATCCTGTGGCGGCAGGCTCTGAGGGACAGAGGTGGGGGCAGCGGGAAACGAGGGACTAGAGGAGGCGGGGCGGGGGCGGGAGACCCCTCTGCACCACTCAACCAGGACGTGCCTGGGGCCCCCCGTCAGCACACAGACACGTACGTAGGACGAACATAAATGAGACCCCGTCCCGCGCTGCAGGTGCCATGACTCCCTGGGCCCCTGGGGTCAGCTCTGCCTGCCCTGCTTGGCAGGGCCTCCTGACCTACGTTGGGCTGGTGGCCAGCCTGTGATCTCCCCGCAGGCGCGAGCCCCTCCTCCATAGGGTCCCTTGTCTCTGCCACTGGGACCCCCCCCCCCCCCCCCGGCTTCCTCCTTTTGTCGCCCCCTGGCCCCTCCTTTGCCCTGATGTAGTCACTGGGACGTCTCTGTCTGCACTAGAAGGTGGCACTTCACCCAGTCTGGTTGCTACAAATGCCACCTTAATGGTGAGCCCTCCCACCTGCCCTGCGGTGGCACCTCTGACCCCCAGGCCTGAGGAGCCCAAAGGGCTCCAGCGTCCAAACAGACAAACAGCCACCTGTGCCTGTAGTGGCTGCACCCCGGCCAGAGCCTTCGCCTGTCACCAGAATGCCCCACAGCCCCCACTGCCACCGCCCTCAATGCATAGGACACCCTGTACACGTGTGAACAAGCGCACATGTATATGTGCTGCTCTTGCACAGGGCAGCTCTGTGCAAGGTGCTCAGTGGCCTGTCAATGGCCTTGCAGTGCAGCCAGCCCTGACGAGCAGGAGGCTCCACGGCTGGTCCCCGACCCCTCCCCAGTCTCCTCTGCCCCTCCTGTTTTCTTCCTCCCACCAACTATAATCATTTTTCCCCCTTTCTAGTTTTACCAACATCGAATTCATTCTCAGACCCTCACCCTATACTTAGATCTCTCAGTATTCAGAGACACACAGACACCTGTCAGCTTGTCCTTCTCGTGGCCATCTACCTCTGTCCCCTGCTTGAAGCCGTACGTGTTGCTCAGCTCAACCCCCTTCACAAGCAGACAGGGAGCCCTCCTCTGCCTCCCAACTTGGAAACCGCGTTTCTGAGGCCTCGTGTCTTCCCTTTGCGTGATTGACTCCTGGGGCTCCCCGAGAGAGGTCACCACAAGGCTAAATCAGAAGCATATGCTCAACTGGGACCCCCAGCCAGCACCTTGGTCATCCAGCTACACTCTGGGAAGCAGGGCATGGCCCTTACATGCTCCTGGTCTGGACTGACAGTCAGGCATGTATTACACCCAAGGGGTGACTTGGAAAACTATCCTTCATTCTTCTGTTTCAGAACTCAGGATGCAAGAAATGGTATCCATGGGGTTAGGCAGCAAACCGTTCCAAGACATCAAGGCCAGTGACCCAGCCATAAGTGACCGGGCCGTCAAGTACATCATGAAAGGAACAGGTGGGGTGGCCACGGCCCTTGCCTCACTCTGCCCAGCTGGGGCCCAAGGGGCCACCACGGCAGGCGGGATGGGTGGCAGCCCCATGGTGCTTGCCACAAGCACAGGCTGAGGAACCCAGCCTGTCTTCCAGACGGCCCTGCCCGGTTCTGCGTCTAGGCTGCACTTGTGGGACAGAGGCCAGACCGACTTGATTTCTGTCCCCTTCCAGAGTCGAGAGCCCAAGCGGCCGTAGCTGTGGCCTCCTGTAACCACACCACCCCCTCCAAGAGGCCACACTCCACCATCTCAGACAGCAGCACCTCGTCCTCCAGCAGCCAGTCCTCTGCCCTGCGTGTGCCTGGCGGCCCAGCCCTCGGGGGCCCCGCCTACTGCCCCTGGCCCCACGGTGCTCACACCTGCATCGAGGAGGACGAGCTGGAGCAGGAGCCAGGGGCCCGGCCTCCGCTGCGTGAGTGCACCTAGGCCTGCGGCTGGTGAGGGTGGGGCCGCTGCCCATGTCACTTACTTCACTTGAATTTGTTGGCTTCCAACGTTTCCAAATAAACTATTTTAATTTTACTTAAAAGAAAAGTTTCCACTTCTGTGCAAGATGAAGTAATAGCAAGGAACAGATTTAAAACAAACCAAATAATAATAATAAAATAAAACCAGATAAAATACATGAAATGAGAGATTTCAAGACACAGCATATCCAGCAACAAAGGACAGTGACCCTGGAGGCAGGAATATGGTGTGAGCCCCGTGGCTGCCCTGGTGCCTGCCTGGGTGCCCTGGCCATGGCACAGCAGTTCTCCAAGGGGCCTGGCTCCGGAGGCAGGGCTCAGCACAGGGAGCCAGAGGCCGCGGGGGCCTGACAGGTGGGTCCCCTTCCGAGTGTAGCAGAGTACTGATCAGCACAGTGAGCCCAGAGCTGGGGACCCCGCAGGGACTAGAGAACACTTGGCACACACACGGCGCCTGTTCCCAGCAGCTGGACGGTTTGCATCCTCAGGAGATGGGAGTGTTCCAGTGAGCAGTGACCCCGACCACCCACCAAGTCATGGACAAGGCCCGGCAGCACCCAACTGCACCCAGGTGACCTGACTACTTCCAGGACCAAAGCTCACAGAGGTTTCCAGGGCCCCAAAAGCCTACCGCACCCAGCAAGGTCAGCTTAGATTGACGTCCAGTCAGTAAAAGGCAAGCGGAGAAGCAGGAAACAAACCGGAAGAAAATAATCTGGCAGAATCAGCCCAGAGCTGACATGGGTGTTGGAATCGTTGCCCGTGGCATCCCAACCATTGTAACAACTATTCCTGATGTCCTAAAAAGCTACGTAATGGCATAGAGGATACGAAAACACCAGCTGAAACTATGGTATCTGAGGTGAAAACCACACTGGATGGGGTGACAGGAGAAAATGTTAGTGAGCTTGACACGTCAGCAGGAAGCATCCGAAGTGGAACCGAATGAGGAGGAGGAGGAGGGGCACAGCAGTGGGCTGTGGGGCAGCGTCATGATTCTAATAAACGTGTACTAGGGTTCCCAAAGTGGGGCAGCAAGCTTTGGAAGAAGCCATGGCTGCCTCTTTCCCAAACTGGAGGGAAGCTAAACCCACAGCCCAAAGCAGATCGTGAGCACCAAGTGTAGGGTCGTGAGTGCTCATCATATTCCAGCTGCGAACCAGGGGCAGACGGGAGAGAGGACAGGCGGCCATGGGCGGGGGGCGGGGGGCGGGCAGGGCGCGCCATGTCTGACGACTGACGATTGCCTGCCTAGAATGCACACCTCACGAAGATGTCTTCCAAAAGCAGTGTCATACAAAGACATTGTAATCCACACGAAGCTGAAACAGTTTGTCAGCACAGACCTTCAGGGAGGAGCAATGTGACAGATGGAAAAGAGGTCGGCGGCTGGCAGGGGACAGCTTGCCCGGATGATTTCAGTGTGTGAGAGATCGCTGCTGCTTCAACATATGTAGTATAACTGTCAGTGTAATGTCATGCTGACGTGCGTGCGGGCCTAACGTGCCAGCCGTGTCACACGTGCCACCAGCATCACGCAGGCTGGGAGCCAGGAGGGCAGCTTGGGAAGCGCACTGGTGTGAGGTTTTTCTGTTTGAGGTGAGTTATATCACTTGGAGGTAGATTGCGACCTGTTAAACGATAAAGCCCAAAACAAACACTGAAATGAAACAGAGACAGCTAATACAGCAACCAAGGAAGCAAATGGAATCAAGAAAAAAAATTCAAAACAACGTAGGTAAAGAGGAAGAGGAACGGGACAGAGTCCCAATGAACACAAATGGCACCAGGGGCCTTTGGTGGTGACACATGTCCTCTCTGGCTTGTGTCCACTGTGCCCATAGAGGTGTGCAGTTTCTGTGTCACCTGTGTCCCTCTGAGGCAGTGTTCCGGGGAAGTCCAGGCATGTGCACGGCTCCACGTGGTTGGTTGTCTTGGTGTCCTTCCTGCATGTGGCGTGGACAACCCGGGGTCAGGTTTCCTCAGATGGGTGAGGTAGGTCAGAGACACCCGTCCTTGGGCCTCACTGCCCGGGACACGCACCCTCCCAAGCCCGGAATGTGCATTGCCACCATGACAACATCTCTGAGGACTTGGGCACTGACTTCCAAGTCATCTGCCTATTGGAAGTGTCGCACATGGACCGTGCCGGGGGGCCAGGCAGCCAGGTGCTGCATGCTTGCCCAGAACCAGTCTGGGCACCCTGGGCAGGCCAGGGGCACACAGGACATACGGCACTGCTGCCCAGAGCGCCTGCACTCCCCTGGACCGTCCTTCGGCTCCAGGACCGCAGGACACTCCGATCTGGGCTGGCGCAACCTCCAGTCAAGGCCGGGAGCCCAGATGTGAGAACAAGGTGAGGATGCAGTTCAGCTCTCGGGATCCCTGCACAGACGGTGGCGGAAGCCCCCGCCACCCACGCGGGCAGCAGCCTAGAGGGCAGGTCCCAGCCATGGGAGTGACCGGTGCCTGGACCCTGTGCTGCAGCTGGCAAAGGACGGCCAACAGCCCTGCGGGGGCCACTGCAGGGGCCGCCCTGGCCATCCTTGTTTTGAGCTCTGGCTCTATGTCCTCACTTTGTGCTCCAGTGGCCATGGAGCCACCCAGTATGAGCAGGAGGCCTCACTCCCGGGCTCTGTATACACTGGCTGTGGTCTGATTTCAGAAAAGTGGGTCAGGAAGCACCTGTCCACAAGCCCTCCATCCTCGCTGTCCTGCTCCGACCCAGGCTGTGGGCCCTGGGCACGTGGGGGCAGCCAGCTGAGCGACCCACCCTAACGCGCTCCCTCTGCAGGGACCTCAGAGTGCACAGGGACAGCAGCCCCCACATCCCCGGGCTGTTCTCTGGTGAGGGTACCCAGGGCGCGTCCCTGAACCTTCCCAAGAGGAACCCGCAGCTCGATGGAGGCCAGTTCACCACAACCGTGAGTGCCCCCATTCTGAGACCCCATGCCAGAGGCCCAGGAGACTGGGTGGCTGGCAGGACGTGCCCAAGGGGTGCTGGGTCGCTGTCCACATCAGAGCACCCACAGGCCTGGCAGTCAACAGAGGCGGTTTCCAGACCAGCGTGGTGAGGAAAATGGGGTCCAAGGCTACATGGTCAGGGTTGGGGTCAGGGCTCCACGTGGAGCTCAGCATTTCAGGGCTCTCACACATCCCACAATCCCGTCCTTCCAACGGGCCGCATTCGGGGCAAAGCAGTGTTGCCCGAGTTGATGCAAATGTGTTTTTACCTCCAGAGGGTGTTGGGGCCCAGCCTGTTGTAGGAGGAGACCCCAGGCACCGCCATGGATGTGCGCACAGACATCAGCCCTGAGAGCGAGGGACTTAAGTGACCACGGAGAGGGGACAATCAGACAGGAAAAAGTCACCTCTTTCAAAGAGACCTTTTCCTCAGGACATGGCTAGGCCTGTGGGTTCAGCGGCCTCCGTGCTCCCCAGGTCATGAAGTCACTCTGCAAGCACGTCCCCAGTTGTGGGAAGATGCCCCCAGTCCGCCTCCTAGCAGCACCAGAAGTGCAGGTCCAAGTTTGGGGGTGTGCTGAGCGTAGAGTCCAGGGAACCGGTCTTCAGTCACCATTCCTAGGTCACGCGTGCTGACCAGTGATGTGGGTCTTGTTAGTGATTACCCTCCCATTCTGTGAGCACAAAGCCCCTTGTGTCTTACACTTCCAGACAGCAGTTGGCTGGCCGACGAAACACTAGTAACAGGCCTTCCCGGCTTTCTAGAGAATCAAGGGCTCTCGTCTCTCAGGCGCTGGGCACACCCGACTGTTCCCAATCAAGGGGTGCGTTGGCCAGGTAGAGCCAGCCCCCTGCTCCCCCACCCTGACTAACCGCCCCCTGTAACCAGCATGTCCAAGAGGCCGGCATGGGCTGCTTCTCAGGGCTCAGGCATTCCTCTACCCGGAAGGCCAGTCCCTCAGCCCTGGTGCGGTCATTCCACAGAGGCCCAGCCATGGAAGTGGAGACCACACACACACACACACACACACACACACACACACACACACACAGACACGCCCCTGCCTCCGGGGTGACCTTGAGAGTACCCCCTGTTAGGAGCGGGTGCCAACTACCTGCGCCCTGTGGCTGGAGCTCGGCAAGCAGCCAATCAGCACGCAGGGCGGAGGGGCTGGTAGGAGGAGGCCAGGGGACGTCACAGGGTCACTCTTTCGACAGCTCTGATGGACCTGAATGAGATGTAGCTCCTCCAGGGAGAACCGCAAGCAGAGCGTAGTGAACCTCGGCCCAGACCTGTGCACGAGGTCTGAGACAAAACATTCAAGCTGGAGGTCCTGATGCACCCTGGCCCCAGCCACAGGCTAACGGTCAGCATGCCCCATGGGGCCTGAAAATCACTCCCTTCACAACACCCCACCTGGGCACAGCTAGGCCTCCCCACTGTCCTTCCTGCACGGACACCTCATGCAGCCTGGCCTCTCCCACCCTACACAGGCCACGCGTCCACCATGTGGAGCACACAGACCCCCACTCTGTGCGGAGGCCCAGGCAGGCGTGGGCCTCAGAGCAGGCTGAGCCCTCTGGGACCATGTTCCTCACCTTCCAGGTAATGGGGCCATGAGGACCGTCCCCAGGTGGGGCCTCACCAAGGTGCATCGCAGACGTGGGGCAAGTACGACTGGAATCTCAGTTCTGTTTCCTTTTAACAAGACATGGAGTCGGTGGAGCGGTACTAGAGTTAGGCTCAGGGGCCACTGGTCACCACGTGTGAGCCTGGGACAAGGCCACACACACCCTGCCTCCCAGGTGGGCCCCAGCTTGGGGCAGGGGCACAGCAGCTGGGCTTGGAGGCCTGAAGAGCTTGTGCTGGGGAGTCCAGTGTGTGTGGACAGTGCCCGAGAGGACCACTGTCACCAGATGAGGAGAATGAGAAGCACGGACAGCCTGGGGACATGCCACCCCCTGACCAGCTTCCTGATCAGGCATCTTGCCCCCAGGAGACCAGGGCCAGGGACCTGCCTTGGTGATTTGCGGGCCATGTAAACTGTTTGAGTACTTTTTTTAGTTCTGACTTGTCCCAAACTTTAGGAACAAAAATAAATGGGATGTTTCTGCCACATGGTCACATTTTTCTACTAGGTCTGTTGCGTCCAGGGACATCTGCACTCATCACCAGGAAGCCCAGCTCCTGCGACTTGAGGACGTGGCAGGGACAGAGGACCTCACTCTGGGTCCATGTCCACATCGAGTGCCCTCTGGTGATGTCGGGCTGCCTCACACACATACTCTGCCTGATACCTAGTGCCGCATCCCACCCTGGGAGCCGACATCTCCTACCCACCCCCCACTGGCTCAAAAGGGACAGCTGCCCAACAGGACATTGACGGAGGGCCAGCACCCTCCACCCCCCACGCCCACATCCCAGCACATCCTGTGGCCCATCTCCTCCCTCCCTTTCCACTGCCTTTCTCTGCCACTGCCCTTTTATTCTTTCTCTCTGTGTCTCTCTGTCTCTATCCCAGTCGTGACCCTCCCAGACCAGTGCTAATCCAAGTGGCCTGTGAGCTGACTCCTCCAGCCCTGCCTCAAATAATGGAGATGTCTGAGGGAAGGGGGGAGGGATGGGTCACCCCAATCATTTAACAGCCACTGGCCGGCACTGCAGGGAGTTTCTCCAGCCCTCTTCGTTTCTGCCTATGGCTCTGTAACAAAAGACAGTTCACAAGAGAAAAGCAAACGGATTTCATTTAATATAAGTTTAGGGGACATTGGAGTTCTCAGGAAATGAAGTGGGTAGGCCTAAGCATTTCTCTGCTAAGTTGAGCAAGAAGTGATTGTGGCAAAGTAACTGAGCACGTGGGCAGACTGAAGAAAGATGAGCTACTGAGCAGGTCTGTTTGCTCAGAATTCCCTTTGCCTGACCCCATTCCTCCTGGTGCCCTGAGGGTGACTTCCAGCTCCTGCATTCAGGAAGAAAACAGGAGGACAAATGCCTTTAGCTCAAACTAATCCTAAACCAAAGAGGCATGTTTGGGGCAGTGTGTTCTGCCACCCTTCAGAATGACTCGCTGGACCTCACGCTAGGGGGCACCCCAGCTCCCAAAGCCTTCCATGCAACATGGGGCTCCCTGGGCCCTGAGGATGTCGCCAGGGGCAGGCGGAGCTCAGCCAGATGCCCCGCCTCTGCCAGTTGCTGCCAGGCGGCTCACAAGGGACCACCTGCATGTCCTCCCAGCTCACTCCGGCCATGGCTGCCTCCCCTGAAAGTGGGGAGGCCACAGGCTGCCCTGGTCCCTTGGGGAGGGTAAAGGAAGACCTGGGATGAAGCAAAGTATCAACACCTCATGGGGCTGGCATTATTTGTCTTAAAATCAGGAAACACTTGTCAGAGGTGCCCACCCCCATTCCTGGCATCGCTACTCTACCTCCAGACATAAGGCAAGGGGAACTTCGGACCTCAGAAGCTCCTGTGAAAGGTCTGTCAGCCCAAGACAGACCTTGTTCTCTGCTCCTCTGACTGGGAACAGGCTGAGAGCTGGGGCAGACCTGCTCCATCCAAGGAGGCCGCCCCAGGACAGACTCACTGCAGCTCCCAAGCACGGCCACCACTCAGCTCCGCTTTCACCAGCTGAGCTCCCAAGGACATCCGGCCATTGCCAGACACCTCGCCCAGAGCCAAACGGGCACCCGGGACCAAAATAGCCGTCAGATGACCACAGGGCTGGCTCCTCACCTCCCTTCCAAAGGCAGCTGCAGCTCAAAATAGGCGAGGAGGGGGCACCCACGTGTCTTAGAATCACAAGCGGACAACACTACCCTGCCTTAGCCACCGCAGGCAGACACGATGAGGTCGCTACGCTTTGCTTCTGCTGAGGCCCTGGTGTCCCACCCCCAGGTGGCCCTGCAGGGCCTGGACAGCGTGGCCCACAACCTCTACCCGCTCCTGTTCAAAGCCAGCTACTTGCTGGAGCGGGCAGAGGTGATCCGACTGCTGCTGGAGCGCTGGCCGCTGGAGGAGTTCCGGCTGGGGGCGCTGCTGGGCCCGAGCACCGACCACGGGGACGACCTGCGGGCCCGCGCCTGCCGGGCCTGCCTAGAGGCCTGTGTGAGGGGCCTGGCCGACCACGTGCTCCAGCGCAGGGGCAGGCAGCGGCTGCAGGTGGCCGACCTCACGGGAGTCCGCGATGTTCAGGTGCCGCAGTGTCCTTGCGGGAGGGTGCTGGGCAGGTGGGGCCGCACCGAGCTGCTGGCGAGGACCTGCTGCGAGCTGCAGGCGGGCGCCGTCGCGGCCCCGCGCCCGGTCACGGTGATAGCGGATCTCTTCGTCACTGAGCGCAACTTCCAGGCGGTGGTGCGCGCCCTGGCGCCGGCGGGCCCCGCCCCACTGCGCGTGCACTGCCTGTCCTTCCGCGCAGACAGCCTGGGCCCCTCCGAGCTCCTGCAGGTGCTGCGTCTGGCGGGGCCGGGCGAGCTCCGCAAGCTGCAGGTGGTGCATAACGTGCGGCTGCACGCCGGCCACGTGCAGCAGCTGCTGGCCCAGGTGCGCTTCCCCCAGCTGGCCTCGCTCACCCTGCCGGCCAAGGCCTTCGACGCTCCCCCCGCCTGCACCCCAGCCGCCAACAGCGAGGACCCTCTCCTCACCTCCATCTCCTGGGAGCTCAGCCAGATGACCCAGCTTACCGAGCTGAGCGTGGCTTTCTCCACACTTACCGGGAAGATCCAGAAACTGCTCGGGTGAGTCTGGGGTGACCAGATGGAGGTCAGCGGGGTGGGCCAGTCTCTGCTCACAGCCCGTCACCTGGGTCAGGGCAACAGGTGCCCTCCTGGGGGCTAGACTAAAGATGCACCAAGCACCGCATAATGGTAATGTAAGCACCTGTGACTTACAAGAGGCCCAGAGCAGCAGGAGGGGACAGATTGGAGGGGAGGGGTGTGAAGCTGGGAACTCACGGGAGACTGTTTTCAGTTAGTAGGCAAAAGAGAAAATTACTAATTACCAAACCAATAACACAGAAGTAACTACATTATATTGTATGAATTACCTGCTACTGTAACTAATTGCCCCAACACTGGGCTGAAGACAAGCTCACCTCAAGGTTGCCCCTGGAGGTCCAGGCGTGGAGAGTGTCAGGGAAGCCTCGCTCCTGACGTTCCATCTAACACTGAGGAACAGTCTCTGCTCAATAGCCTGGGGAGAGCAATCTAGGCCGGGAAACCCAGGTGCAAAGGGCCTAGTTGGGAGGTGGCAGAGCCAGGGCTCAGCGGGAGAGGATGGGTCAGTGGGGGGTGGGGGTGGGGGGGTGTTAGTCAGTGGGAAATGGAGGAAAGAAGGGAGGGCTAAGCCTTTGTGGTTCTGAGTAGAAAGGTGGTGTGCTCCCTCCTGCTTACAACAGTCACTCGGACCTCATTGGCCCACACAACACAGTTGGATGGAGGGGCGGGGAGACCCACGTAGGTGTCCACCCCTAAAACCACTGAGGTTTGGTGATTCCTAGGAGACTCAGCACACAGTCGTCCTCATGGCTGTGATTTATTACAGAGAAAGGACACAGAGCACCATCCACAAAGGGAAAAGCCATGGCGGGGGGGAGTCTGGAGGTCCAGGCAGAAGCTCCTGGGCCCCCACCCAGCGGAGTCCTCCCCTAGCACCAAGTCCTGCTGACGTGTGTAGGTGCCATGTACGGGGAACTGGTCAGACACCCATGCTCAGGGTGTCTTCTGGGAGCTGGTCGGTGGGCTTCTGGGCTGGGCGCACACCAAGACCCAGACCCCAGAAGGAAGCAGGTGACCTGCATGAATCACGCTGTTTGTACAAATCATCTAGGGCCAGTTGGGTGGTGGGACTCTCCCCAAATCTAAGCCTCGTTGCAGGCCTCCAAGGTTGGCAGTCAGGCCTGCTCTGTTGGCCCTTTTCCAAACATAGGAAGCCCTGCCAAGTCCGGATGGGAGAGGACTGGGGCTAGGATCAGGTATGAGGGAGAACTGACAGGATGTCCTGTGGATGGATGAGGCATGAGAGAAATGGACATAAAAACTTCACCATGATTTAGGCACAGAGCCCCAGCTCAGGGCTGAGCAACTGCCACCCACAGAGCCAGGTGAGGGAGCAGAGGGCACACTCTGGGATAGGCAGCGAGCACTCAGCTGTGGGCAGCGGGGGAGGCAACCTCAGCAGAAGGATGGGTGGGGGCAGAGAGCAGGACCCCATCTGTTCTGGGCTCAGCCAGATGATCCCAGGCCCCCGCCGAGTGTCCTGGGAGAGTGTGGGTACTCTCCTTGACTTTGAGAACCACTGGCCAGAGCAGGGTCTCACCCCGCTGTGCGTTTGCGGTGCAGGGCCACCTACACCATCTCCTTCAGAACCAGAGGGTCTTTTAGGTGACAGGCAATGCTAAGGCTGGTCTGCATGTCCCCAGGGCCCTTCCCATCCCTAAACTTGTGTGGCTTCGGCTCCTCAGACGGAACCAGGGTGTTTCATTTACTGCCAGTTCCCATGTGTCTCACTGCCCCACAGCAAGCATGTGAACTGCCATTCTCTTCAGGGACACAAACAAAACAGATTTCACCTTGTCTGGGCTGAGGTCAAAGGCCAGAGCGGCCTTTGGGTAAAGTGAACTGTTCGCGAGGGCAGCCACACCACTGTCTCCAGGATGCAGTTCTGCGTTTTCAGCCCCAAAGCCGCCACAGACAGTACATCAATGAGCGAGCCTGGCTGTGTCCCAACAACGTTTTACTCGTGGACACTGAAACTTGAATTTCATATAATTTTCCCATGTCACAAAGTATTACATATCCTTTTTCTGATTTGTTCAACTGTTTAAAAACATCAAAATCATTTTAGCTTTCCATGTGAACGAAATCAGGTGGTGGGTGGATTGGGCCCCGCAGCAGGTCTGCTGTCCCAAGACAGACTTCACCTACTTGCCCAGAGCTACTGGCTGGGCCCCCTCTCACCTGTGCTATTTCCCACCCGTCCTGCAGCCCTCTAAGGACCCCGCTGAGAGCGCTGGACCTGGCCAACTGCTCCCTGAACCACGCGGACATGGCCTTCCTGGCAGATGGCGCCCACGCTGCCCACCTGGAGGTGCTGGACCTCAGCGGGCATAGCCTGCTCAGCCTGTTCCCCTCGGCCTTCTCACGGCTGCTGGGCCGCGCGGCGCAGACGCTGAGGGTGCTTACCCTGGAGGAGTGCGGCATCACCGATGGCCAGGTGAGCATGCTGGTCCTGGCCCTGGGCGCCTGTCGCCAGCTGCAGGAGCTGCGCTTCCTGGGCAACCCCCTGTCCGCCCGTGCCCTCCGGTGCCTCTTTGCGGCTCTCTGTGAGCTGCCACGGCTGTGCTGGGTGGAGTTCCCTGTGCCCACTGACTGCTACCCCGAGGGCACCGCCTACCCCCAGGACGAGATGGCTGCGTCCAAGTTCGACCGGCAGAAATACGACGCTATCGCCGAGGACCTGCGCAGCGTGCTGTTGCGGGCCGGCCGGGAGGACGTGCAGGTCTCAACCCCAGTCTTCGGAAGTTTCGACCCAGACATTCAGGAAACAAGCAATGAACTTGGAGCTTTCTTGCTGCAGGCTTTCAAGACTGCCCTGGAAAACTTCTCCCAGGCCCTGAGACAGATGGAGTAGGCTTGGGCGGCAGCTTGTGCCCTCACCCCTGTCTGCAAAGCATCTCTTAGTGAAAATTGTTCCCTACATCTTTTAGGCTCTGGAGGCGAGGACTCCCTGCCTTCCAGGCGATGAGGCCCGAGGCCACTTTAGTGTCAGATCACAAGGGCCTGCTGGAGCGGAAAGTGCCCAGGGATTGGCAGAAGCACCCCCACCGGGTGGCACAGAGAAGCACCGGAGAACCCGAGCAGCTGTTGTGGTCATGGTGCCCGCAGGGCTGCGTGGGAGGTGCACGTGGCCGTGGGAGCCAAGAGGAGGTGGCAGGAGCAGGATGTCAGGCTGGCGGGAAGAAGTGAGAAAACATGTAGAACAGATGACAGGAAAACAACCAAGTGGGAAGAGAGTGAAAATGAAAAGCAGGGAGCTGTGCTGTCTGTCCCTCCCTCCCAGTTGTAGGCAGTGCCACTTACAAGGTGACCAAGGTGACCTCTGTTTGAATATTTACAAAGGCCAGTCTAGCATGGAACATGGGCTTCAGCTAATGGCTTCTATCTGCTTCTGAGGGCGTGAGCACGCTCACTCTGCTCCTGCTGACTAAGCCAGAGAGCGTGTGTGGGGGGGGACATACAAGCATAGCGGAGCGGGGAGGGCCACTGTCACTGTGGGAACCGCCCCTGCCACCTGGTCAGTCGCCTCCATCAGATTCCCCACTGGACCAGGGAGCTCCTGGCGCCTGAGAGGAAGACGACGAAGGGGACTCAAGTCCCTCTTTTGTGCAGAGGTGAGTATTACGACAAACAAGACTAAAACAGAAGAAGTGTGGCTTGTTCAGATGTGGTTTTAATTTCAGTGCAATGCTAAATTTTTAAAGGAACCAGAAGTCTGAAAATAAAACAGTTTCTCAGGACACAAGCTAGTGCTTGATCTGGACAAACCCTCCTGCCACGGCCATCAGCGCTCCCTGCGGTTTGTATCACTGCGTGATCAGACACAACCCTGGGGTCTCACTCCATGCAGCCCTCCCCAGGGGTGTCCCCACCCTGGTGTTCCCAACCCCTCCCCAGGGGTGTACCCACCCTGGTGCTCCCAACCCCTCCCCAGGGGTGTCCCCACTCTGGTTCTCCCAACCCCTCCCCAGCTGAGTCCCCACCCTGGTGTTCCCAACCCCTCCCCAGGTGTGTACCCACCCTGGTTCTCCCAACCCCTCCCCAGCTGAGTCCCCACCCTGGTGCTCCCAACCCCTCCCCAGGTGTGTCCCCACCCTGGTTCTCCCAACCCCTCCCCAGGGGTGTACCCACCCTGGTGCTCCCAACCCCTCCCCAGCTGAGTCCCCACCCTGGTGCTCCCAACCCCTCCCCAGGGGTGTCCCCACCCTGGTGTTCCCAACCCCTCCCCAGGGGTGTACCCACCCTGGTTCTCCCAACCCCTCCCCAGCTGAGTCCCCACCCTGGTGCTCCCAACCCCTCCCCAGGTGTGTACCCACCCTGGTTCTCCCAACCCCTCCCCAGCTGAGTCCCCACCCTGGTGCTCCCAACCCCTCCCCAGGTGTGTCCCCACCCTGGTTCTCCCAACCCCTCCCCAGGGGTGTACCCACCCTGGTGCTCCCAACCCCTCCCCAGCTGAGTCCCCACCCTGGTGCTCCCAACCCCTCCCCAGGGGTGTCCCCACCCTGGTGTTCCCAACCCCTCCCCAGGGGTGTACCCACCCTGGTTCTCCCAACCCCTCCCCAGCTGAGTCCCCACCCTGGTGCTCCCAACCCCTCCCCAGGTGTGTACCCACCCTGGTTCTCCCAACCCCTCCCCAGGTGTGTCCCCACCCAGGTGCTCCCATCCCCTCCCCTAGATGTGTCCCTTGCTTTTCTCCCACAATGCAGTGAGGCCCCTGGAGTTTGGGTGCACAGAGTGAGAGCCTTCCCGGGTCAGCCTGCTGAGGGGGGTACGTTCCTCCCTCAGTGGGTGGGAGCAGGGGTTGGGGTGGGGTGGGGGAGTGGTGCCTGGTGGCTCTCCTACTGGTCAGCTATGCACAGCTTGGTCCCCCATGCTGGGAGAGTCCACACGTGGAGTTTACTATTGTCCGAAGCTCTTGGGAGGAGTGTAGGTATGGGGTGAGATTTTGAAATGATTTAATTCTAACCGAACAGCAGAGGTACTTCCAGCATTTTTGTCTGTGGAAGTCTCTTGATGACAGACTCGGCCTTTGGGTGCCAGCTGGGTGAGACTCCAGCAGCTGTGGTACAGAAAGACCCAGGGGTGCTGCGGTGACCTGAGACCTGTGATTTGGGCCAGGTGCTTGGGGCCCCCAGATAACAGCCCATTCTTATGAAGCCAGGAGGGTGGGAGGCTCAGTGGGGCCTCTGTGAAGGCTGAGGAACAACCCCAGCGGGACCTCAATGCCATTCGGGTGTGCTTATCCCTGTGGACTCACTCCTCCCCGCCCCTGAGTATGCCTCTTCCAGCCACCAGGGTTGTCTCTGCACCTGCCCAGCCTGTGACTTATGGCTCTGACAATGCCTGATGTGACAGCAGCTGTGATGGGTTCCTGCCAGGGCCCAGAAGCAGAGAATGTGGCCCCCACACAAAGGCAAACTGTGGGCATAAGGAAATGCACTCAGAAATGTCTCATCTCTGTGCTGTACATCTGAAAGTATTATAATATTGTATATCTACTGAAATTGAAAAATAAATTTAAAAAGAAAATGTACTCAGTACCAGGGACCAGACAGATGAATCGAACAGACATGATGGGACCATGTGATGGAGACGGTGGGACCTTCGTCCTGTACATCGTGGGGACCAATGTGATGGAGACCTTGGGACCTTCGTCCTGTACATCGTGGGGACCAATGTGAATGGAGACCTTGGGACCTTCGTCCTGTACATCGTGGGGACCAATGTGATGGAGACCGTGGGACCTTCGTCCTGTACATCGTGGGGACCAATGTGATGGAGACCGTGGGACCTTCGTCCTGTACATCGTGGGGACCAATGTGATGAACATCATGGGACTATCACCTTGTACAATGTGGGGACCCATGTGAAGGAGACCGTGGACCCATCTGGGACCTGAGGACCCCGCCCTTGCTGCCCCTATATCCTTTGCGGTCGATTAATCACTGTACTTCGCCTGGAATTCACTGCTTCCTATTCACCATCCTGGCAGAGAGGCAGATTCTGCAGTTTCCACCCGGTCATTCCGACCTAACAGCCTTTTCCAGACAGTTCTTTCCAATGACACACTCAGCTCGTGGCGGCTATTCTTTTTCTCAGTTTTGAACAGTCTTAGTTCAGTAACGTCCCACCATATCTCACTTTATCCAGAAAACTTTTGGTACATCTGTGAAGCCACAAATGCCACCCTTGTGTAAACATTTCAAACCTATCCAAATCAACTTTTAAAAGATGGATGACATCACATTTACACTCAAGTCTGTTAATAGAAGGCTGCCATACCACACGACTATAACAAAGCCTTATATAATTTTCTGTAGAAAATTTGTCGTCCTAATTTTACAGTCTAAATGTATTTGAATTATCTGACCATATTTTTCTAGTTGTTGAAGGAGGCTAGGCTGAGAGAATGTTGGACACAGAAAATACAGTGATTAACAATTCTCCCCCGAAATCATCACCTAATAAATGGTTGGCTGTTATTTCCCTCATTTTAAAAGACAAAACCAAGAGAAAACCATTAGGTAGTTTATCCAAGTACACGTGGCAAGTCCGTGGACTCACAGGACCTGGCACATGCACTTTTGCTCAGATCAGTGGCAGCAATGAGGCGACAGACACCCCCAGCCTTTGAGGAAGCATCAGCCCACTGTGGCAGAAAAGGGCCCACCCCGTCTTAGGGAACTTAAGCTCGCTGAGGTGGCTTCGTCTCAAAAATAGTTCTGAAGATGAAAAACAACATGTAAGTATAACTTCAGTAAGATTCAGAGTGCAGTGTGGACTCAACAAAGAGCGCCTTTAATGACCATGCCTGCAATGACATAATATTTTTAACAGTTCGTCTTATTGCCGTAGACATACAACCGGGAAGGCAGAGTAGAAACCTGAGTTGAAATAAGATGGACCCTAACCCAGCCACTGCCAGGCCACTTACTTTCAAATAATTACGTCAAAGTTACTAGCAGCTCTGGAGCCAGACTGCCTGGGTTCCCACTGGCTCCAACATCACCACCAGGGGGCGGTGTGTGACCTCAGACAGGTTAACTTTTCCTCTCTTTGCCAGCTCCCTCACCTGTGAGATGCCCGCGTCCTCTCAAAGGCCTGCTTCCAAGGGTGGACCTTGACAGGCATCTGGAAACCTGGGTTTTGGGAGGGGTCCCACACTAACCAGTCATGGGCTCACTGTACCTAACCTCACTGTGCGAATGGTTTGGACTGAACAACTGCTTTCCTTCCAGGAGTCTGAAATGTGCTGGGTACATGCCATGCCAGGCAGAGGCAGCCTAAGTGACAACCCACAACAGAGACCTGGGTGCTATCTCAGGAGCGTCCCTGGTTGGCAGCGTCAATGCTGAGGATTAAGTCCCCTGGTCTCCTCAGCACTGTGTGCCTTTCCCTTTGGGTCCTGTTAATGTACTAAATCTTAGCTGTGAGCCCAGTTCTGTGCTGTCATCAAACCTAGGGGAGGTCTCGGGGACCCCGGGCCCAGAGAGCAGCAACAGTACTTCCTGCATGGGGTCAGGGTTAGAACTCCTCGAGTGACGTGCACAAAGCACAGGAAAGACTCATTCCTATCAGCTTTGTGAGTGCCCGCCCACTTTTCAGTTTGTGGCAAATACTGAGATAATCTATGTAAGAGGATGTTGTAAAGAATCAGACACAAAAAGTAGCATTGTTGCTTTTAAATCGCCAGTATCTTTTATTATATGTCACCACCAATAAACAATATGTGCTTATCGAATACAGACAAAAGCCAGATTCCAAACACACACTGGGGTCAACTGGGTACAAGAAACCCCGTTTTTCCCTCTGGTGGGCGAGATCTTTAAAACAATATAAAACCTTGCTAATATTACTACTTTCCTATTATCATCTGTTAGGCAGTTCTAGTCACTACCTGACAACTTCTAAATGTAATTTTAGGAGAAAAATGATCGAGACAAACACAGAAGTTATTTAGAGAGTAAGAAAACCACACAGACAATTATTTATACATAGGATCGCATCTAACTATTTGACTTTCTTAAAAACATTTTTTCCCCAGCGCGAAGATACAAAGTTATACTTGCTGCTTAAAAAATACTTGACAAACAGCTTCCTTAACAGCTGAGATGGTTCGGGGAGGGAGCCCTGTCTGCCCAGGCCTGCCGTCCTGCTCTGAGGTGGCAGACTGACAGGTGGCTATATGTGCATGTGACCACAATGCAGACAGCACTGGAAGAAAGAGAAAAGAAAACATTGGACAGCCCAGGATGCCACAGGGCGGTCTGAGCTTGAGTCATTAGGAGCTCATGACACTCTCCTCTTACTTTTCTAGTATGGCTTTCTCTACTCTCTCAAACTTTTTCAGTTCGACAGTCAGTTCCCAGTACTTGAGATACAGCCACATGAGTCTCCCGTTCTGGCGCCTGTCGGTGTTCCAGACATCACCACAGTGGGTGTCATGCTTGAATATGTCGGTCAGGCCAGCTGCCATGTCCAGCTCAGCAGCAATCGGGTCGGCGGCAGCGCGGCCCAGCAGGCTCTTCTCGAGCTGCAGTCGCTGGCCGCGCGGCAGCAGCAGGCTGCAGTAGATGCTCTGTCTCTCGGAAAGAGCGCCTTCGACGTCCTTGAGCAGGAGCCGGGCCCTCCTCTGCCAGTCCTCCTCCTGCCCCAGGCAGCTCAGGTATGCACTCCTCAGGGGCTGCACCTGCCTCTTTTCCTGCAGGACCTGAGCCCGCTCTTGCTCCAGAAGCTTCTTTTCTTCCACCAGCTTGCGCCCCTGAGAGATAAGGGCTTCTCGGTAACTAGTTGTCCTGTTCTGTTCCTTTTCAAGTTCCAAAGACAAGTGAGCCACGGCCCGCCGACTCTCGGAGATCACGGCATGGTACTTGGCTTCAAGGTCCTGCTGGAAAGCCGCTGTTCTCTGGCGGTACGCTTCCCTCTCTTTCTCTATCTCTTTCTGGGACTCCCTAGACCAAATCCATCCTGACATGGATACATTGGGGGAGAAAAACATGATGAAAAGCCAGAGCTGAGTTTCTATAATCTTTAAAGAAAACAAAGCTGCTAAGGAGAGCATTTCAATAAAATCTTAAGCCCTGAGAGGCACGAAAAAGATAACATTTTGTATGAAACTATGTAATACACAGAGTTCTTAAATCAGATGAAGGCTCCCAAAGACAAGTATGAGCCACTGCAGACAGTGCCCCTTTCAGTCTGGTTTTCTGTGGCTAAGAAAACGCCTCTGCTTTCTTTTACCCTCAAACATATTCTGGCCACAGCTCTCACATACTGTTGGCAAGGTTTAAAAATGAATATGGCTATTTGTTGAAAAAATGAATATGGGAATGCTTCAAATATTCTTGGCCAGGTAAGAGACCTGAGTACGTTTCAAAGTGCGCTCAGTTTTGCCTGGTCCTCACAACAGCTGAAGTCCCGCACGTTTGCTTATGTTACGTTCTGGGCACATGAGCAAAAGGTAGAGTGAGAAGTTCAACTTCAAGACATGGTGTCCATAGGCTGGAGGCCGAGTGGGGATCCTGGACTCCCTTTGGCCCCTGTCCTGCCAGAGCACTGTCCAAGAAGCCAGCCAAAAAGGTCTGAATAACGAAATACCCCAAATGCCCAGGTTTCAATCAAAAATCACTCTTCACATCAAGAATCAGGAAGATCTCAAATTGACTTTAGAAAAGATAGCCAGTGGCCAAGATGACAGGGATGTTATCGGACAGTTTAAGGCAGCCATCGCAATAGAAAGTCTAAGCAAAGAAATCAAAGGTTAAGGTGGGAATTTTAGAACCGAAAAATACAATAACTGAAATAAAAAAACAGGATGCCAAAATAGGTGTGGATTAGAGAAAGACCCCTGCCAAAGGGCTGAAATACTCGCTATATCCCTTATGAATAGACATGAAAATCTTCAACAAAAATTAGCAAATATTATTCTACAATATATAAACAGAATTACATGGCATGAACAAGTGGGGATTATTCCCAAAACGTAAGACTAGTGCAACATTTAAAAGTCAAGCAATGTAATCCAACATGTCAGCAGCTAAGGGAGAACAATCACACGGCTATATCATCGGATGCAGAAAAACACTGGACAGAGCTCCACACCCATTCACAGTAAACAACGCTGAGACAGGAATGAGAGGGCCTCCTTGCCGTGATAAAGAGCAGCCATGAACCCTACAGCTACGACTGTGCATCACGGTGAAAACAGAGCTTCGCCTCCAAGATCAGCAACTAGTCAACAGAGTCCTCCATGGTGGGGCAAGAAAGCAAGAAAAGGAACCAAAGGCACATAGTCTGGAAGGGAAGAAATAAAATCCAAGTCTCATATCTCATACAAAAATTAACTCAAAATGCATCATTGACTTTTCTGTAAAATGTAAAACTAAAACTTTAGGAAATAACATCGGTATCTTTAGGACCTGAGGTGAGGCAGAGTTCTCAGACTGGTGAGGGAAGCACGACCGTAAAAGGGGAAGCTGATGAACTGGACCACAACAGAATTAAAACGTTGGCTCTGCGGAAGACGCCATTAAGAGAATGAACAGACAAGCTGCAGCCTGGGACAAGATGTCTGCAACCAGCAGGCCAACAAAGTAGTGGAATCTGCAATACAGCAAAACTCAAAATTCAGCATTAAAAAACTATCCAATTAGAAAATGGCTAAAAGACAGGCGCAGACGTGTCATGGAAGAACACATACTAACGACAAAAAGTACGCGGCAACACTCAACATCATTAGCCATCAGGGACATGCCACCGAAAGCACAGTGGCTCTGACCACACACCTTCCTGTATGAACGCAAATGGAGACTGGTGTGACCACACCAAGTGCTGGCAAGGGTGCACGGAACAGGATCACACACACTGCTGGTGAGAGCATAAAACGGCACAGCCACTCTGGGAGACACCCTGGCGCTTGCTTCAAACACTACACATTGACTCCCGTGGAGGCTGATGAGAGTCAGTGGTTTTTATGACAGTGATGTGCACAGTGCTGGCTTCTTGGTGAAAGACGGGCAGCCCCACACCATTAGCGGTGCCATTAAATGGTGCCATTGAGAGCTTGCCAAATACTACTTAACACTTGGGAAGGCTACCTGTTGCCGGAAGCTAGGGTGATGAACTTGGTGAGTGATTCGAAAGGCTTACGATTACACTTCCTAACGTAGTAATTGGTTTTGATACTGGGAGAGGCCCTGAAGTGACTTTCACTTTGCACGTTTTTCAGACTCATCTCCAGCTTTTATAGCCTTTCATAATAACCTCTACTTTTGAAGTTCTTTGGACTTTTGAAATGATGCTTTCTGTCTCTGAGACGAGTTGAGGAATATTTTGTTCTTGGTTGTTTTGCTTAGCTAATGCGATCAGAGAAATGTTTCAACTGCATTCTTGTAAGGATTCTCCAAAAGTGTCTAATTACATGTTTGAGAAATTACATTCCAACATAAGCGTCTTCACTGAGCCCCTAGCATGGTTTCAAAGAAAAGGCAGTCAGTTGGGGTTGATAAACACTACTCTTGTTGGCCTCTACTTCCTCTACGAAAACCTGTTGACCTGAGGAACCCACGCACAGAAAAAGTCACTCCATAAAAAGTACCACTGCAAAAGGAGGGCAGTGTTTGCTTTTCCTCCATTCATACTCTTAAGTGCCAACCCAGAACTGTGAGATATGACAAAACATAAAACCAACTCCCAAACATCAGAAAATCTACCAGATAGTGTGGGATCTAATTGAAGGGCTGGAATATTACAACTGACCAGTGACTGGTCATTTCCCTGAAGTCAGTGCAAACAGGAGAGAATTTCGGGCCCGGATGAGCAAGTTTCACAGACAGAGTCTCCCAAAGCCCGTTTCCTAGACACCGTGCAGCTTCCGGAGCTGGTTCCTTCTCAGGCCTGTGTTATTCCCCCTCAGTCCTTCGTGGCAACTGAACGAGGGAACTCCTCAGAGTGGGGCAGCCTTGAATGGGAAATGACTGACAGGTATTAAAACCCACTACACACAAAATGCTTCTAAGTATCTTGTCTTGTTTAATCCTCACAACGCATCAAGGTAATTCTAATTTGCCACCTCCGTGGATGGGGAAACAGGCTCAGAGAGTTAAGTAATTTGCCCAAGACACACCATTTGGAATAAAACTAGGGTGTTCACTTGCATCAGTCAGGTCCCAAAGCCCTAACTTTCTGGGCTCCACACCGACAGCCCAGAAAATACAACTGTTAGGAAAACTGTGACTTACGAAAAGCAGCCAGCCCCAGCATGGGGACCAACAGGGCATAATTCCACCTGCTTCCATCACCTCCATCAGCCCTGGAATTAGGCCGGATGTTCCAATTTGGGGGATCATTTAAGTTATTCATGAAGACAGACCTTTAAGTAAATAATAAAACCATTAACCATACAAAAGGAATAAAATACATCTAACAATTATATCATCTAGGTGGCGCATGTGAATCCCTTTTTTTCTTACCAGAATTTTTGTTCAGACTACTTAGGTGCTGCACAGCACTGAATTGTGTGTGATCAAAAGAAGAAAACAACAGACCTCGGATCAAAGCAGCGCACAACATAGTGGGAGGGAGACGTGACTCAGTAACTGAAATGTAAGTAGAACCAGGGAGTTTTCTAGTATAGATATGTTTAAAACTAAAGTTGTACATAAAGATGTAAATAGGAAGGTGTCAAACACTGGCTGCTAATTTAGCAAATAGGGACCAGCGCTGGGGGGCGCTGAGGCACAGCGTGTGGGGGAGGGGGCGCCGTGCTAGAGGAGGCTGTCCTTGCTCCTGAGGCGGTGGCCGCGAACAGCACGCTTACGGATGTTTGTACTTAAAGCTCGTGATTTATCTCAGTAACGAGGCCGGGCGGGGTCTAATTCTAGTGTGAATCCACAGATTTACTAAGTGCCTACACTACCCTGGGCATTTTCACAAAATACAGTCAAAAGGGCTTTCAGCTTGTTTCTATGTGACAGCCACAAGTCACGCAGACTAATTACAAAAGAAATAATCAAGCGACCCATAAGAAACATGAAATTTAATTCAATTTTGAAAAAAATGAGTGCCTTTTTCAGTAAATACTTGTTTAACAGCTGAAAACATAAAATTCTAATTGGCAATAAAGTGCCAAACAATATGGCTCAGGACTTCATGTTAAGGAGTTTGTGGGAACCACAGAATAAAAAAAAAATCAGTTTCTGACAGTGCTAAACCGCCTAAATGTCAAAGGCCTCTGGGAAGTGCGGTGCTCACTCGCTCCGCCAGTCAAGTCCTAAGATAGGGCCTGAGAAACGTGCTACTCTCATAAAAACAACGCAGTCCTAAATAAAAACAAGGCGTTGTGCACAAATATATTCTTTATGGCCTTATTTTCCAGTAGCCAAATTTTGGAAACTGCCTCTACAATGGGAATGGTCCCCTGCAAACTTCAACATAATTCGAAATCGTGTTGCACACAACCGCGCGCGAGAAAGACTTGAATAATCTGAGGTCACGTGGAGAGCAGGGTGCGCACAGCACGCACATCGCTGCCACTGCTACTTTCCACGCCACTGCCTTCCACGAAAGGTTTCCGATCTCCTGCAGACACACAGACACGGAAAATAACACTACCTGGGTCGCAGGTGAAATCAGGCGCGTTGGCAAAGACACCTAAGCCCGGAGCTGAACCGGACCCCGGCCGGGTCATCGGCCCCTCTCAACCGCAGCGTCTTCCACAGGCTCGACCGCGGTCCCGCAGCGCGCGTTCCCGAACCGACCCCCGGGCGGGGCGCGCAGGCCTGGGTCTCCCGGGACCGGCGCCGCGGCTCCTCTCTGCGCAGGCGCAGTGTCTCGGCGCTCCCTGCCGCCCCCGGCTGGCGGCGAGCTGCGCAGGCGCGGCCCGGCGCGGGGGTTGGTGGGACAGCGCTGTGGCGAGCAGACATGTCGGGGGTCCGGGCGGTGTCGCGGCTGCTGCGGGCCCGGCGCCTGGCGCTGACCAGGCCGGTGAGTCGGCCCCGCGGGCGGGCTGGAGCGGGCCGGGCGGGCACAGATGGGCCCCACGGGCAGGGGCGAAGCGGACGCCGGGTCCCCGCGCCCGCGTCCGTAATCGGGACGGTCAGTGGAAGGCCTGCGGGCCGGAGCGTGGAGGAGCGCGGGCCTCCCGAGGGGTCGGGCGCCGTCCCGGGGCCCGCGGCGCTGTGTCCGAAGCCGGCCGGGCTACGTCTCTGTGAAGGTCACGACCCCGTTCGCCTCCGCAGGCCAAGGTCGCCGGGTCCCGGCTCCCGGCGCTCGAACGCGGGGAGGAGGCCGGGCTTCCCAAGGTCACGTGGGCAGCAGCGGCCTGTGGCTGCCCCGGGCCTCGGAATCCCAAAGCGCGCGTGGACCTTGGGCAGAGGCGGGACGGCGGCCGCGGGCGCGGCCTGGGCTGGGCCCTCCGCCTACCGCTTACCAGGCTGTCCCTCTGATCCCCGCAGCTCATTGGTGGGGCGATGGGGCCGCCGAGGCCCCGGGTGGCCGGTGACAGGATGGGGTTCGGGCCGGCGGCCCCCGTGCCTGCTCCGTTCCGAGGCGGGGTGAGGTGGGAGGTACGTCTGACACCCGGACTTTCGAGAAAGCGTAGATTGTGTGTCCACACCGGGACCTGGCCAGGAAGTTCAGGCCCTTCATGTCGGGTTTTGGATGGTGGCCTTTGTGCACACTTGTTAGACTCGCGGAGAATGCAGCGCGCTGACTGCAAAACCACGTTTGGGCGAGACCTCCCGGACGTTTGTTCTCCTGCGTTGTCCGTGGAGTACCTTCCAGATTTGGTCAGTCCAGGATGACAGGCAGGGCTGTGCTTTCCTGAGCCCTTTGTGCTGGATTTGTCAGATGTACTCTTTACATCTTCAGAGTCGATCTTTTACGGTTTTCTTTACACATTAAACTTAGAGGATTTAGTTATTTGATTCTTTTAAATGAACTTGCCCACCCACCTGCTTAGTAATTTAATTATAAGGTGAAAGTTCCAATTGGAACCAAGACATTCAACAGTATGGACATGACTTAATGCCTGTAATCATACCTGCAATTTTCTCCCTCTTGAAATGTAGATATTAAAATCATGTTAACCGTGAGATGGCTCAGCCAGCCATCCCATCCCGCCCACACCAGAAGGCATTTACCTGCTGCTGTAGTAGGTGCTTACAGATCAGACGCCCCCACCCCCCTAGGGCTCTAATACACGATGGTAAGGAGTCCTCAAGCAGGAAGTCAGTGAGCCTTCCTGGGGTATTTTTAGGCAGCCAGACATGAGCACGGGTCTCAGTGCTTCCTACTTATTGTGGGGAAATGAGGGGTGGTGCTTGGAGAAGGGCTAACATGTCCGTCTCCAACCCCCTCATGCCCCCTCATGCCGTGTTCTTCATGCAGACTAAGACCCTCCAGCCTGTGGACTCCCCTCACCCGCCACCCATTCTGTCAGCTCACGAAAGCATTGCTGTCCTTTGTCCTTTGTCCATGCTGGACTAGAAGAATTCTGGCTCCAAGCTTTAGCTGAAAGTGAGAATGCGGCTGTAAGTGCAACAGGTCAGAGTGTGTCAGCCTTTCCTACTGGCTTGGTTCGGGGTGATCTCTGTCGAGCCAGCTGTTAGCTGCCAACCTGTACCTTCATTATCTCTTTGTATCTTCTTAGCTGTCCTGTGTTTAGATATTTGTAAACATGACTTCAAGATAGAGTTAGTGAATTAATCAAGTTAGGACTAAAAAAGATAGTCTTGGGTTTTAAAGTCTTATCTTGAGTAAGACAGCTTTTCCTATGGAAATTAATTCCGCCCGACGCAACATATTAATTGGAGTTAGATTGGCAAGAACAAAAGCATCAAATTGGAGAGTAGATGGTGAGGATAATTGAATAAAGCCCACAGAGACTTTTTCTTTACCTCATTTTGTTCAATTCCGTAGTGTTTCCAAGTCATTTCATATTTACAGCTGCTTTCAGATTACGAACCTATTTTGCCTTTTCTTTGCTTTTCAATTGCCCCAGTGCACTGACAATTTGCATAGTGTCCCAAAGTAGTTTAATGGAAAGGAAAACTAAAGACCCCAAAAAGCTGTTAGTTAACTGTTCACTTCAGATGAGATTCTTCAGATCCTTTAGCATGAATATCCAAGGTTTTCTTCTAGAATAAGTTCATTTTTTTTATGTTATGTTCTGAATATGTTTTAATGGTGTATCCAGAATTCCATTATTTAGGCCATTGTAGCAAGCATTTGTTTTGCTTCCTGAGATAATTATAATGCCAGTTGCACAGCGTTTTGTATTGAGTGATATATTTCATGGTTCACCTAAAAAATTGTGCCTTGGTTTTGGTACATAACCTGGATATTCATCTTAGTTTGGAGTCCCAGAGACTCCAAACTAATTGTGTCAGTGCACTGGGGCAAGTGAAAAGCAAAGAAAAGGCAAAATTTGTAACCTGAAAGCAGCTGTAAATATGAAATGACTTGGAAACACTACAGAATTGAACAAAATGAGGTAGACAAAAATTCTCTGTGGGCTTTATTCAATTATCCTCACCATCTACTCTCCAATTTGATGCTTTTGTTCTTGCCAATCTAACTCCAATTAATATGTTGCTCGATGAACAATTAATTTCCATAGGAAAAGCTATTTTCAAGATAAAAGACTTTTTAAAAACACAGGACCTTAGTTGTGGAGGGCGCAGCTCAGCTCCAGGTCACTTGGAAAAAAGTCCTGGAAGTACACACTGTTCCCCAATAGAGTCCTGTTCCTCTTCCCCAATAAAATCTTTAGAAAAAAAGAAAAAATAACCCAGGACCATCTTTTGTAGTCCTAACTTGTTCAGTTCACTAACTCTTGCGGTCATGTTTGCTAGTACCTAAACACAGGACAGTGGTGAAGATACAAAGAGATAATAAAGGTACAGGTTGGCAGCTAACAGCTGGCTCGACAGAGATGGCTCTGAATCAAGCCAGTAGGAAAGGCTGACACACTCTGACCTGTTGCACTTGCAGCCTTATTCTCACTTTCAGCTAAAAGCCTGGAGCCAGAATTCTTTTTTTTCCCCAAGGGCCCTCAGATCGTGGGGTAAGTACAGGATCTGTAGTTAGCCAGGCAGACCCGAGTGCAGACCCCGCGTACCCTGGATAGACCGCATTGCTCTGTGAGGTTAGTGAGGGTTCTGTGACGTGACGTGTGAAAGCTCTGTGCACTGCTCATCTGGGCCAGAGCCCACAGCTCGCCAGCCTGCACAGGGTAGCATCGTGAACTGCATGCATTAAAGCCTCCTGTTTTAGAAACCTTTAAATCTTTCATGACAGTAATTACACATAGTTGTAAAAAAAAAAAAAAAAGTCAATGAGTACAGAAGGCCTTATAAATGAAAAGGAATGAGACCCCCTCCTTCTCCAGACCTGCTCCCCAGTGGAATGGATTCTGAATTGTCTCTGGTATTTGGCCTCTGCTATTTGCTTCCATTTCTCTAGCTCATGTGCAGGTGTTTGTTTAACCCACTTTGGACATCAACTCTGCTGGTGGGTGAGGGTTTAGTTCACTTCACCATCCTGTTTCCTACATTCTCAGTCCTCACAGTGTAGTTATGCAGCCGCTTTCAGATCCTCTGTTGGCTGCTTTCGCAATGGTATGGCTTGTTCTTACAAGTTAGTTTCTCGCTCCTGATTCATAGGTGTGTTTTATTAGAGGAGGGTTCCCCACTTGCTAGATTGCGGTAGTGTTTGCCCTCTCCTCACTTAGTTCTTCGTTCTACCTCCTCATTCAGTCACCTGTACTTTTATGTTGTTAAAAGGTCTTAGTGTTCCTTTTAATTGTACCTTAGGTAGATTTCCCCATTCTTCATGTTGTCCTGTTAGAAAATGTTACAACATTAATAAGTAGCACAGAATTTAAAGACAGAAATTCAGTTAAAATTGGACCCTCCCAATTCTACAGTCACCACCCCTGAAACAGATTTAGATGATGCAGAGGTTGCTGTTACAATTTTCCAGAGGGAGGCAGTGTGATAATTTGTTAAGATTTCACTATAGTAGCTGCCCCTTTCTGTTTTAATTTGGATTACAAAATGTGCTGTTCTTGTTGGTACTATTACCTGTATTTATATTTATTGTACTTTATAAAATTTCCAAGAAATTTTTATTAAAATTCCTCCAATGACAGTTCTTTGTTAAAATGTCATTTTACCATTTAAAATATACTGAAGCAGAGGAATTTTTGTTCTTTTTAGGTCCTTTTAATTCATTTTCTGAAAGAAAAAAAACAAATTGGCTTATGTCACTGAAAACAAATGTGCTTAAAATTGAAATTGGAGAATTTAAGAACATTACTCTGACCAATTCAGATGTACTAGAAAATCCAAGGAATTACTTTGTAATTGGAATGAACTGAAATGTTTGTGGCAACCGTCATTTGGTCTCAGAGTCAAGTCGCCCAGCCCCTGCCCGAGTCCTTTCAGCTTACAGGAAGTCCGCTCAGAGTACAGCAGCTCTGTGAGTCCATTTTGGATTTTGCCAAATCCCCCTCCCTGTAGTGCCCACTGGTTTGCCCTACAGAAGAACTGTTCTTTATCCCACAGAATAACCTGTCTTCCAAACTAGACTCCGTGGAGGCATCTCACACCCCTTTTGTAGCTGCTGATGTACTTGCTCAGATTGTCCTTTACGGCATCTCTAAGACTCCTCCTTTTTCGTTTGTCTACTGGAGTGCGGTCAGCAGGGTGGGGAAGTGTCCCCTGAGCTGCTGACCATTGTTAGCATATGAAGAGTGCGGCCTCTCACGCTGGGCTGGGATTTCATTAAGACCAGTTTTCTTGTGTACGTGTTGATGGGATGGGACATTTAAGCCAAGACCTGGAGAACCATAGAGGTTCACCAGGAAAAGGCCAGGGACAAGTGTCCAGTCAGAGCGCCTGGCGCTGTGGCGTAGGCAGATAAGGGGGGTGGCTGAAGCCTGGCACCCACGTGGAGAGTGGAGAAGCAGGACTGCTGGCCTCTCGTGTGCACAGTGAAGGGATTGTGGCCCTGGTGCCTGAGTGTCACAGCAAGCAGTAGAGCATGGTCGAGAGCCTCAGTGTCCCGACACAAGGTCCTGTCCCTTCCCGGGGAACCGTAAGACCTCACAGATGGTGCGGCCCCAGAAAGAGGGCTATCGTGGGTGAGTCCAGTAAATGGGCCTCAATGTTTGCAGAACTACTGGGAGCGCAATGTGGGCACCTTCCCCAAGGTCCACTAAGTAACATAAATGAAGAATTCCTGTGAAAGGGCGCCTTTTTATTTCCTGTCTAAGTCGGTGAGTATCCTGTTTTGAAACAAACTTCATCTGGAAGGGCTTTTCCTAGAGTGCCAAGTCACCTTGAGCATGCCCGGATCCTCAGGGTGAAGTTGAGGCTCCCAGGTGAGGTTTCCAGGTGAAGGGGAGCACCTGGGTACATAAAAAGGTTAACAGCTTAGAAGGGGGGTGTTTAATTATGAGTCCCTCTGCCTTCAAGATACTTACGCTCTCCATCTGCCTCCGCAGAGCCCAGCAACACCGCAGACAGGTACCCGCAGTTTTCACTTCGCTATTGATGGCAATAAGAGGTCGTCGGCTAAAGTTTCAGATTCAGTAAGTTCACGGCTTTTTGTTCCATTACAAATGATTTTCTTGGCTTAGAGGGGGTTTTAATGTTTGAGTAATGCACAGATATCATTTAAAGGAAAAAGTCTCATTCCAGCGCATGCTCAGATTATGTCTAGTACAAACAGAAACCTAGATATTAACATTTTTTGCTTGTAGCTCTTGTGTGTTTTTAAACCAGATTAAAATTTAAGTCAAAGCAACTAAAAACAGTGACAAATGAACAGTATTTACTGTGATTGATGAGGACATCCCTGCTCCACCCACATAGGACCACGCAGGCTCTTTGTGTTAAGTGAGTTCATTCTGCTCTCTGTTGAAGAACCTGAAATTTGCTTAGAAGTCCTCTTCTCATAACCTGACAGTAGTTACTGAATACTGCCTGGTACCTTCTCAGTCGCACGAAAACACAAGCATGGCCCTGAAACAGCGGGGTGCTCCTTGGTTCTCAGGTGGTCACCCTGATGAACCAGAATGTGCTTATCTGACCAAAAACAGCATTTGAGCATTTTTGTAGGAAGCCCACACATCATAGGGGACAGTCGTATCAGCCTGTGCATGTGGGTGCAGACAGAGAGGAGAAATCAAATGATAATGGAAAGGAAAAACCATCTTCAGAACTAACTGTTTTGATTTGTGGTTGCTTTCCCATACATCTACCGTTAGTTTTCCCTGCTTTCAGGTGTAGATTTAAGTTTCTGGTATTTTCACTGCTGATGGGTCTCCTAGCTCCTCAGGCTCGATGGCTCCAGCTGTCGGCAGGCCTGTCGGTGGCTGCTCTCAGTGTGAGGTGGTGCCCAGCACACCGTCAGGACTGCTGAGTTGGTGCTGTTCATCCCACGCAGGGTGCAGGCCGTCTGGGCATGGCAGTGGTGCTTTACTTTTGTCTTTCATTTTCTTGCACTGTCACCACAGCCTCACATTTGGCGTAGTGGAATGGGTGACTGACGAGTGAATTTTTCTTTTCCAGATTTCCACGCAGTACCCAGTAGTGGACCATGAGTTTGATGCCGTGGTGGTGGGCGCCGGAGGGGCAGGCTTGCGAGCTGCGTTCGGCCTCTCTGAGGCGGGCTTTAACACAGCCTGCGTGACCAAGCTGTTTCCCACCAGGTCCCACACTGTGGCGGCCCAGGTAAGAGACGGTGATGTCAGTGCTCTTGGCGCCTGCAGGGCGCCTTGCCTTCCAGCTTCTACCACACCCTCCCACCACAGGCTGCCTGCCCCTTGCTTCCCCACCGCTCACGCAGGCCCCACTGCCTCCACCCGAAGCCTTGCCGTCACTCTTATTCCACTCCGGTCACACTTGCACTTCTCTGATCACTCTGACCACTGGCTTTCCAGGTGGGAATTCCTGCCCATTCGCAGGAATTTTTTTCACTTTCCGGTTCCCAAATCCCGAGATATAAACTGTTTTCTGTTCTCCACAATGAATCATTTCCACAACGTGACGGCCGATACTACCAACCACCTGGGTTCAAGGAGCCAAATTCCCGACCAGCTTTTCTCAGGATTCGGGAACGGGAAAGCAAAAAAATAAATAAAAAAATCCTGAGAATGGACGGGACTTCCCGCCTGGAAACCCTAGCGATAAATAGGAAAAATGTCTAAGAGATACGTTGTGAGCAGTACGTTTATTTCCCATTGTGGGTATTACTGGGTTCAATGAGCCGATTTTCCCGATTTCCCGGCCAACTTTTCTTGGGATTTGGAAATGGGAAAACAAAACAAAAAACTCCTGAGAACGGGCAGGAATTCCCACCTAGAACCCTACACTCCACCCAGCGCCCCGTCCCTTCCTGGTGTCATTTCCTTCACTGCACTGACCAATCTGAAATGAACTCGTCTGTGGGCTTGTTCTCCGTCTGCCCGGAAGCTCGTGGTTCTGCCGCCTCCTCAGACAAGTCTCATTGGGTGTGGTGGCGATGAGCTTTGATGACATGTGACTGTGCAGGACAGAAAACCATGGCCGAAGTTAGGGAGGAGAACAGAAGGACAGTGGGCAATGACTCAGTGTCGTTCTAGGCACACTTAGTGGGCCCAGCTTGTACAGAGGTGGCATTTGAAAGTCACATCTGACTGGCTTTTCTAGTACTTGGGACACAGTTCCTCATTGAGAGTACAGTGAGTGGTGACTTTCCAGGAACCCTAAAAGCCGCCCGAATCTGGGAGAGCCTGTGTTCAGTGTCCAGCAACGTTCTTTGGGCGCTCAGCTATCTTGGTGCTTTGTTCTCAGGCTGTGCTCTGTAAGCTCACGGATGAATAATGGACACCTGTGGAGACTTCGCTGTCTAAAAGGAAAAATACAGGCCATTCTAAGTAATAGTGCAAAGTAGTGTGATACTAATAAAAGAAAGAGAGAGGGTGGTTTAACTTGACTGTTGGCTCTTGAGAAGAGGCTTAATGGGAAGGGTTAGACAGGTGGCGGCCTGGACAGTCTCAGGACGCCGGGAAGGCTAGGCGTCTGTGGCCCAGATTCTCACTAATAGCGGCAAGAAAATGACAGCATTCGTGCACGCGCCGGGCTGAGCTTTCAGTATGCAGCTCCTACTGTGGTACCGATATACTTCGTCAGGGTTATGTTCAGGTTTGTAGTTTTAGGAGCTGGACAAAGGAAGTGACAAGGTTCCTCACATTACTGGGGAAACTGAGGCATAGCAGTATGAGGTGGGGAAGGGATCCAGCAGGGTCTGCTGCACTTAAAAGTTGACATTGACTAACAGTTGGAAAAGAGGAGGGAGTTAGAAAATGTGCCTTTAATTGTGAAAAAGGTGATGTAAAGAGAGGGAATCCAGTTTTAAGTTGGAGCAAGATAGGGCCAGCATCTCGCCTGGTTTCTGTGCCTCTGAGGGGCGGAGCCAGTGGGATAAGATGGGGGAGGAGGGGCAGGCATAGCAGAAGTTGGGGGGTTGAGTCCGAGCTTGCAGTTGGTCATTCGGCAGGAAGCACATCTCGTCTTCAACACATGCCCGTCAATACTACTGGGAACATTTCATAAAGTTACCCAGATTTGTAGAGCACCTTTCCCGGGCCAGGTTCGGTGAGTAGTAAGCACTGCACATGTGACCTCTCACTTAGTCCCATGCACCTCTTCGAGGGTTTCAGCTTCATGTCCCGTTCCCAGATGAGCAGACTGATGTCGAGGGATGCGGGACGCATGTGGGATGAGGGCCGTGCTTTAGAATCTGCTGTGTGGTGCCACCTCCCTGCTAAGGAAGGTCCTGGATCCAGTCCTTGCCTGTTCCTGGCTTCCTCCCAATGCAGCTCCGGGCAGGGCCATGGGGGCTCCCATCTATAGCTGCTGAGGTTGCCCTGTGTTTGTGTTCCAGGGAGGGATCAATGCTGCCCTGGGGAACATGGAGGAGGACAACTGGAGGTGGCACTTCTATGACACCGTGAAGGGCTCCGACTGGCTGGGGGACCAGGACGCCATCCACTACATGACAGAGCAGGCCCCTGCCTCCGTGGTGGAGGTAATGACCTCACAGCCTGTTTGCATTAGGGTTCAGGCAGATGTGGGCAGAGGAGAGGATGGGAGCGAAATAATGGGGGGCGGAGGGGGCGCCTCTCCTCTTACTAGCCACTCGATTCACTTCCCAGGACATGCTCCTCTTTTCTGAAGGGTCGCCGTTTCCATAAAATGTGCTCGTTTGGGTCTGCAGGTTTAGCTTGAAGTTGTTCAGGGTACAAGAGTCTCTCAATCGCTATGGGGTACGAGGTGCTGTTTTTATGTTGCACAGCTAGAGAATTACGGCATGCCCTTCAGCAGAACTGAAGATGGGAAGATCTACCAGCGTGCTTTCGGTGGACAGAGCCTCAAGTTTGGAAAAGGCGGGCAGGCCCATCGCTGCTGCTGTGTAGCCGACCGCACTGGCCACTCGCTGTTGCACACACTGTATGGACGGGTGAGTGAGGCCGCCCGGGGCACGGTGTGGGCCAGGCAGCGTGCTGCTGAGCCGGACACAGGGACCCTGGGGCGGGTCCGAGTGGCAGCACACAGGCCTGAGTAGTGTCTTCAGAAGCAACGGAATAACTTGGGAGACTTTGTACAGTAACTGTTCATTTGAAGTTTTCTGTTTTAGAAAATTAAATTCATAATCAGTACAGACCAGGTTTGAACTGCTGACCTGCCGCACTGAAAGTAGAAGAGGACAGCAGGGATTTTAAGGCTCTTTCACCATGTCTGAGTTCCTGATTTGTTTTAATACTTGACTGTTAAAACAGGACTAAGACCTGAGAGATACTCGTAGTTGTCACGGGCCAATCCGGGCCAGCGTCAGCATGGCCAGATAATGTGTATTCTGAACTCTGGATTTCCAATGGGGACAGGTCATTGATTTGCAAGTGTTAGGACACGAGTGGCTTCTCTGACCAAGTGTGCAGACAAATATGTGACAGGACCTGCCCGTCCCATGGAATTGTGTGTCACATGGGGTGCTGGCAGTTTTAGTGAGACACCTTTCAATTAGCTGAGGGCACATCGGACCCATGTCTTTGTCTGGTACCGAACCTTCTGGGACCAGGGAAACCAGTCCAACAGCTGCCCGCCTCGTGTGACCACAGATGTGGCTGGTGTGCTGAGGGGCTGTATGTTTTGCTTTATTTACATTAAGTGGCTGCGTGTGGCCAGAGCTCCCGTATAGAACAGCCCAGTATAAGTCGAGACCGTGTGTTTCTTGGGCCCAGCTGTGGCGTCAAACTCTGAGGGGAGTGTCCTGCTGCGTGTGGCGCCAGAGAGCCTGGACTGCCTCCAGGGCTATGTTAGCACCTCACTGGTCCCCTCTGGTGTGCAGCAGCGTGCATGCATCCTTTTTATGTTTCCTTTACACAGCTCGGACCAGAGCCCCTTTCGAGTTACTACAGGATCGCACCAGTTCTGTGGGTGGTGTGACCCCTTTCCAGCCTGGTGCTCTCCAGGGCTTACCTGAACCGTGTGTTACGACCAGACAAGGCCTTCACTTGTTCACATGAACACGTCACGTTCAGTGTTGTTTAACACCTGAAATGCAGTGGGAAATGTGCCTTTTCTTCTTCTTTTTTTTAGTCTCTGCGATACGATACCAGCTATTTTGTAGAGTACTTTGCTTTGGATCTCCTGATGGAAGACGGGGAGTGTCGTGGTGTCATCGCACTGTGCATAGAAGATGGTTCCATCCACCGCATAAGAGCAAGGAACACTGTTGTAGCTACTGGGTAGGAATCTAATTTTCATGGTGCTTCGCATCTCTGTAGGGAAGCTTACTTTCAGGGGATCTTGATTGTAATAAAGGGCAGGCAGTTGGAACAGTGGTTCAGACGTGACCTAACCTGGGAGGGGAGTCACCTGAGCCAGCCTCAGTTCGTTCTCTCCCAAGGGGAGCACCTGCCTCTGCCCTGGGCGAGAAAGTGTCATCAGTTTGCAGCGGGGAGGACCCTGGAGAAAACTGAGACCTAGAGACTCACATGACATTTTCTGGAATAACATCCCTTTTGCTTTAATTGACCCTGTGTTTTTATTGATTTCTGGGGTAGATTAGTGCTGTTTGTTCACGTGATGAAAAGGAATGATTTCCATTTTCTATCGACAGTCTGTTATTTTAACCCTTAAAAAGGTGAGTATGAACATTTAAAAATTTTATTATAGAAGTGAGAAATGCTTCTCCAAAGGGCAGTCACTTGAACAGTACAGAAATACTAAAGAACAAGTGAGAGTTCTTTAGTACTCTCAGGTGCCCTTCCAGTTGCCCAGGGAGCATGTGCAGAGGGCACCATGTGCAGAGGAGGTCCCGACGGGCGCTGTGTGCACTCACTGCTCTGCTGGCCGTCTGTTTCCAGGGGCTACGGGCGCACCTACTTCAGCTGCACATCGGCCCACACCAGCACCGGTGACGGCACTGCCATGATTACCAGGGCAGGCCTTCCCTGCCAGGACTTGGAGTTCGTTCAGTTCCACCCCACAGGTAGGATGGGCTGTGTTCATGGAATCGGCTCTTTGGGTCTTTTAAGCATTAAGCATCAGTACGTGTGGGGCGCTCACTGTGGTCCCTTTCTCGTCCCTTGGGTCCTAACGCGTCATTTCCTCAGAAGATTGCCCCTGGCCTAGTGTACTTATCCCGCTTGCAAAGCAGCGGTTGCTCCGTGTTCCTCCCCACTGGGCTGTCAGTTCTGGTCGGCTCGGTCACTGTCTTCAGTGCCAGGCATCTCGTAGGGCCTTGGTCAGTATTTATTGAGCGAGTCTCCTTAAAGCCAGAGAGTAGCCCAGGCGGATTCAGTTTGTGGGGGGGACATCGGGCTCCCACTGCCTGGTAACATCAGGATGCACTCCGAGAGGTGCTGACGAGTGAGGGTGCAGTCGTGGTGGACGTGAGCTCGTTTGGGGGCATCAGACAGTTGGGTGTACAGTGTGGTATTCAGAAGGGGGCTCTAGGCTGGGGGTGCTGGCTTGAGAGAGTTTGGGGATGTTATCTAGTATCTGAGAATCTGTGTCTTGGGAGACGAATCTCGCGCTGACCTTTCTTTCTAGGTTGCTTTTCTGACCTGTCAACAGAAGAGCCTCCGTGTGTGGCAGTGGCCACCACACTAAGAGCAAGACCTGTTTTTTCTCTTTCCTTTGCAGTACGTTCTATGAAAAATTAAAAAATGTTATCAGGTGCTTTTACAATTGCTGGTTATAACCAGTAAAATTGAGAAATCTGAGACCTCTGTAATGTATTTCGAGCTCCATTTGTCACACTTCCTTTTCAATGTCCGAGAAGGAAACCACTGCAGAAAATGCCATTGAAACTAGGAAAACTATCAAATATATGGTGATGGAAGGAGAACTGAGTCTGGGTGGTGAACACACAATGGGATTTATAGATGATGTAATACAGAATTGTACACCTGAAATCTATGTAATTTCACTAACAATTGTCACCCCAATAAATTAAAAAAAGAAAAAAAGAAAACAAAAAAAAAAAGAAACTAGAAAAACTGAAAAGCAGACGAAATGCAGGATTTTGCATTCTCGTTGTAAAAACAAGAGAACCCCGCTGGTGTAGGAGTGAGTCAGCTGTCAGCTCTGGAATTACATCATGTGTTTGTCTCCTTTGTTAAAATCCAAGTGAGGCGTGGCCTGCTTGTTCTCATAGGTTGAGGGACAGTCACTGTGAAGGGGGTGGGCCTGATGGGTGGCCGCTGTGACTTTGGAACGTTGGGCTGCTTACTGAGCTTTAATGGCCCGTCCCTGGAAGTGGGGAGAAGAGTACCTGGTATTGTCAAGAAGTCAGGATTTCACTAAGGACAGCGTAAGTATTAACTGTAGTTATTACCCTTGTTGGTATGTGGTTACTTCAGAGAATAACTTGCCAAGCTGGCTTTTCTTACCTAAACTGGTCACTACAGTTTCAGGGTATAAAAGGATGTTTGAAAAGTAAAACAAGACCTGAGCTGTTGAACGTGTCCTAGCTGTGTTGAAAGGTTAAAGTGGGAGTGTTTGTGGGGCAGTGTCACTGTCCACAGCAGCCGTCCATCCTCACGCGGCATAGTCATCCAGACGCCCTGTTTACTGTCGGACCCTGTTGGGTGTAACGCCCCTCGCGTCCTCGCGTCCTCTCCCCCTTGCCTTGAGAACACACTAGTATTGGAAGTGCAGGTGTGACTTGGTTGGGTCTTGCAGGCATCTACGGCGCTGGCTGTCTCATCACGGAGGGGTGCCGCGGCGAGGGCGGCATTCTCATCAACAGCCAGGGCGAGCGCTTCATGGAGCGGTACGCCCCTGTCGCCAAGGACCTGGCCTCCCGAGACGTCGTGTCTCGGTCCATGACTCTGGAAATCCGCGAAGGCAGGTCTGTGCATCTGTCCCATGTGTCTGGTGGCAGTGTTCATGTCCGTGTCTTCACAGGGGCTGGTGTGGCCTCAGTGTGAGCTCAGGCTTAGGGCTCGCCTCTGCTGCCTCCAACCGTCACCTCAGCTCACAGCTCCCCAGAGCCCTGCCTTTGGAGAAGTGTAGCCAGTGGGTGTAACTCTCTCCAGTCTGTGGGACATACTTTGTGAGTGGGTGTGTGATACACACAGTCACTGTTGAGGAGTGCGACAGCACATGAGCCCTTGGCATTGTGCTGTGTCACCCACACTCTTTGTTCTTCCACAAGGCAGCTTCAGGCTCGTCAGTGGGTGACACTGCTCCTTACTCTGGTGACACGTCACATAGCTGCTGGTGTGGCCCTTGGAGGTTTTCCGTTTTTACATAAAACTGAGAGGTCAAATGATTCTTTGGAGTATTTGGCATAAAAGTGCTCTCTAAAGGCTCGGGAAACCATGGCACACAGCTCAGTGAGGCTGGGATGTGTGTGTGTGTGGCTCACAGCTGGCTGTGTCCAGCCTCTGGAGTCTATGCTGGCACATAGCAGGTGCTTAGGAAAGACGAGGTGGCTGGATTTTTATCGGGTGTGAGGAAATGGGGAGTGTCCCGTGCTGCGGTGGTTCTGTACTCTCCCATCTTTTCAAGGCTGTTCTTTGTCTCACGCTGTGCTGTCCCTTTCCACCAGGGGCTGTGGTCCTGAGAAGGACCATGTGTACCTGCAGCTGCACCACCTGCCCCCAGAGCAGCTGGCCATCCGCCTGCCTGGCATTTCAGAGACCGCCATGATCTTTGCGGGCGTGGACGTCACCAAGGAGCCAATCCCTGTCCTCCCTACTGTGCACTATAACATGGGTGGCATTCCCACCAACTACAAAGGACAGGTGACGCCACAGGGAAGGGCGGGGACAGGGGGCGCACCCTGCAGTGGCCCCTGTTGATGGACGGTAGTTAGAGGCAGAGGACACGACTGTCGGAGAGTGCGAGCTACCCAATGGCCGCACTTACTTGAACTGCTGCTACTGGACGGCAGAGGACACTGAGACTGGGAGGTCCCGGTCTGAGTGTTTGCCTTCACTCCTTAGTAACAATCGATTCTTAGTGATTTCTTATCGCATCTTAGTGAATAGTCATAGTGTCATTTGCATTATTTTTATCTTTACAGTGAGCTTGTAAATTGAGTCCTTTATAATTCGTATCTCTGGGTGGTGTGTAGTTCATGCAGCTCTTCAGTCAGGTGGAGTGGGTGGGGTGGTGTTCTTACAATAGGTGAGCACTGAGTTGGAAGGGCCTGATGTACAGCTGCAATCTCAGCTTCCCAGTTCACTGCTCCTGCAACATGCACACTCTCTGCCATGCTCCCTGCGTGCTCCCTTCTGTGTTCCCTGCACACTCCCTTCCGTGTTCCCTGTGGTGCTCCCTGCACACTCTCGGGTTCCTTGCACACTCCCTGCATGCTCTCTTCCTTGACTCCACAGCGAGAGGGTGGTGGGTGAGCTTCCTGGTGAGAACTAGACGTGGCACTGAAGTCGCAGGTGCTGCCATCTGGGCTATTCTGACCCCTCAGCATGGGTAGTGGCGTATCGCAGGCAGAGGGTGACAGAGCAGTGCATGCGGAGGGTCCCTGTGTTCTCGTGCAGGCTGCGCTCTCATGTCTGCTACCCCCCTTCCTTTCCCACAGGTTCTTAGGCACGTGAATGGCCAGGACCAAGTTGTGCCGGGCCTATACGCCTGTGGGGAGGCCGCCTGCGCCTCCGTGCACGGCGCCAACCGTCTTGGGGCCAACTCACTCTTGGACCTGGTCGTCTTTGGCCGGGCGTGCGCCCTGAGCATCGCAGAGTCCTGCAGACCCGGTACGGTTCTCCTCAGGTAACCGGGTGCTTCTGGAGTCAGGGTGCTTGTGACCACACAGTAGGAGTCTGCTTTCTCCCCAGAAATGACGAAACACATTCAGAGGGTTCGTGTTGATACACTTGAGATGACACAGGCTGGGTGAGGTCTTAAAAAGCTGACAGGATAACATTTTTGGTCAGAATTTTACTTTGTAGTCATTACGTTCTACTTAGAAAAGTCACTATTAGGAGATTGTTCTTTTCAGGTGAAGTTTATCACACATTACTTGTCTGATACAAGTTACTTACTTGCAGTGAAATACTTAAAATCATAGGTTTAAATGAACATATAAGTTCTTGGTACTTACAGAAAAGTAATTTAGGCCGTTCTAAAAGCAAAGTGTACGTAATTTGCTAAAGGAGAAAGGGATGGCGGGATGCAGACAAAACACAGGCTAGGTCATGACTCCCCTGTTAGTGACAGAATGGATTTGAAGCTGCTTTTCTTCTGGTGGTAACTAAAATATTTGCAGAGGAAAACCAAGTGCTAGAACTGTGAGCCCCACTGAGACCAGGACAGTTATTGCGGCTCCTCCCTCCAAAGGCCCTCACATGGCTGACCTTGCCCCATCTGTTACAGCAGTAATGTGAGTGGGAGACACTTCCCAAGGACAGGACGATGGGGTCCCTGGGCCCCCAGTCTTCCCATTACGTTTCACTCATTGGTGTTTTCAACTGTTCAGTTCGCTTTTTTTACTGAGCAAAAGTTTTTTGCATAGATTTTAAGTTGGTGAAAGTGATGCAGGAGAAACAGTGCAGTCTTACTACGCACTAATGAAGCATAGCCCTTAGTGGAACGAGGTGCCGTACCCCCTTTCCTGTCTGCAGTTGCCGAGGTGTGCATAGTAAGGGGGTGGCAGCCTGTTCACTCCGCCCCGCTCAGATCACAGCGCCAGGCTGAGACACGGGTGGAGCCTTGTCTCCAGTCACGTCGTCTGCGTCCGACCTGCTGCTCGTCTCACTGTCGCGCTGAGCCCGGTGCCCAGTCTCTCAGTGCAGAGCGGAAAGCTTGAGGTTCCCTTTCTCTGAAAATGGGAATAAGGAAGTTTCATAAGGATACCTTGTACTTCTATGTCTGAAGGATCGGTACACACATGAAAAATGTTTTTACAGTCAGCAACGCAAAGAAACAAACTAGCCATACGTGCAGCAGTGAGCATGACTCAGATGTGAGAGGTTGTATGGTCCGGACTCAGAAGGTACATGGTACAATTCCATTTAGATGACATTCTGGAAAAGGCAGAACTAGGGATGAAGGAAGATGGATGGGTATTTGCCAGGGACCCTATCCTGCCTGTGGTGGGGCCTACGCACTTCTGTCCAGGGTCGCAAATCTCTACACATGGTGGTGGACTTTACTTTTCCTCTAATTTCAAAGTGAAAAGAGGAATAGAAAAATGTTTGTACTACTACTCCCCTCAAAATGTGAATATTTTAAACATTGAAATGTTGAAATCCCAATCTGTATTCTGACTGTGGTGGATACAGGAATCTGTGTGCGTGTTAAGATTTGTAGAACTATGCACCTAAAGGGAAGAGTCAATTTTACTGAGTGACCATTTTTTAAAACATTATAAACAAGCAAACGAACCAGCCGGCTGCCTGGAAGAGCTCAGGCAGTAGAAAGGCCAGTGCCGGGTCCCCTGGAGAGAGTGGCTGCAAGCAGCTCTGCAGGCCTTTGTCTCCTGCACTGCATACCTCCTGCATATAGCACCTGCTGGATATAAAACGTTTCATGTCATCCCAGAAAAGCCTGAAAACTCCTCAAAACATTTATCTTTATAGAAAGGTGGGAGAGCAGACGTTGAGGTTTAAGTAAGAGGGCACAAGGGTCAGGATTGGCAGGAGACCTGGGTGGGGAGGGTGTTAGCAGAATTGCTAAGAACCACTATTCTGAAGGATGCCATTTTTCCCTTAATAGAGGAATAGTATAAAGTGTGTTCGCATAAAGTAATTTTTAAACTTGAGATGGTTTCTCTTGTTCATTCAAAAATTGCTTATTGGACACCTACTCTTTGCCAGAAATGTTGTCTTGATGTTTATTTTTTTGCCCCAAGTTAACAGATGGTTTCTCGGGTATAGGGTTGTCCAGGTGGAATTCAGGTGCATTTTCCAAACTCTGAAAGGTTATAGTACACACTTGGTGCCATGTGTAATCCATCCAGTTTTTTTCAGTGTTTTTCAGAAGTTAAATTCTAGTCTTTTTTTTTTTTTTTCAGGAGATAAAGTTGCCCCAATTAAAGCAAATGCTGGGGAAGAATCTGTCATGAACCTTGACAAATTGAGATTTGCTGACGGAAGCATAAGAACATCGGAACTACGGCTCAATATGCAGAAGGTAAGAACCAGACGCTCAGCCTACACAGGCTTTGGGATGAAAGCTGAGGATGAATTCCTGCTGTAGCAAGTCGGAGTGCAAAAGAGATCCGATGAGACAGAAATGTGTGTCTTTGCACATACAAGGATGGGCCAGCTGCTCAGGGACTGAGCCTTGTCATGTGCTCCAAGGTGCTGGCGTGTGAGCTTCCCTCCTCACCATCTCTGCCAATGTGGGGACAGCACAGCCTGAAGGAGAGGGCCAATGGAAGGTCCAGGAGGCTCAGTTCCCACTGGAAGCTTCCTTTTAGCAGGCTTCCTGGAAGCCCAGCAATCTCATTGCCAAGAAATTAATCCCATCAGCATACCAAGCTTCCAGTAACTCTGGGAGTCTCTAAACTGGGCCCATTGATGCCTCTAAAATCAAGGAGTGGGAGCCTGGGTCGTGGGTGGAAACTAATCTGTGCATTGGTTATTGTCAGTATTTACCTTCAAGAGCATGTCTGATGGAACATTCTGTGAGGGTGGAAACATTCCGTTATCTTTGAACACACGTGACTGTAGAGCACGTGAAATGTAGCTCATCTGACTAAAGAACTGAATTTCAGTTTTAAGGTAGATAGGTATATGTGGTTAGTGGGTACCGCATTGGCTAACACAGGTTTAGATTAATAAAAATAATATGTAAAACAGATAGGAATCAAGCAAATTCTTCTAATAAGGGATTCTTGGCACATGAACAAGATCTCTGTCCACTTTTAATTATTTACAAGACTTTTTGTGTGGACGTTTCCTGAAAAGAAGCCCCTTGCTTTCATCCCATTGTGAAAGGGGTCCAGTGGCCCATATATACAGACCCCAACGCCAGGAAAAAGTTGCGTGCAGCCCTTCTCATAGGGCTGTGGATCAGTCTCCGGGTGGGGCTTGGGCCTCACGGAGGCTTCCTGAAGTGGTAAGGACGAGAGCATGAGTTAGGGACACGTGTGTTTAAGGCCCTGCGGCACTTCTGTAGGGTTCTGACTGCTGGGACAGGTGTACTCTGTGTAGACAGGCTGGAGGTACGAGACTGCGGTAGGAAACACTGGAGGCTTTCCTACCAGACGAGGCAGGTAATGGTACCTGTCACGTGCCAGGCAGTGTTCCCACTGCCAGAGTCAGCACTGACCAGAACACAGACTTTTCTGCCCTTGTGGGGCTTGCGTTTGAGTGAGTGGGGGAGTGACTTTTCTGCTGATTCCAGCTTTCACAGTGAGAAATACAAAAGAAATGAGGTATGTATTGAAAGGAATAGACAAAATTTTTCATTACAGATATGATTGCCTAAAAATTCCAAGAGAATAAAGTGAAAAATTAATAAAAACAATGTAAGAAAGGTGTCTGGATAAAAGATTCATATCCAAAAATCAGCAGCTTCCCAAGGTTCTTAGAATAATCCATTCAGAAGTTGATGTTATGAGCTGCAGCCAAAAAGGTTAAAATGCCTTGAACGACCTAACCAGGACTGTGGAAAAGGTGTGCAAAACACGACGACTGGAGACCAGGAAGAGTGTTTTCCCTGATACTTACTAGACACTAAGACATCTTTTCCCATTTGTTCTTCCTGGAAAACCTTGACGTGGATGCTGTGCATTAGCACCTCACAGTGTGTGTCATTTTAAAGAAGTCGATGAGCTCCCACTAAGTAAGTTCACTTATAGCCCCGTGAGCCTGACACTGGCAGAGGAAGAGACATCTGGGTCAGTAAAACAAAATCCAGTCTAGAAACAGGCCTCAGTACACCGATTTAGCACACAATAAAGGGGCTTTTCAGGAGCGACGACAAGAAGTCATTTAGTAAATGATAGGAAACAAAGGTAGATCCTACTTCTCAGCATACCTAAAATAAGTTCGTATCATATTTCTTATGAGCAGAAACAGTAAAACTGTAAGGTACTTAATATGAGGAGCTTATACACAGTAACCTGAAGACCAGGCAGTGAGTGTTCCCAGGCCTCTTACCTCACACCTTCCACCTCGCTCAGTGCCTCCTCATCTCAGCACCTCCTGGTTTATATCACCAAGGGGGTGTCTGGGGGCTTCTGTGACATTACCAGCAAACCTGTGAGTGGGACGAGAAGGCAGCCCATAGCCCACATACAGCTGCTGTCTTCTCGGGAATTCCAGGATGGAGTGGTCGTGTCCTTTCTGCCACCATGTATTAAACACTTTGATCAAAACTTCATTTTAACACCTACTTATGATAAAAACTCTCAACAAAGTGGGTATAGAAGGAATACACCTCAGCATAAGAGGCCATATATGACAAACCCACTGAGTATGAATACATCACACTCAGCGGTGAAAGCTGGAAACTTCTTCTAAGATCCTGTAACAAGACAAGGATGCCCACTGTCCCCACTTTTATTCAGCATAGTACTGGAAGTCCATGCCACAGCAGTCAGGCGAGACAAATGAAAGGTATCCAAATGGGAAAAGAAGTAAATTGGTCACAGATGACATGATACTATAGAGAACGCTAAAGAATCCACCAAAAAATTATTAGAACTGACGAATGAATTCAGTAAAGTTACAGGATACAAAATCAACATACAAAATTAGTTACGTTTCTATACAGTGATAATGAGTTATCAGAAAGAGAAATTAAGAGAACAATCCCATTTACATTTGCATCAAAAAGAGTAAAATACATAGGAATAAATTTAACCTGGTGAAAAACCTGTACACTGAAAGAAATTGAAGGGGTGGCCGGTTAGCTCAGTTGGTTAGAGCGTGGTGCTAATAACACCAAGGTTGCCAGTTCAATCCCCACATGGGCCACTGTGAGCTGTGTGCTCCTTAAAATAAAACATGAAAAATTGAAGAGGACAAAAATAAATGGAAAGGCATTCTGTGTTTGTAGATGGGAAGAATCAGTGTTTTTAAAATGTCCACATGACACAAAGTAATCTGCAGATTTAGTGTAATCCCTATCAAAATTCTGATGGCATTTTTCACATAAATAGAACAACTAATCCTAAAATTTGTGTGGAAACGAAAGGCCCCAAATAGCCACAGCAGTCTTGAGAGGGAAGGACAAAGTTGGAGGTATCATGATCCCTGATTTCAAACTGTATTACAAGGCTACTGTAATCAAAATGGTGTGGTATTGGCATAAGAGCAGACACATAGATCACTGGAACAGAATAGAGAGACCAAAAACCCATGCACATACGGTCACTTAACAATAAAGAAGCCATGAATGTACAGACAGTCTCTTCAGTGGTTTTGAGAGAACTGGACAGCCACAAGCAAGAGAATGAAGCTGGACCCTATCTCACACCGTACATAAACATTAGCTCAAAATGGATGAGACCTGAAACCCTGAAGCTCCTAAAGAAAAACAGAGGCAGTGAACTCCTTAACTCGATCTTAGCAATGATTTTTGGGATCTGACACCAAAAGCAAAAGCAACTAAAGTAAAGCAAAGTTAAGCAAGTGGGACTACAAAAAGCATCTGCTCAGCAACAGAAACCGACAAAATGCAAAGTCATCCTACTGAACGGGAGAAAATACTTGCAAATCATTTATCTGATAAGGGGCTCATGTACAAAATATATAAAGAACTCATACAACTCGAGCAAAAGATCAAACAATCCGATCAAACAATCCAATTGAAAAATGGGCAGATCTGAATAGACATTTTTCCAACGAGGACATACAGATGGCCAACAGGTACATGAAAAGATGCTCAACGCTACTGATCATCAGGGAAATGCAATCAAAACCATAGTGAGACACCACCTCACACCTGTCAGAATGGCTGTCATCAAAACAAGAAGTCACAAGTGTTGGTGAGGATGTGGAGAAAGGGGAACGCTCATGCACTGTTGGGATTATAAATCGTTGCTGCCACTGTGGAAAGTAGTATGGAGGTTCCTCCAAAAACTGAAAATGAAACTGCCATCAGATGTAGCAATTCCACTTGTGGGTATTTATCCAAAGAAAAAGAAAACACTAACTTGAGAAGATACATGCTCCTTCATGTTCATGGCAGCATTACTTACAGTAGCCAAGGCACAGAAACATCGAGAGATGAATGGATGGAGAGTAGCACATGTGTGCAGTGGACTGCTATTCAGCCATAAAAAAGAAGGGAGTCCTGCCGTGGGCAACAGTATGGTGGGCACTGTGCTGAGTGAGGTAAGTCAGAGGAAGACAAATACCATATGATGTCACTGGAACCTTAAAACACACACACAAAACTGAGCTCATAGGTACAGAGAACAGATTGGTGGTTGCCAGAGGTGGGGGTGGGCAAAATGAGTTAAAAATACGTCCTGGGGATGCGATGTACGTACTGCATGGTGACTATAGTTACAAACTACTGCGTATTTGAAAGTTGCTACGAGAGTATCTCACAAACAAAAACCACATTTTAAAATTCAGAGTAACAAACACAGTCTGCATTTCCTAGTTTTCTGTTTAATATACATAAATACTTTATGAAGAACATCTAGGGGGTTAGCCATGGCTGGGTGGCCTCGTGTACGTCAAGGTCAAGTGGGGCTTGGTGTTGCAGACCATGCAGAACCACGCGGCCGTGTTCCGGGTGGGCAGCGTGCTGCAGGAAGGCTGCGAGAAGATCAGCCATCTGTATGGGGACCTCAAGCACCTGAAGACGTTTGATAGAGGTGAGCAGCTCCCAGGCCTCTGCCCAGGCTGGGTGCTGGATGCCCCATCAGCGCTGACGGGGGTGGGGGCTGTCTGACAGGACTGTCTGTCTCACGGGACAGTCCTGTGTCCTGTGTGTCCCCAGGGATGGTCTGGAACACCGACCTGGTGGAGACCCTGGAGCTGCAGAACCTGATGCTCTGTGCACTTCAGACCATTTATGGGGCGGAGGCCCGGAAGGAGTCACGTGGGGCTCACGCCAGGGAAGACTACAAGGTGCCACTGCAAACCCACTCGCTGCCAGCTGGTAGCCAGCCCCAGCGGCCCTGACCTCGTCGGGACTCGGGCCGTGGTGCACATGGGCTGCGTGCAGGCTGGGATCTGGGATGGGCTGGTCCAGAGGTGCTTGCCTGTGACTCGAGGCTGACCCCTGACATGTGGCGCTTCTGCACGCCCTGCGTCTGGTACTGAGCTGCACCATGTCAACGTGGGAGGCATTAGACATTGTAGCGGGCAGGGCCTGGGCTGGAAAAGGGACAAGGAAGGTCCGGCTCTAAACAAGGCCAGCTGGGCACAACGGAGCCTCCTTGTTAAGTGGGTCGGGGCTCATACCAGACTGGCAGTGAGTTTGCCCTGTTTTCTGGTTGTGTTGCTGTTTGAGCAGTGAGACGTGTGGGATGTAAGTGCTGACAGTCTTTGCTGAAACACACCTTGTCTGTTGGCCTCAGGATCGGGTGGACGAGTATGACTACTCCAAGCCCGTCCAGGGGCAGCAGCGGAAGCCATTTGAGCAGCATTGGAGGAAACACACCCTCTCCTACGTCGACCTCAGGACTGGGAAGGTAGGTGGGGGGGCGCGTGGTCTGCTCACGGGCACCAATAGACCCCTGCATTTGATGATCTGGGACCAGCAGCATGGATTTTCATCAACTGCTGACAAATGTGACACCCCACTGAAAAGGACACTGTCAGTCAGGCTTCTGTTCCAAGCCCAGAGAGAGCAGGGTCAGGGCGTGGAGGTGATGGGAGACACCCCTGCCCTGTCCTCCCCTGAGCTAGACCACCTGGAAGCCCAGGCGATGCTGGAGCGAGCAGAGGCGGGGAGTGGTGGGCAGGTCCTGGGAACTGCCAGTGGAGGCTCCCGGTCTCGTTTCATCAAACACATTCACCCACTGGGCATCGGTGCCAGGCGTTACAGTTCAGGTGCACTGTTTAGCCCTAACCTTTTCATAGCTTGTAAGGGTTCGTCTTGATCATTTGTCTGGGGCTGCAGACACTGCTCTGTGCTCATCACTTCACAATAAATAAGGCTGCCTGCTGGGACGGGCAGTAGTTGGCATCATTTTTCAGGAAGGCTATTCTCTGACAGTATAAAGAAAATTAACATTTATAAGCTCACTAATTAGAAATATCCTTTATTGTCATTTTGAAATATTTCACGTTTTGTATATGTGTACATACTTTCTTTCCCTTACGCGTGTGTATAAATATTCACTGACAAGTAGAAAGAAAAAAACGAAATAAATAGAGTATAAAGATACTTCAAGTATGACAGGATATAACGGGTTTTCCCTGCAATTGGAGGATTTTGGTTAAGCATCAAGAATTTTGTACAGTTTGTTTTAATTGCTGGGTTCTGTTGTGTGGATTTACCATAATGACATGGCAAGCCCCGTTGTGAATTTAGATCGCTTTTGAGTTTGTTGTTGAAAAATGCACCAGTGAATACCTTTAAGTTCCTGCATACTTGTCTGCAAATCTAGCTGTATAGTTAATTTTTCAAAAGAGCACAAGGAGAAGGCTGTTAGTACATTTTGTGCCCCACCTTACCACTGACTCTTCTCTTTAAGGTCTCGCTGGAATACAGACCCGTGATCGACAAGACTTTGAATGAGGCTGACTGCGCCACCGTCCCCCCCGCCATTCGCTCCTACTGATGGGCCTGGAGTCCACCAGCTCTTGTAATTATGTACAGTACAGCTCGCGCATGTGTTCGGAGCATAACTGTTCTTGAATCCTGTACTCTAGTGAATAAGGATTGATTTGAACAGAGATCGTCTGCCCAGTGGTCAGCAGCTTGCCAGTAATCAGAAGTGTGAAGCTTACCTTTATCCCCTGCTTTATTCTTGTAAAATAATAATACTGGACACAATCCTTAAATAAAACATGAATTACAAACTTGCTTTAGGCGTATTTGTTGACCTTAAATATAAAGTGTGATTCTTTTATCCTGGTACATTTTGTTGTACGTATTTAAGTAAAAATGAATTTTAGTGCTTGACAGCAAGTGAGGAAAACTGTTTCTTTCTTGTTCTCAGTAACAAGTGGTTTAATGTGTGAACATGTGTCATAAAGCATTTAAATAACCAAATATGAAATAGAACTGATGTGGGTGTAGGTGGGTTGCTTCCCTCCCCACTTCCTTTCCTGTGCTGCTTGGGGTCACCCAAGTTCTGGTCTCAGAGTCGGCTTCTAGCTATAGATGCCAGTCCAAGGCAGTTAGGTTCATCTACTTAAGATTCTGTTTTTCAGTGTTCGGGATTGTCTTTAAAATATTTACGTTTGTAAACACATCAGACATTTACATGATCTCGGAGTGCACCTTAGTTGCCCTGACCCTCTCCGCTGCCCCCCTTCTGCCCAGAGCATTGTTTTCTCTTCCTCGTGAGTAGTGTTGAAGAAAAAAGGAGATGGACGTTCAGTCGTATTACACGGACTGTATGTCCTGGGGTCATCCCTCAGCATCAGTACAGGCATTTCCTTCTGACCGCACCGTGCTCCCTGCCGAGTGGACCTTCTCCCCTAGTGCAGACGTCTGTGCTGTCTCCAGTACTAGAGATGCCACAGTGGGTAATGGTGTGACGTTGTTTTCTCTGCTGCTTCTTGGAGGTGGAGTCCCAGGTGCAGAATTGCTGAGTCACCTGCTTTAGTTCGGTGTCGTCCAGTTCTCTAGGGGCTCAGTGACACAGTCCTTGTATCCTCATACCATAGCGTCGCAAAGAAGAAAGTATGATGGCAACCTGTGGCTGTTTACCACTCACATGGTGGCAGATTTTACCTTCGTATATTTCTTTTTTCTGATTAGCATTTTTAACATCTCTTTGAAGGTATAATTGCAGGAGATAACGCATTCACCACCCCCGTTTCCTCCCCCCTTCCTGCCCACTCGTCCACAGGGAACCACTGACCTGCTCGCTGTCCTTACAGATTAGTTTGCATCGTCTCTGCGTTTTATGTAAGTGAAGTTGTGCAGCGTGTCTTGTCATGCGCGAGGGGCCTGCTGTGTTTCCTAGGTTGAGGGCTGCGTCAGGGGTCACAACTCCTAGCCTGCTCCCTGCCACACTTCGGCCACCAGAGGGCGCTCAGGCACAGTGGTGGGTTCTGGGGCTGCACAAGTGAGGAGTGTCAGGGACAGATGAGTATCTGCAACCCAATTGCAAATCTAGCTGTGACAGGCACAGAGGAGAATGTTATTTCAAATGGAACTGAGTCTGCAACGTTAGTGAGCCACATAGTCTAATGACAAATAGAGCCACTAAGAAATCCTAAATGTCCATCAATAATCTCATTACTACCGTGTTTCCCGGAAAATCAGACCTAGCCGGACAATCAGCTCTAATGCGTCTTTTGGAGCAAAAATGAATATAAGACCCAGTCTTATTTTACTATGATACAAGCCCAGGTCTAATATTATATAATATAATATAAATGTAATAATATAATGACAAGGTTTTATATTCATTTTTGCTCCAAAAGATACATTAGAGCTGATTGTCCGGCTAGGTCTTATTTTAGGGAAAACACAGTAGAAGTGTCGATATTTAGTTCTTAAAATTGTATAGTGTGAGTTAAAGCTAATAATGACTACATTCATGTTAAAACTAATTTTTTTTCTAAGAAAGGAAAAAGATTCAAAATCAGAGGTTAAAACCCTGAAATGCTAAATTTGGAATAGAAATAAAAGTGTAAACTCATTCTTTTCTTTGTTCTTCTACAAAATACATATTTCCTAGCTCTGCCCGCAGTAGTAGACACCCCAAGCACCTGGACTACAGCTTGTGTACTGTACCCCCTTGAAATAAACCAGGGCTCCGTGAAAAATTGCTGATTCCTGGGTTGGGAGGAAATGTGCAAGATGAGCCTAAAATGGTTTCCCGATTTGGAAAGCAGAGAGACCATCAAAGACTGCCAGGAGACCATGTCAGACGGTGCGTGGGAGCCAGCAGACAATAATGATCGCAGCATCTGATTGAATCAGATTGAATGTATTAAAAACTGAATGTAAACTCATAGTTTAAAAAAAATGAAACAGCCAAAACCAAACAAAAATATGTAATTGGTCACTCTTAAAAATAGGGTACTAACTTCTAACACTGCAAATGAACAATTAAAGGAAACTAGTTAAATGATAACCCAGTTGATCAGGGAACATTCTTTACAGAGGGATTCCCGTAAGGATGTGAGTAAGGAGTGATAGGCTTTGAGGTCACCACTTTGCAATCCCTAAGGCAGTGGTCTGGATTGAATGTGCACCAGAGTTACTCTGTGGGATTGCTGGGGTCCCCACCCACCCCAGAACTTGTGATGCAGTAGGCCCTGGGGTACGGCCTGAGAATTGGTACCTGCATGGAATGATGTGGCCCAACAAACATGAAGGAGACAATTTTCAGGAGAAAACAGGTGGAAAGACCGCAGGTCTTCTTGATGACCTCAGACCACTTCATCCCAGCCAGCACACGCAATGAGAAAGTCTGCCAAAGCGTTTTGGGAGCTGAGTGGAAGCGTTCACATGGGCTTTCTGCAACACTCAGGTGTTAGGGCAGTGAATTAAGAGCCAGCACAGGTACTCCTGAAGCATGAGAAGATGACAATAGAAAGGCCAATTCGGTTTCAAAGAAATAACTGATGGGAGTAGTTTCCTTGTCTGCCTGCTACTTCTGAACCTTCAGGCTACTTTCATGTGTATTCTGAGACCAACAAAAGCACCAGTGGGTGGGTAGTCTGGAAATGTGTCTATGGGACTCCACTAGTTAATGAGCCTTGGAACAGACTATTTCACTGAAAAGGTTTTGCAAATATGACGGGTTGTAAATGAAACCACGTGTTAGGGAAATTGATAAATCAGAGAAGGAAAAAAATACGAATCAAGATAAAAAAAAATAGAATACTCCCCAAAGAGAAGATGTGGATAATTTCTAACACAGACTAAAAGAAGCAAAAAGGAGAACATGGTAACATACTCAGACTTCCACTGTCCATGCAACAGCCAGCCACATGGCTATTTCTATTTAAGTTCATTAAACTTACATCAAATTTAAAATCCTATTCCCGCATCACCTTGATGCATTTCAAGTGCCAGTAGCCACATGTGGCAAGTAGCTGCCATGCAGGACAACAGATACAAAACAATGCTATCAATGCAGAAAGTTTCAGTGGCCAGCATTATGTAGACATATGCTAGAATCGTCTCATACTCCACACCACATACCATGTTTCCCCGAAAATACGACCTAGTTAGACAATCATTTCTAATGCATCTTTTGGAGCAAAAAGTAACATAAGACCGGGTCTTACATGACCCGGTCTTATAGTAAAATAAGGCCGGGTCTTATATTAATTTTTGCTCCAAAAGACGCATTAGAGCTGATTGTCTGTCTAGGTCTTTGTTGTTTCGGGGAAACACAGGGTCTGACCACCACTACTCAGTAAAAAGCCTGATAAACACAAAGTGTAGGCCTCCTTTCATACTGAATTCTGCCAGTGTTGCAAAGGGAGGGGGAGGCTGGGTGCAGTGGGCTCTGTTCTCCACAATTCTGCACTAGAGGCTCTAAAAGGGAAAGTGACTGAGAAAGGGAGGTTCTCCATTGTGCTAATGTCCCAGTGCAGCTGACAAGACGTAGGTAATGAGTCACAGTGCCTTCGGAGGGTAGATATAAAATGTGTGTGTGCACGTGCACACTCACACGGGACAGAAGAAGGGGCGTAACTGGTCATCGTTTAACATTTATAGAGAGCTTACGGAACACCAAAGGCAGCATGAACAAGAGGGTGGGCTGTGGAGACTGCTAGGAATGCTGGCTTCCAGAAAGCCAATGTTTAGACAAATTCTGAGCGTAACATGCCAATGAGCTCAGAGAATTAGACCAAAAGGAAAGAGTGGCCCGACTCTAGATAGTTGTGATACAACGTTAAGGTAAGGAAGAAAGCAGTGTTGTCTTTCCTCTTCCCTCCATTAGCACCGTCTAAATGGAAAGCTTAGAACACACCTGGTTAGCAGGGAATTGATCCGATGGAGGCAAGGAGATAGTGGCAAGCACATCAATACTTTAAATGAAAGAATCAGCAGAAGCAGGGTTGACATGGTCTGCCTCTTTCTATTGGCAGAGGTGCTCTCCATGGTTGCCGTACATCTTTCTTAAGTAGCGACAGGACTTCAAGGCAATGCCTCCCATCAATGGCAGTGGTCCATGGTGAGGACTCGAGGGTGAAGGTGTGCCCGAGCAGCCAGCACAGGGCTGTGACTCACGTGTAGTGCTCACACGTAGCCCTTCAGAGATCAGGGCTGAGGTGGAGGGAGGGACTGAGGCTGCCTAGTTTGAACGCACCAGGCCAGTCTCTGATGACTCCTAGATGCACTTGTGCACTTATATGAGCACACATGGGCGAGGTGACTTTTTCTATAGACCCTTATTTCCTAGTGATTAATCTCCCTTTTAAGAGTCAGTCTTGCCAGAGCTGAGACCATGCAGGAAAAGCCCAGACAAAACCTCCTTCCTTTGCCTGCTTGACTTTAGGCCAGCCATGGTTTTGTCATCAGTGAAATGTGGACCAGGTGCTAGCATGAGGATTCCATAATGTAGCATTTAAACCCTAGAGTAGCTGCTAGCTCATTGTAAGCCTTCAGGAAGTGATTCACGACCCCCCACCCCCACCCACCCACCCGTAGAGCTAAACACAAAGTGGAACGGAGCACTCTGGGTCCCACAGAAGGTGTTGGCTGTGCCAGTCCAGCTGGGGACTCGGCCAGTGTTGGAGCTGAGCTGGTGACACTGTCAGGAGAGGCAGGCCGAGGCCTGCTGCAGTCGCAGAGGTGTTTCCTGCTGACAGTTTGCTATACATGCTGTGCTGGAAAACTTGCAAAATCGTACTTATTAATTTTGTAGACTTCTAGAGAACAAAAGAGGAGCCAGAGGTGGGAGATATAAGATACATGGATTTCAGAAACTGCAGATCAAAAAGATGTGGAAAATCCAGAAAGAACTGTTCAACAAGTGATGTGAATACTTTCTGAGGAGAAAAACCAGAAACCACTTGACTTCCCAACGTCACAAGAAAAAAATCCACATTGTTGAAGAGGTTTGTAGGTTAATACTTCCGGTGAATGCCAAAGTCACAGACTGTCTCAATTTATTTGAAGAATTTCAAAGAACTCTCAAGCATGTGGCCTCGCGGTTAAGCGAGAGAAAGAAAAATGGGACAGAGGATAATAGAGTTGGAAGAATGACAGCTGGTCAGAGCTACGGCTGAGCCCAGGGCGCTGAATAATGGATCAGTGTCCACTGGGAGCAGTCTCAGGTGCCTCCCGTAAGAGGCCACCCTTGGCTCCGCTTCCTTAGACGTCCTGCTAAGCAACGAGCTCGTCTTCCCGCACGAAATGCTTCCCAGCTCCGAGGAGGAAAAGTCAGCGTTTTAAAAACCCGCGAGGCCGGAGCAGTCTATGGACAGGAATAGATCCAGCGTCCTGATCCAGACCCGGGCGGGAGGGGCGAGGCTGGCTGACAGCGGGGCTGAAGCAACTGCTCTAAAGCTGGGAATTCGCTAAAAACGCGGAACCGCGTCGTTGGTGTCCAGATGAGGGCGGTATCTGTCCCCGGGAGTAGGGGCCGCCCTGGCCGGGAGCAAGAGAGGGGTCCCGGGTCCACAGGCGAGGAGAGCCGCTGGTGAGGCCCGGGCGAAGGGACCCAGGTGACCCGGCGAGAGGAAGCGGGGGAGTGAGGCAGGGGGCTGGAAACGCCAGAGAAGCGCAAGTGTCACACGCGCGCTCGTCCCTTGGTCACGCTCGCTTCCAGGACTTTCTTTTGACGCAAGAATTAAACGTGCCCGAGTGGAATACCTTCCGCCCCTCACGTCCGCTCCGCAGGGAGCGGTACCACAACTTGCAGGCCGCGGGAGGCTCGCGCAGGTACCCGCCCCGCAGGCCAGACACGCGGCGGGGCTGGCGGGACTCGAGCGTTGCCTGGCAACGACGCCGCGAGGGGATTGGCTGGGTTCGGCCCCGTGACCTGCTCGGAGACACGCACTTCCTGTGTCCCCGGAAGTGGCGTGCGCTCCAGGCCCAGACCCCGCAGAGGCGGAAGTGGAGACGCCCAGAGCCCTCTCGCCTCGCCGCCGACTCCCCAGCTCCGCCGCGCGCTCGGCCCATGGCCGCCTACCCCTACCGCCCGGGCCCCGGGGCCGCCCCCGGCCCAGCCGCGGGCGCGGCGCTGCCGGACCAGAGCTTCCTGTGGAACGTCTTCCAGAGGTGAGGCCTGCGCGCGCGGGCGCCTGAGGACTCCGCCGGCCTCCCGGCCTCCCGTGCGCCCGCCTCCTCCCGGCCCCCCGCCGCTCTCCTCCCCAGCCGCCTGCCCGTCGCACCCCGGCCGCGAGCGCCTCCGGCCGCTGCTCTCCCGCAGTCCTGTCCCCGCGCCCGCGCCCCCTTCTGGCTCTGGGCTCCTCCCTGCGCCGGCCGTCCCGCGGTCGGAGCGGGCTGGGCACTCCCTGCGCCCGGCCTCCACGCCCCACCCTCCCAGCCAGACGGCCGCGGTGGAGGGGGGGTTGTCGCCGGCTCTTGCGGCGGCGGGCGATGCTAGGCCAGCTTTAGGTAAACAGACACACGGACTCTGCTCCCGAGCTGTAACGTGCCAGCAGCCGGGAAGGAAGCTGGGACGTGGGGGCTGCTGGGGCAGGTGACCCGTTACCTGAGCTCTTTCTGTTCAGGGACGTCCTACCGTGGATGAATGACTGAAACTTGAGTGACTCGCTCAGGGAGTGACTTAACTGATTGAGAGCACCTTCCTGCTTGTGAACTAGAGAGAAGCTGGTGCGGGTGGACTTCAGACAGGCTAAGGGAGGACAGAAGAGAAAGCCCGGAGCAGGGGGAGCTGGAGAAGTGACTGGGCGTGTTGGAGGAGGAACAGCTTGGACTTTGGCAGGTGGAGTGCTTGGGATGAGTGCAGGACGCTCAGGTGCCTCATTCCCCAGCAGAGCAAAGTGAAAGGTCCCTGGGAAGGACGGTTCCAGGATTGAGGAAGGAAGGACCGTCGCGGGTCAAGTTTTGGGCTTGCCACGTTTGCTTTTCGTGCACTTTGGATCCCCAGCTGAACTGATCTTGATTTTGTAGGGTTGATAAAGACAGGAGCGGCGTGATATCCGACAATGAACTCCAGCAAGCACTCTCCAACGGTGAGTTGGGACCTGGCCCTCAGGACCTCTGAACCGAACCAGGCTGACCCACCTGTAGACCTGTTTACTCTCACTGGCATGCGGTGGGATGTTTCTGGTTCATTCTGCCAGGTGGTTTCCTGGTTGTCCTCAGTGCTGCTCTGAGCCGAGCGCCTTGCAGAGCTACACGAAGGACTGGGTGAGCTCAGGGAAACCCTGTTAAAGAAATGCAGGCTGGGCTTAGGTTTGGGGAAGGGGGAGGGAGTCTAGCTTTGTACAGCACAGAGCCTCCAGGAATCTTGAAGGTCATTGAATTTTCTAGGTGTCTGATCTTTGTGGCCTCTTTGGGGAGAGTCATCAAGGTCCCAGAAGCTCCAAGGGGGAAGCTGTTGGGGTGTGTTGGAGATGCTGGGCGCCGGGTAGTGTGGGGGGTGTCTGTCAGTGAGGGAGTACTGGGCACTCAGGTAGGGGTGCAGGGCTCACAGCTCTTGTGGGGGGTGTGCTGGGGCTCTCCTTGTGCTGGACTTCTTGCCTGTTTCAGCTAAAGGTCTCAGTACCATTAGAGACCTTTAGCTTCATTAAGCGTCCTGACTGTATTGCCCTTTCTTTAATTCCTCTGATGCCGCTGTCTTTTGTGATTCTCGTATCTATAGCCTGCCTTTCTAGAGGCATGCCATTTAAGCTAGAAAGGGATTGATTTTGATATGTGAAGATGTTGAAAGGCACTTTGGTGGGGGGAAGAAGTTTGATGCTGTAGAAAGACTGAAATGGGTAGTGGGGAAGGCCAACCCTACCCCCACCCCTGCCATGCAGGCTGTGGGCTCAAGCAAGCGCCCCCCACTGTTAGCATGACCCAGGTGCTGGGTGTTTTGATTGCCTTGTGGTTTACGTGAGCCAAGGGTTTGTTTCTACAGAGGAGCACGTTTCCTTTACAGAGTGGTAGGTACCACTGACTTCATTTCCAGCTTTGAACATTTGTGGGCCACAGATATGGTGCACAACTTCTCGTGTATTTATGTAGATTGATGTCAGGAAATTAATAAATGCCATTATTTCTGCCTTGACAAGTGTGGCTTCTCGATTCTTCTCTGACCATTATTAACCACTCTGTGTTGTTTTGTTAAGAGCATCTGGAATCCAGCAGGCTGCAGTCTGGCAAATCCTGGCTTAAAACTTTTGGAGTGCTGACCAAATGGGTGGTTTCTTCACATCATGTGTGACAGACAGGTGTCTGGATGTTAGCGTGGGTGCCCAGCAGTGACCGGCAGGAAGGGCTCTCCTTCTGAGCTCCTCCCCAGTGAATGGTCTGTTTGGACGTCTCCTTTTTGTGTGTTTGCTGTAAGAGTTGAGAGCTTTCCAGGTTTAAGGTTTGTGTGAAACCTTCTCAATTGGGAGTCATGGTCAGATACTAGAAATCGGCCCATCTTGGGGTTCAGTGGGGTCACTGGGTTTAAATCCTGGCTGTACCAGTGCTAGGAATGTGGCCTGGAGCAAGGATTTGACCTTGCAGGTCCCACAGTTCCTGGGAGGCCAAGTGGAGCAGGGGCTCAGCACTGCTGACTGCGTGAGGAGTGCAGCGTGCCTGCTGCTGGCACTCTCAAGGAGCCAGCTCGGGTCCTGATGGGCTCTCTCAACCTGCTGGTGCTGGTGGGGTTGCCACCTACCAGGGTGCTGCCAGGTGCTTAGCACACCTCACCCCACAGCAGCTGTTTGTGCCCTGTGGTGTGGGGGCCTTTTGTCTGACCTGTGGCTTTAGGCTCCTGTCGCTTCACTAGAGGGTGACAGTGCTGCCCCTGGTCCCTGTGGGGTTCAGAGCACATGGCTCTGTATATGTCAGGCTGCGGTCTTGAACCCCACTTGACAACATCTCTGCCAGGAGCCTGCCTGAGAGAGAATTGGAACAGTTGCCAAAGCGTGTTCAGTCCCCTTTCCTAAGGTAATTTGCAGTCAGTACCTGGTATAACCCAACCGACAGCATTGTTAGTGGCCTTGTAGAGTCACTTCTCCTGAATTTTCCTGTGGGATTCCCTCGACTTCTGTTGGGGGCATGAAGAACTGGCCCCCCGAAGCAGTCACTTAGCCCTGAGAGAGGGGGCTGCCCTGGAGACGGCCGGCTCACTCCTGCCTGGGACTGGTGCCGTGTGCGCTCTGAGCACAGGTGCTGCTCGTGTCTTATAAACCCTGACTCATTTACCCAGTTATGTGTTCCTCTCAGATTAGCTGCTAAGGTGTAGCAAGAGTGGAGCGCGTTCAGAGGGGAGCTTCAGAGCGCAGCCTCAGACTCCTCACTTGCTCAGCCTCCTTTCCTCCTGCCGTCCCACAGATTCAGATTCACTTGCCTGACTGTTTTCATAAACTTCGCTTCTTTCTGCAGCAAGGCAGGTGATTAGTGAGGACAGATTTCTGGTCCTTTTCACAGCGCCACAGAGCAGGTGACAGTATCGCTACCATTTGGCTGGCCCAGTTGCCATCATATGCAGAGCCAGGATTGGCACCCCGCAGTGTTGCTGGAGCAGGCCACCCTGTGCCCCACCTCCCGGTGGGTGTGCTGCCCCGCCCTTGAGCCCCTGTGGTGCTTTGATGCGCTCCTTCCTCCTGTCAGAATCGTGCTCCGAGTGTCTCTTCCTGGACTAAGGCCATTTGGTCACTGGATGACATGTCACTACTCTCCACTCTCCTCCCTGAACTCTCACAGCTGATGTCAGTGAAGTTACTTCGGCGTCTGACTTTCCTCCCAGGAACGGGCTTGTTTTCGTGTGAGAGCTAGGGTTTTAGGCTCTCAGGGTCCCAGTTTTGTTAACTGATTGCTGGAGGGGAAACCGGAGTTGCAGAGCAGCATGGCTTCTCACTTGCCTACATCGTGCCCCAAGTGCTCTGTTGGAATCAGTTGAAAGCACCCTGGGTGCTGTGGGGACCAGGTCCCGGATGGACTTACTGCCACAGGAAAGCCTCTAGAAATGCCTGCTCTGGGGGACATGTGGTCTGTGTGTTTCAGGGGACAGAAGAGGGCCGTTGTCATGCCTTTGTCACAAGCTAGCACGGCTTTTAGGTGCTTATTTCACTTTCACGTTGTTTCTTGGGATTAAGGGAGTTAATTCTGCTCAAACCTTCTCTTGGTGCTTTGAGGTTTGCCTTAGCACACTACTGTGTTTTGAGGAGGCATTTTTTAGCTGTGTTTTAAAAAAATAATTGGTATTCTTTTAAAGGTATTTTTATCAAAATAGAGTTCCAGTTCCCTTGGGGAATCCCATATTAAGGAGAGAAGTCAGACCATCCAAGCAGACACTTCCCTGCTGCCTTTGATCAGGTCTCATCACCACCCCGACCCATTGCCCAGTGGTGTGGCCGTGTCGGCTGCACAGGGAGTGTGCGATCTGTGGTGCATGGCTGAGGCCTGACTCAGCAGGCTGGGCTGCTCAGAGCCTGCAGTTTCCAACAAGGGCCTCTTTGATGACGGGCTGCCTCTGGAATGTTTGACTGATAAGGGTGTCTTGTCCACTGAGAGTCTTGAGCTCATCCTACCCCGTTGCCTGGATAGTTTCCACCGCGAGTATGGTGACAGCAAATACCTACCTTCCCTCTGGGCGTCGGGAGCCTCTGCCTGACCCCCGAGAAAAGCCCTGGGCTTCAGGCTCAGGGGCGCTCTCCTGGTTGGCAGCCTCTCACATGTGTCCTCAGCCTGTCACAGCAGAATCAGGCGTGTCCTGCGTGACCACGGGGCCTCTGGAAGCTCTGCCTGGTCTCCCCACAACTTGTCCGTGCCTTTCCCTCTGCTGGTTTTCCCGTGCCCTTCCACTGTTAACAAGCTGTGGCCATGAATGTTGTCGGCCCTCACTAGGCATCGAGCCTGAGGGAGGTCTGGGGCCCCTCAGTACAGCCTGTCAGGTCTGCTCTTCCCAGGAACTTGCCCACCACAGTGCCACATGGAAACACAGGATGGTTGGGACTGGGTGACGTGGCTCTGCCTACGGGTTACTCCACAAGCCTGGGCAGGTGACAGTATTCCTGGCGCCGTGTCTTCAGGTGCAGAATAGGGCACCTGGAAGTTTAGATCCCCCTCCAGCCAAGCCCAGCGCTCCAGGTCCCGCGTCTGCCTGAACTGGGGGACACTGACCTCCCAGGACTGGGTCTGCAGTCTTCACTGTTAGACTCTTAGATCGTTTTGATTTCCACTAGTGTAAGTACTGTGCTGATTTGACCCAAAGTTCCATAGAACAAGCTTCTAGAAGTGGCATTATCAGATCGGAGGGTATAGGCATCGTCAAATTGCTTTCCAGAAAGGCCATATTTGCGGTCATGGCTGTTTGAAGCCGTAATTGGAGATGACTGGTGAGGTATGGTGCTGTGCCGGGCCGGGGGGGGGGGGGGGGGGGGCGAAGTCCTGGCAGATCTGTGCACTGCATGGCGTGCATTGTGGGGCCCTCGGGAGCCCCCCCCCCCCAATGCACAGCTCCTCTGGCAGGAAGGCGGAGTCTCGGGTCTGCTGCATTGGAGTGCGCAGAAGTCACCAGTGATGAAGGAAAAGTCTGGTTATTCCCCAGAGATTCCCAGTAGGTGTCCCAGGTGTGTGTGCGCTAGAGGCCTCACCCTTTACCGCCTGCGGAGTCTTCATCAACCAAACTTACGTTTGTGGTGAAGAGGGCATTTCAAGAAAGAAAACTCTTTGGAGAGTAAAAAGACAAAATACTGTCACAGAACGGGATTTCCCAGCTAGAGAAGGGGCGCAGATACCAATTCCTAAAACCATTTGTGCTGGAGCTTGGTGGGGCAATGCTGAAGCGCCTGGTGGTGACAGTGGTGAGCTGCGGCTCGTGCCGGTGCCACACGCCCATCGCTGCTGCTTCTCAGCGCTTTAGCACTGTCCCCAAACTGGGTGAAAAAGTTGTGCATTCAGTTGACGGAAACAGTAATATGTTTCTGTTTTCTTTGCTTCTTGGAGATGAAGTTGAGGCAAGACTGACGGGTACAGTAACGATACGTTTCTGCATAAAAGTCAGACAGGAAATCTGCACGCTGAGGGGTTCTGACGCTCCTGGGCACGGTGGTTACTGGGGCCGGCCCAGACCGCCGGGGGCGCCGCGCTGGGGGCTTGTGCAGAGCCTCACCTTCAGTGCGCACGCTTCTCTTGCCTCCCGGAGTGCTTTCTGACAGAGCTGAGGTGTAAAGTACGGAGCTCTCGGCCGACACTCGGGGACATTTAATGCGTTCATGACCAGGGTATTAAACCTCTGCCCGGACAGCACGGCGCCTCATGGTGGGTTGGGAAGCTTTGATGTGAAGCCTGGGAACCGGGTCACAGGACTAGCACATGCGGAGTCATTTAGCTGTTGGCATCCCTGGGTTTCCCTGGAGAGTCGGGCCCCATTTGGTAACAGAAGGACTGCAGGTGTGCAGCCTGGCTCTGCCGTCCCACCTCCATCACTGGCCAGGCTGACCCTCTGCTCTCCTGAGCCCGGGACCTGCCATCCTCAGTCCTGCAGCACGGCCGCCGGTCCCCCTGGGCCTGTCATCTCTGCACTGCACGTGCACCTGCCCGGGCATCTGTCCCCGTGAGGAGCCTGTGTGGCCTCAGCCCGGGTACTTGTGTTGCTTCCGTTCAGCACTGTTTGGCCAAGTCGCTGCGCAGCCGGGAGGGACCTCAGGCGGGGTCCCACAGCTGCATCCACCTCTGCCCTGCACAGCCAGCGCTCAGGACTGCCCCCATTGGCCACGTCACCTGTGGCAGGTGGAGGAGGGAGCGTGGTGGGAGAGGCTCCAGTGCGGACACCTGGGTCCCCAGCTGTAGTTAGGGGTCTGGTGTGGGGGGGCTTCCTGTAACCGTTGTCTTTCTGTCCTGGGTTCTGACTTCTAGTCCCTCTGCATGTGCTCCTATAACACCTGCGCAGAGGAGCTGTGCAGCGCTGCTGTGTGCTGAGCAGGGGACAGCTGTGCCCCTGCCCTCGGGGGGGAGCGGCCCGACTGGCCTGACGGCAGCAGGTGTGCTGAGGGGGCGGCTGGGGGTGTGGGACGCTCAGGGAAAGCCCCTCCTGAGGAAGCGTGTCGCCTGAGGCTTAAAGGGGAGGTGGGAGTCGGTGGCAGTGCATGGGTTTGGAGGGGCACACGTGTGGGTGAGAGGTGTGTAGGAGCGTGTGTCCCCAGAACTGGAGCAGTCGTGTGTGTAGAAGAAGTGGGCTGTTTTATACAAGTGGGGGGTGGGGGCAGAGACACTGCTTGGCCTCCACATTGAAAACATGTTTTTGCTTTGTGCTGAGGATAAACATTGATAAAGGTACAAAAACACGTTCTTGGGCGTAGGGGCATGTGATGAACATGGCAGCACTCCCAAGTTCTCACGTCTGTCAGTGCAGCAGTCCCCTCTGAAATGCGGTGGGTGACATCCTGTCACTGTTTTGAGGTGAATCGTGGAGTAATGTGACCGACCTTTCATCTCCAAGGAAACAGTATGATGCCCAGATGGAATTTGATATATTTTAAGGCCTGGTTCTGTGGTGTGTTCTCCGTGTGCTTTGGCATGCTTGCCAAAGGGGACAGGAAATCACGTGGTGCCTGTGTGTAGAATTTCTGGGTGTCTGGGGGCTCCAGGACTGGGAGCAGTGGTGTAGTTGCTGACATTCCTAACGATACTAAGTGCCGGCTTCCACCGGTGGCTGCGTTTGTGGGAAGTTCGGAACGTATGAGAATCAGAGATAGCCGTGTCTCGGTGAAGCTGCACAGGCGTGCTGTCCGGCTCAGACCTTGGTGGACAGCTGTGAGTGTCGGGTGGCACCTGAGGGCTCCTGCAATGGCGGAGGGAGCCCGGCGCCTCACTGACAGCCCCTCCCACTGTGCCTCGCTGAGAACCGCTGCTCTAGTCTCAGCGGTAAAAGCACGTCGCTCATGCTCATCAGCTTCGCGTATTACAGGTTGGGAACCAGGGGATTCCAGTACAAGCGATTTCTCTTACCTGAGCTCCTTTTCGTTTTCAGGCACCTGGACTCCATTTAACCCCGTGACTGTCAGGTCAATCATATGTGAGTATGGGCACCGGCGTCCTGCCTGGGTGGCGGGCGGGTGGGGGCTGCGCTCCCTCCTGGGCTACCCAGGGCCTGCACTGCTGTCCCTCCCGGCTCCAGCCAGCCCACATCTGGCCTGCCCTTTAGGCCCCAGCCCTCAAGCTCCCAGGCAATAGGACACTTGCTGCATGTGACAGGAGGGAACGCTGGCACTGCCTTCTCGCCTGAGTTCTCCCTCTGTGGAATTCACTGGGCTGAGATGTAGTTCTGACCAGACCGAGGACACTCATGTTACGGCCTTATGTTAATCTGTACCTGAAAAGACACCAAGTGATTCATTTTCTCTAAACCAGTAATTCAGACTGCGTTTTTCTGTGTATGTTTTGCAGTTACATGTAGTTGTAGGTTCTTTGGAGCTGGAACTGAGCTGACTTTAGTGAAGGCAGGTCTTGGCAAAAAAAACACCTCTAAAGCCAGTCGAGTGTGTGTCACTGGCGTGGCCTCCCTCGCAGAGGGCTCTTCTGAGCTCCTGGAGGACGGAGGGGGCAGCTCGCGAATTAGACCTGTGTTCTAGCCCCAGAGCCAGGGGTTGGGGGCCACTTAACTCTGCCCCTTTGCACCTAGCTGGCAAAGCACGGGGTCGTGCTTCAGAGCGACGCACTTCTCATTGTGGCTCTAATAGTGTGTTTTGTGTGCACTTTGCACAGAGGCTATGGCTGGGTGACAGTCTCCACACCCCTCACCCAGACAATAAGCACTGACTAGCCCCACTTAGGGATTCGCTGGCCAAGCACCACACTGGTTCCGGAGAAGCCTGGGTTTGCTGAGGACGTGGGGAGGGCTCGGCTGTGGCTGCAGGTGTTGTGACCAATGCTGGGGTTGTGTTTGCTGCGTACTACTCACATTGTTTTTTGTCTCAGCCATGTTTGACCGAGAGAACAAGGCTGGCGTGAACTTCAACGAGTTCACTGGCGTCTGGAAGTACATCACAGACTGGCAGAACGTCTTCCGTACCTACGACAGGGACAATTCCGGGATGATTGACAAGAACGAGCTCAAGCAAGCACTCTCAGGTTTTGGTAATTCACTGATCTTGATTGTGTAGCGTGTTTCATTTTGGAACCTAAGTGCTGTTCCAGTTGCTTTTACTTTGTGCAGCTTACCGATTTTGTAACCCAGTCTGTGAAATTTTTGTTTATGTCATACAGATTCATATTTTGGTATTACTGGAGACTTTTATGCAGCTTTTCATCCAAAATGAGATAAGGGCTATGCAATCGTTTATCTTTTGTGAGTGGAGTGACATCACGAGCACATTGAGAATGTGGCTTTGCAATACTTCAAAGTGAATAAGTGGAAAAACCAGTATAGGGCCGCTAATATTTCCAGGTACAACAGAAGACACAGGAAGATGATAAAATACCCATGAGGCGATGCTCTACGCTGCCTCACATGGGGCACTGGAGTCAGCTGAGCCCCCATTCTCACGTGCATGTCAGCCTGAGTGTACGCACGCCACGTGCGTGCTAGGCCTGCGTGGGTGCTGTGCTGTCAGGCGTGGCCGCACGGTCCCTTCCAGAGTGTCAGCGGGCCTTTGATACCTGTGCTGGGTCTGAGAGGAGGTTGGGCTTTTTATTTATGGAGGGAAAACTAAAATGCGATGGGCTGGTTCAGGGTGTGAAGCCACGCTGAGGTTCTCCTCTGGGACAGTCTCAGTCGGCCCTCTGTTCACTGGGCCCGTGTTACAAAACCACCTGTGTGTTGTCTTTAAAAGGCTGCTTACAAATGCCTTCTAGAAAAATAAGAAACGTTAGATCATAATGTACTATGTTGTAGGTGTTTGGAGTTGACTGATATAAGCTGATTTCAGTTCTCGTTCTCAGCATGGCTCCCGCCCTCTCCGTGTGTCTCTGGTCACATACTTGATGCTGCCTGTCCTCCTTCACTGTCCTTCTTGCCTTAGGAACTCGTCCATAGTGTGTCAGCTAGAGGAATTCTGCTCGGAGCTCTCCAGCTGTGGCTCAGGGTCAGGGTCAGGGTGTGGGCAGGACGTGGACGTCGGGTTCTAGGAGTTGGAACTTGGGATGCAGCTGACCTTGCTCTGCCCTTGGGGACAGGTGGGGGCTGCAGGGAAGGAGCTGGAGGCCTGGCCAAGCTGGGGGTTCTGGGGGGAAGTAGGTCCTGTGAGTGATTTCCAGACAAGTGACCTCCGGTGTCATGGAGCTGTGTTATTTCACCCTGTCAGGCCTGTAGCCTTCTTTACTTGGTGCTGTGACCACTGGGTCCGTAGCGCTCCCGGTGGAAACACTCCTGGTCCCCGTCAGACCTGGGCCGTGTGCGGCCACTGAACACGCAAGGCAGGAGTGGTGTCCTGGAGTCGGCAGGCCCCTCACACCGTCAGTGCCAGGTCCTTCCTGACAGCCGAGCTCTTTCTGGAGAAAGGAAGGGTTCTTCAGCATTTCAGTTTTTTCCCGAAAGTTTCTTCCTGTGCTCAGCTCTTCAATCCTAGGGACTTTTCTGGAGCCGTCTTCTGTGAAGGGGTCATTGTCCTCCTTTTCCCATATTGGTGGTTTTGGAAGACTTGGGGTAGTGACTTAGGTGACGTGCCGCAGAAGCAGACCGTCGTGTTCAGTTTTGACCACGAAGAACAAGCATCTTGCCTGTGGTAAGCAGGGGGTGTTTTAGTTTAGCAGACGCGTGAGGGGGCCCGGATTCAATCCCTAAGGTGCCCTCTGACCTCTGTCGGCTCCACGTGGGGTCTCAGGCCAGCCTTAGTAGCACTGTGTGACCCGGACTGGTGCATGTGCTGGATTTCGTAGTCCATCCATTCATTTGAGAAGCTTTTTATTCTTAATACATGCTACGTGCCAGGTACAGAGCCCTGGAAATGGAAAGGCGCAGCAGTATGGCCCTCACTCCTGCCATTCCTGGGGGCAGTGCTGCGACCCTAACGGGCAGGCACGTGGGGCTCCACACCCAAAGCCCCTCCTCGCCGCCCCTCTACCCAGCCCCTGGCAGCCACTAAGCTGGTCTGGTGTCGGTTAGAAGACTCGATGAGAGTAGAATGACCCTGCATTTACTCCTCACTCATTTTCAACTGTTTTCCGTCATTTGCTGCTCTTGCTTTGTCCTCTTTTTATGCTGAGGTGGAAAGGTGCTCATTGGCAGGTCGGGGTGTGGCCCAGCAGCCAGCACGCCAGGTCTGGAGGGTGGCCAGCCCTGAGCAGGGCGCCATGTGGGGGCGCATGTAGAGAGCACCCTGTGAGTCATCACTGCCTGGGTTTTCACTGGGGGGGTGCTCGTGGAGGAATGGCTGCTCCCAGATTTCGCCTTCCTTCTGTGGTTTGTTCATTTTCTAGTCTGACTTCCTTTGCCTTTGTTTTTCCGGCAATAATATTGAGGCCCAGGGGCACTGGAAGTTGCTCCCGCTGTCGTCTGTAGATTGTGGAGCGAGACCCTGTATCATCATTGCTCTCGTCTGTCCTTTCCCAGGCTGGGCAGGAGACCATCGCGCAGTGATGGATGGGCATGCCTGCTCGCTCTGTTCCAAGCTCTGCCCTCACTAGCGCTGTCTTTGTCTTATCTGACCCCAGGCACCAGTGCTGGGCGTGAGGAGATGAGACAAATAGGGGCCAGGACATGCTGTCTCTTCCTGACTAAGTCAGGCATTCTGTCTTCTACTCAGCTTGCAGGGCGGGGGCCCCTGGATTTCAGTCACAGATGAGCAAAGCACGCTGACCACTCAGGAAGGTACTAGCACATGTTTGCATGTTTGACTCTTTTCTGTAGAGTGTTAAGTTCTCATACAGGTAATTAACTGTAACGTTCAGAAAGTACATGCACATTTCCTTACAAAGATTGCAGCAAGAATGAAAACCAGCAACAGTGTTGGGCACCTGGATCTTGTCTCCTGAATAAGTAAGGACACCATGGTTACACAGGTAGGGGTGGAGAGGGAAGGGAAGGAAGTAGGTGTTCTCGTTCACAGTGGCCCCCTGGGGTGTCCTGCACACACGGGGCTCTGCGTCCCATCTTCAGAGCCATCTGCTGCTGGAGACCTTTTCAAGACGTGTCCAATAAATTGAAAATGGAATTGGTGACTCTTTGCCGTAACATTTGGTGACCCCTCTGTGGTTTTGAACTTGGTGAGGCTGCCTTACTCCTGGTAATGTTAAGCTTCCTAATGCCACTTGCTAACTTGCGTGGGGGAGAGTCCATTAATTAACATCCTGTTTCCTTCAGTTTACATTTTGTGTCACTGGAGGCCTGGATGCTGTTTTGTCTGTCACAGTGTTCTCTGGTACTGAGTAACCCAGGGCAGCCGAGTTATTCAGCGTGTGCACGTAGGTAATACACGTCGTAAAGCCCATCAGTGAAGGGCTCTTTGCAGTGCTAACTGGTTGCGTTCTGGAGCTTGGCAGATCCGCCCGGTGGGGCAGGAGTGGCCAGTGGCAGCTCTGCAGTACAGATGGTGACACACAAGTGACTGCGTGAGCCTCTGCCCTGGGTGGCTCGTCAGCCTCCAGGAAGACACTCCAGCCGGGTAGTGGTCACCGCTGCCTGGCTGCGTGCAGAGTGCGTTTGAATGCATTTGCTGTGTGTGTCCAGTCCAGCCTGGGCTATCGGCTCTGGGGACAGGGCGGGTGTCGGGGGAGGTGGTGCTGACCAGACCTGTGTGGCTGCCTTACTCTGGTCGTCTTGCAGGCTACCGGCTATCCGACCAGTTTCACGACATCCTCATCCGGAAGTTCGACAGACAAGGCCGGGGCCAGATTGCCTTTGACGACTTCATCCAGGGCTGCATTGTCCTACAGGTACTGATGGGAGGCGGGTGGGGCCGCGTATTCTGGAAGTGCAGACTGGAGGGAGCCAGGTGTGTGGACAGTACTTTCTGGAGTTCCTCGAGTTAGTATTGCCTGTGGAGTTACTGCTGTTAGTACAGCTGTCAACAGTCGTGTCCTTTCTCCCCTGGGAGCTCTCGCAGCCGTGAGTCTGGGAGAGGTTGTGATTCACGTTCCCAGCGAGTCACTTACGTGTGTGGGGAGCTTTGGTTGTACTTCTGTTCTCAGGAAACATGAGCTGTCCTCGAGCTCTTCCCTCTGCCCTGCCTCCTGTGTGGGGTGCATCTGCCCGTCCCTGTCGGCGTGCAGCCAGTGGACTGCGAGGGCCGCGGAGCCTGGGAGCCTGCCCAGAGACACCCCTAGCACGGGCTGCCACCCCAGAGATCTTACATGTCTCTCAACGTTTTTATTAGGACAAATTTTCAAAGAAAATGTTGGTAGCAGAGACGACAGTAAAATGAGCCTATGTGCCCGTCACTCAGGCTCAGCGGTTAGACTCATGGCCACAAATGGGGTGACTCCACGGCCCCCACTGTTCCTACTAATGGGAAGTGAATGTGTCCCGCAAGGTCTCCGTAGAACCCTCTAGAATGTAAGCCCTTGCGGTGTGAATCCAGGTGGAGCTTACGCCTTGTCAGCTTCAAAATACACTGAGACGTGTGAACACATGAGGCTTTTACATTTAATTTGGAGTTCTGGAAAATATTCTCCGATTTTTTTCCTGTTAAAATGGTAGGTCAGTAGCAGTGCAGTTTCTCTGACGTCATCATCTCTTTCCCGGTGAGGCTGCATTGGTCAGTCTCGTCAGTGACAGGTCTGTTCACATTTTTTTTTTTTTTTAATATTTTATTGGGGAAGGGGAACAGGACTTTTTTATTGGGGAACAGTGTGTACTTCCAGGACTTTTTTCCAAATCAAGTTGTTGTCCTTTTAGTCTTAGTTGTGGAGGGCACAGCTCAGCTCCAGGTCCAGTTGCCATTGTTAGTTGCGGGGGGCGCAGCCCACCATCCCCTGTGGGAGTGGAACCGGCAACCTTGTGATTGAGAGGATGTGCTCCAGCCAACTGAGCCATCTGGGAGCTCAGCGGCAGCTCAGCTCAAGGTGCCGTGTTCAATCTTGGTTGCAGAGGGCGCAGCCCACCATCCCTTGCGGGAGTCAAGGAGTCGAACCAGCAACCTTGTGGTTGAGAGCCCGTGCTCCAGCCAACTGAGCCATCTGGCCATCCGGGAGCTGAGCAGTAGCTCATTGACTTCATTCTAGTTGCAGAGGGCGCAGCTCGCTGGTCCATGTGGGAATCGAACCGGTAGCCCCGTTGCCCAGAGCTCGTGCTCTAACCAACCGAGCCACCCGTCCGCCCCTTGAAGTTGCTTTTGACAAAATAACATGAAAACTTGTAGAAATCTTTAAAAATTACAATTTAAACATAAACTAAGAAAAGGTGCCCATTGTTCTTCAAGCCACAATTAAGCGCTGGTGGTTTCTGCCATTTGTTTTTCACACATGCTAGGATGCTCTGCCTGACGCTGAAGGGATGGTCACCTGTGTCAGGCCCCGTTTGCTGTGGCCATTTCACCTGCCCTAGCACTGGAGTGGGGCATGGCTCACATGGCCAGGTTCTGGGCAGCCGGCTGGCCACCAAGGTCAGGATGAAGCTGGGCGCTGTTTTCTTCTCTTGTCACGGAACTGCCCATCTCCTCTTGTCCTGCAAGGCTTCAGACCTATTGTACTCGCCCTTCTCTGTTCTCTGGGCCAGCACTTACCAAGCTGTCCCTGCTTTTGGGTACAGTGGTCCCCCTCTAGATGGTCAGGCTTGTGAACCAGACTCAGGCGGCACCCTGGGGTAGGGGAGGGGTGTGGCAGACAGGAGGACGTTGGGGGTGGCAGGAGATCCCTTCCATGCTGTCACCTGCTGGGTGGGGCCAATTTCTAGAGAGGAGCCCCCCCACACACACGTGCCTCCCTGCGCTGATCTGTCAGAGGTAGGGGATGTGGAGACATGAACGCTTCTGAAGTCGGGGTTCTGAATCTCTTTGCCAAGTACATTTTGTTCCTTCGTTTAGTAAATGTCAGGATCTAAATGCCTGTGTTTTTTTCCAGAGGCTGACAGATATATTCAGACGCTACGACACGGATCAGGACGGCTGGATTCAGGTGTCATACGAACAGTATCTTTCCATGGTCTTCAGCATCGTATAACACTGTCGTTTTGCAAACAGCAACATGACGTGCGGAGAAAAGACCGAAAATGCCAAATCCCTTTAATGAAATGGAACACGGATGCAGTAGACGCTGTTCTTCCTTTAGATTTTGTATAATTAATATTTGGGGACCCCACTGTACATATGTGGATAAGCTGATTAACAGTTTTATAGTCGTAACAATAGTTGTATCGTCATTCAGATACAAGCATTGGATTTGGGGCTGTTTGATTGTGCCATGAGGTAAGATATACGTACGTTCCTGTGTTCTGCATGTAAAGAATTCATCATGTGCTTTCCAAATGGCTTCAGTTCTGTAGTGGAAATACTTTATTAGCCAGTAGGAGTTTTAAAAGCATACGGAACTTGCACAGAAGGCTTTTCGTGCCTTACTGTTTAAGAAGGAGTGTACTGTATTGACTCGAGTATGCAATGTAAGCACTGTGCCCCTTGTTCCAGTCTGTCTCAGACGCACTCGTGAGGCGCCTCCGGAGGGCCCAGGACACAGCTCTGCTTGGGGAAATGTGTAGATACCACCCATCCTGTTACGGGAGTTTGTTTCAATTTCAAAAAAAACTTTGGACTTAAAATCCAGATGTGGTTTAGAGGCGTGTGGGATTCTCTCATTTACTGATGGTTCACTCTGTGCCCTGCGATGGTCTGTTAGACTTTTCAAACATCAAAGTGGAGCGAGTGGTCAGCCCGCCCATCTGGTCACCAGCATCACTAGGGTGGCCCTCGGCCCTGCCGCTCACAGAATCGCTTTAGGCTGTTTCTACCCCTCTCCCTTAAGTGTGCTTCCCCACACCAGAATTTGGTGGGTGTCAGTGATTCATAAATGGGTCTGCGACATCAAAAAAAGCACTTCAGGGTCCGAGCTTGGGGGCCTTGGCAGCTGTAGGTTTCTTATCTGTGGTGTCTGTTAGAGGGATCTGAGCGTCACAGGTCACAATCTGGGGGGCTCAGACTGGCCTTGTGTGGGAGGTTCCATGGGGATTTCCACCCCTTTTCAGCTGGGTGCGTCTCTAGATGTCAACACGCTTGTGACACAGCAGCAGCACATGACCCCAGGTTCTGCTTTAGTGAGGTCAATTCGCTGACCCCAAACTCCAAATTCATAACTGCAAGCTGTCTTCAGACCCCCAGGCCCCAAGCTCCAGACCCGATGAGGCCCCGTCAGACCCTAGGACCCAAATTCCCGACTCGGTGAGTGCCACACACCCTGACTTCTCACAGACACTCTGGACTTCACCTCTTCTTGCCAGTAACCCCACCCGCCTACCTCCCACCCAGTGAGCACGCAGCTTCCCCAGCCGCATGCCCACACCGTACAGCGGCTGCTACAGGTGCCTGTGGAAACACTACTTACGTCCTGGGTCCCAGGCCTGCAAAGACCCCAAGCGCAGAGAGGACAGCAGGCGCAGCTGCCATCCAGCGTAGCCAGGCGACATCCCATCCTCCACGTGCTGCCTTCCCTCCCACCCCTCACCCCACACACCCTGCACCCATGGCCCCAGAAGCTGGAGCCCATCCAGCTGGTCTTCAAGCCATGGCGGCTCACAGCCTGGGTGAGGCACCTTCACCCAGGTACAGTTGGTGTTTAATCTCTGTGGATCCCTCAGTCCAGAGTGGATGCCTGTTCTCACACTGAACACCCCGGGAGATGGTGTGATGTGCGATTAGCTCTGCGTTCCTGTTGTAGGGAAGGTGAGATGGAGACTTCCAAAGAGGTTTCATCTTCCTTCACTAGAAGGGAGAGCTGTTGCTGTGCGGGTATGGTGTGGGCTTCTCAGCAAATCACAGGTGTGTGGTGCAGATACCCAGGTATGGTTCAGGTGTGCAGATACCTCAGGTAAGTTACGCACGTGCTCAGGTGTGGTGCAGATGTGTTCAGGTGTGCAGATACCTCAGGTAAGTTACGCACATGCTCAGGTGTGGTGCAGATGTGTTCAGGTGTGCAGATACCTCAGGTAAGTTACACGTGCTCAGGTGTGGTGCAGATACCCAGGTGTGGTACAGATGTGTTCAGGTGTGCAGATACTCAGGTAAGGTACACCCGTTCAGGTGTACAGATACGTTCAGGTGTGTGGTGCAGATACTCTCAGGTAGGGTATAGATGTGCTTAGGTGTGTTGTACAGATACTCTCAAGGTGGAGATGCTCTGAGGTGTATAGTACACATGCTCGGGAACGGCACAGGTGTGCTTAGGTAAGTGGTACAGATACTCAGGTGTGTGGTGCAGGTACTCAGGTAAGGTACAGATGTGCTAGGTGTCCGGTGTAGATACTATCAGCTACAGTATAGATGTGTTCAGATGTGAAGTGCATATACTACCAGGTACGATACAGATACGCTCAGGTGTGCAGGTACTCAGGTAAAGTGCACGTGTGCTGAGTTGTGTGGTACAGATATTCTCAGGTACGGTACAGATGTGCTCAGGGTGTGGCACCGGTGCACATAGGTGTGTGGTGCAGACACCCATGTGCGTGGCACGGACCCCCTCAGAGTCAGGCTTCGGCCAGTGGAGGCACCGTGAGGAGTGGGGGATGGTGAATGTGGTAGGGGTTTGGCTGGGCGGGGGCAGCAGGGACACAGCCCGGCTCTCTGGAAGGCAAGAGAGGCAAGGGGCCTTGGGGTTTTGGGGGCCGCTACCTGCAGGATGCAGAGCAAGGCTGCCCCCCAGTGTCAGGAAGGTGAGGGTGCCAAAGAAGCCGGTGCAGGGTCTGCCGGCCACACGGGGGCAGTGCAGTGACGCCTCGTGTAGGGGCCTCTGCCCTCTGTCCCCAGGTGCCTCTCCCAACCTGCCAGCGTGGATTCACAGAAGCCAGTGACAAACCAGGGACGGGGGGCTTCAAATCTTGAGGACTGCTACAGCGCCCTAGGAAGTTAGAGCAACACTGACTCACAGCTTTTCATCTGTCAACGCTCAGCTCGAGCTGCACTGGGTTCACTTGGGAGTCTGGTGTGTAGGACAAGCAAAGCGCACTGCCAGTCAGCTGGCCTGGCCTCGGCGAGGGCACAAGGAGGCCAAGCCTGGCCAGCTGCCGAGGCCGCTACTGTCCCATCCTAGTCCCCTGTCCCCCATCGCCTGTCCCCCACCCCCCAGGCCTCCATTGCTATCCCCCTGGTCACTGCTCTGTCACCTGGTCTTAGGGCTCCCTTGCCATTTGAACAGTGTGTTGATGACCCAGCTCCTAATGTGACTACGGGGAAATAAGAGCCTGCTCAGGGCCCTGGAGTCCTCCCCCAGTTCTTCACAAGAGGAAAATAGTCCCGGAATAATCAGGACACGGGACCTTGGCTAATCCCCCAGATAAGCACTAAAGTCAGCCTCGCCAGCTGGGAGAGGCACCTGTCACAGTCCAAGGAGGAGAGCAGATGGGATCTGGGGACAGATAGGTGTCACCATGGGACGGGGCGGAGGTGGAGGCTGTTACCCTCCCGGGAGGGCTGGGCTGCAGGCAAGCAGAGGCCAGCTCCACTCGCACTGCTGTGTGGCTCAGTCCCCACGGAGTACCGCTGGGTTCTGTCCCCTGACCAAGGTGCCCCATGCGGGACCTGAAGGGCTGCGCCCTGTGAGCCCTCATACCCAGCCCCTCACCCTACCCCACCTGACAGACCGCCTGCAGCCAGTTCGGAGTTCTCCGTAGCATTTAAATGCAGTGTAGACTTACGAGTGCACATGTGTGAGTGCGAGTGTATACATGTGGTTGTTTGATCAATGTCTGACCCCGTAGACTCGAGATCCAGGGAGCCAGCCCATATCTGCCTCTAAGAGTGGTGTGTGTGTGTGTGTGTGTGTGTGTGTGTGTGTGTGTGTGTGAGAAAATATATGGAACATAAAATTGAACATTTTACCCATTTTAAGTGTAAGTTCAGCAGCATTGAGTACATTCACGTTGTGATGAACATCCCCACTACATCCCCAGAACTTTCCATCTTCCCAAGTGGAAACTGTCCCCATGACACACTCGGTGCCCGCCCCCCACCTCGCCCACTTCCTGTTTCTGTGAACCTGACTCCTGGGGATGTCACATTGGTGGACTCGCACAGCATTTGTGTTGCTGTGATGGCTCATTTCACTCGGCATGATGTCCTCCAGGTCCATCACTTAGCTGCATGTGAGTGTCCTTTTTACAGCTGAATAACATTCCATCGTCACTTTGCTAATCGTCCATCCATGGACACTTGGACTGTTTCCACTGTTTTGTGAGTCATGATGCCGTGACTTGGTGCACAAATACCTCTTCAAGTCCCTGCTTCCAGTTTTTTGGTGACATACCCAGAAGTGGTGGGTTATTTGGTGGTTCTGTGTTTAGTTTTTTGAGGAACCTCCATACTGTTCTCCATGGCAGCTGTACCATCTTAACAGTCCCACTGTCACTTTGCTTTTTATAATATCCATCCCGATGGCTGTGAGGTGGTACCTCACTGTGGTTTTAGTTTTAATTTCTCTGTTGATTAGTGACGAGCATCTTTTCATGTGCTTACTGGCCATCTGTGTGTCCAGTCCTTTGCCCATTTTTAAATTGGTTGTTTGTATTTTTAATGCTGACTTGTAGAAGCTGTATGTATTCGGATGTTAGTCCCTTAGCAGGTATACGACTGCCAATTATTCTCTCCCATTCTATGACAGCTGTTCACTCTACTGTTAGTGTCCCTTGTGCACAAAAGTTGTAAAATTTGAGGTGCTTGTTTTCCTTCTGTTGCCTGTGCTTTCAGTGGTGTTATGTAGGAAATCATTGTCAAATCCAATGTCATGAAGTTTCCTCGTTTTCCTCTGTTTTATCTTTTAAGATTAGATCTTTGGTGCATTTTGACCAAATTTTGCATGTGGTGTGAGGTCAGGGTCCAGTCTCACTCTTGCTTGTGGAGACCCTGCTGTCCCAGTGCCATTTGTTGGAGAAACTGTCTTCTCGCCCAGTGAAGGGCCTGGGCCCCTTGTCGAACGTCATTGACCACATACGTGAGGGCTTATTTCTGGGCCTTTTGTTCTGTTCCCTTTGTTTTACAGGCAGGAAAACGGAGACCCAGAAGAGCCCATAATTTGGCCGAGGTCACATGATCAGTGGTGGTTAGGCTGGGGTTTGGACGGAGGGGGCCTTGGACCCTGGGGAGTGCAGAGGACACATCTGACCTGTTAGCTCTGCCCAGCAGATGACACACAGGCCACAGGCCTGGGTCTCAGCTTGTTTTGAGGAGGTTCACACCAGCTGCCTCCAGTTTAAGATGGCAGAGTTTCCATTGACATTGGCCTCAACGATGCAAAGAACCAGAGAGGGAAACAAAGCTTCAGCCTATTTTGACCTCAGGAGGCACGTGCCCCCAGACCTCTGGGGGAGAAGGGAGAAGGTGCCGTCCTGGGAGGCTCAGGAGGGTGATGGCAGCATGGGGTTGGGGAGTCCCGAGGTGTCCCTGCAGGGCGAGCCCCCACCACCAGGCAGGAGGTCATCGTAGTGCCACTCTCCTACGGAAGCCCAAGCAATTCAGGACCAAAGAAGCATCTGGAACCCGACACTCTACAGCGGCACCTCAGAGACCAAAGACCCTGCATCCACGAAAAATACAGCCCATTCTACAAAAAGATATTAAAAACAGAATTACTGGAAGGGAAAAAAGTGAAAGAACAGAGAACTGTAGAGGAGAAAATGTTAAAAAAGGGGGACATTTTCCAGCACTAATGGAGGTGAGGCTAGTTTGGAAGGGCACGCTGAGACCCACCTGCTGGGGACAGGGAGACCCTCACCCTCCAGAGACACAGACGGAAAGGAAAATGGCCGGCGTGGGACAAAAGCTGTGTCCACCTTCAACTGTTCTTGCCCAGCCGGCCATGAGCTGTGGAGGTGGACTGAGTCTCCCAGAAAGTCTGGTTCCTTCAGTTCTTGGAGGATGTGCTCCAGCCACAGCGAGTGCCGTGTGACGCGGGAGGAGGGCCTGGGACTCAGGAACCGTGGGACCCACTGGACAGGCCAAGGGAAGTGGGGGGGGGGGAGCAGCCGCCTGGAGGGAGCTGTCCCTGTGGGAGGGGGTGAGGGGTTCTGACTCATAGAGCCTGCGGAACTCAGGGCAATTCACAAGGATGTGAGGACAGAGCAAGTTCAAAGAAACCAGGCAAATGAGTCATGTTCTTGGGGCTCCGCTGCACGAAAGGGCGAGTATGCCAGGAAGCAAGCCACAGAAAGTCGGGCCTCCCTCCTCTCTTTCCCTCCCCCACTTCCCTCCCCTTGCCTCCCCCTCCCTCTTTGGGCTACAGGGCAAGGGTACCAGGTGGATGACAGGTGCTGCGTTGCTCCCCGCCATACACCCAATGTCGCGTGGTAGGGGTGTCATGGTGGCCTCTGCTAGAAGGGGACCTTTAAGCTGAAGGAAGCAGGACAGGCCAGTGTGTGGGGGGAGAGCATCCAGTCAGAGGGAACAGCACCTGGGAACCCTGCAGGGTCTTCTCAGGCCTGGGCTCTCTGCCCCTGGAGGGGCTCTTGCTGTTGGGCGGGACCCTGAGGATCTGCTTCAGGTGGGGAAGCCGGCCTGGCTCCCTGCAGAGCACGGCCACCTGGTGGGGCCAGGACTCACCTTTGAGAGGCATCAGGTGGCAGAGGTGGAGGTGCTAGGAGGCCAGGTGCGTGGCCGTCAGACCAGCCCGGTCCTGGTGGGCATCTCACCACCTCCCGCTCGCCTGTACTGTTTGCCAGTTGGCCACAGCCACCGTCTTTGGTGTTCAGGACCAATCCCAGAATCACATGTCATTGACTCAAGGGTCCCTGGGTGAGGAAGCTCCTGGCTTCCTGGGGAGGACATCAGCTGGGCAGCCTGTGCCTTCCTAAGGAGGCTCCTGGGCCCCTGGCCATGGCGACCCCTGGCTGCCCCTCCCACCTGGGCACCGGTGCTGGTGCCCCAGGAGCAGGAAGCCCTTCCTGGCTGTACTGCAGGTGAGGCAGGGCAGGAGGGACTGCAGTGACGAAGGCCAGCCCGCAGTGGCAGCATCAGGGAGCCTAACAGCTCTTGACAAATTACTCCAGAGTCTTCTCAGCCTCCTGGAAAAGAAAACACAGATGTGAACCAGGGCTGCCAAAGTGGTCAACGTGGGTGAGACGCCCCCGATGCTGAGGACAGCACACCCATGTGCCTGTGAGGACGGCCCTGGCTGCTGCTGCCAGCTTGTGCCTGAGGGAGAGGCTGTGGACAGAAGCTGCTGAGCCAGCAGGGAAGGCAGGAGGGCAGACCTGGGAGCAGCCCATGGAGAGCGGCTCTGTCCTTGCACCCACGCTCCGGACCGGACGCCACTGTGGCCGCTGGGAGCAGCATGGCGCTGAGCGCCTTGAGCAGCCAGCCCTGCAGGCGGTCCTGGAAGACGTCCCGGTTCACTTAACTGTCACATGGCGACCGAGGTCTCACTTGGGATGGCCCATCCCGTGCAGATGGGCGAGGGTGGCACCTCAGGTTTTCTCTTTCTCCAGCTCTCATCCCTGCCACCCTGCTGGTGGGAGCAGGGGCACTCAGCCATATGGAGCCTGTTTGCAGTTGGGGGTCTCCAGGGAGGGTCTGAGGAGAAGGCCTTCTGGGTCAGGGTCTCTGTGCTGCGCTTGGGGTGTGTCCAGCTGCATTTGACCCACCTGGTGAGAATGGGAGCACGGTGGTCGCCATGCAAAGGCACAGGGGAGGCCTGCTGTGCACTGCAAACTGTTGTGTGCTCTCGTGGCCTGTGCGAATGGGAAGTTGCTGGGAAAGAAGCCATGTCTGCTGAGCTCCTGGGAACACTGGCTGGGGGTGGGAGCCACCCTCTGATGGGGTGCCCAGAGGCTCCCAGAAAGGGCGTTCTCCTGGGGCCCTGGGGCTGCAGGGACAGCGGCCTCCCTGGGAACGGTCGTCCAGTTTCTGCTCAGACCCCTTGAGTGCCCAAGGCTGTTTTGGAGGCAGGCACAAGGGGCAGCGGGGCAGGTGGCTTGTGCCCATCGGGGCAGTTTGAGAAAAGCGGGAGGCGGACACTGGTTTTCTTCTGCATCTTGGGCTGCATGGGCTCACCTGTCCTCGTCCTGCTGGGATGTGGCAGCGTGAGGTGTCTGGCTCCAGGACGGGTGGGTGTGACGTATCTGGACTACGAGGCCAGCAGGGGGTTTCCTGGAGCTGTGGGGGTGCTGTCTTCCCAGGCAGGGTAAGTGTGGCTCTTACTACAAAGCTCCAAGTCCTCGGATGCCCACCCAGTTGTCTCCACCCATACCCCTGGGTCCAGGGGTCCCCCACAGGCCTGGACTTCCCAGGGCAGACCCACCTCAATGCTGCCACTCCAAGAGGTGTCCCTGCAGCATCGTGCATGTGCTTATTTTCTTCAACAACACAAATCTACCAAAAAGGTATAAAAGTACCACATGCTTCTTGCAAAAATGTTCAAGAATTAAGAAATTTTGACAAGTAAAAAGAAGTTAAATCTCACCTGTAACTGGTGGCCCACACAGCGTTTCTGTAATGTGCTTTACAGAAATTGAATCAAGTCACAACTACTGATTTTAGTTACTTCAGATGCAGCAGTATGGCTGCAGGTTGTCCCACATCAAACATATTGTGAAAACTTTAGTCAGCCAGCATGTCAATCCTGGTGCTGCAGTGGGACGCCGAGCTCTCCCCTGGACAGAGGCGGACCGTGCAGCCCTGCGGGTCTCACCTCTTAGACCCAGGAGTAGACACCTGCTGTAATCTCTGCAGTGTGCCCATGAAAAGCAGCAGCAAGAGGAGGTGCACAGGGGGGGCCTTCCACTTGGGGAGTTTGTTGTCTCAGGATACAGGAATGGGCTGGCCCTGGGAGCACCTGGAGAAGAGCATTGTCCTGAGGGGACAGCAAGTGCAAGAGTCCAGCGGCACATTGCTCATTCAGAGCTCATCGGTGAGGCTGGAAAGGAGGTTGGGGGCTTCTGGGGAGATCGCATTTTGCTCAGAACCTGGTGGGGGCCTGGAGTGACATCTCTGGTTGTGACTGGAGGGTGGGAGCGGGCACAGAAGCCCCCACAGGGCTGGCTGCAGGATGCCTGGGGGTTGGTGGGGTTGGATGAAGTGCTCACGCATGCTGAGGGGCTGGCCCCAGGAACCACCGAGGGATGGCTTGGGAAAGAGCAGAGACAGGGCGACCCCATGACTGCCCTGGGTGACCGTGGTGGCGCCAGAATGGGCCCCAGTTTCTGGGGCCCCTCAGACATTGGGCAGAGACCTCAGGCTGTGAGGCCCAGGCTTGCGGGGTGTCTATGGAGCTATCGGGTAGACACAGGTCCGAGCCTCGTGAGGGTGGGGGGTGTCAAAGTCGGAGGTCTCAGCCAGGATGGAGGAGGGGAGGGGCCGATGACCGCCGGGTGGAAGAGGAGGGGGAAGCATGTCCGAGGGGTCAGTGGGGACTCCAGGTGAAGGCCCAGGGAGGAGAGGGCGAGGGGGAGACTTTGCCCTCTGCCGAACGGGGTACCAGCGCACTCGCCTGGTGGGACGTCGCAGGAGCAACGCTGCGGTTCCTGGAAAGTTCAGGGTCAAAAGTATGAATTACTAATTTATAGTTTGTAAAACTTGATTCTTACAGCAACCCCTTGGAGCAGTCGGGGTGGGAAACGCTATCCTCATGTTACCTATTCAGATCGCGACCTCTGGGATCCTGGCCGCGCCCAGGGGACCCTGGGCCCTGCACCTCGGCACCCTGGGCAGGTGCGCGCTCAAGCTAGTCCGGCGCAGGTGAGACAGCTGCGTGACCGGGGGCGAGACATAGAGGGTCTGCGGGGAGCTCGGGCCCTCGAGGGGCGCAGGGCGCTACCCACGCCGGAGTGGACAGCTCCCTGGGAAGGCCTTGGGGACGGAGGGCGCAGGGCGCGGCGACCCCTCCGAGGCGCACACAGACCTGCAGGACCAGAGGCCTGAGCGGGGATGCACGCGCGCGCCCCCTGTCGCCTCCCGGCCGCCGGCTCCAGGGCGGGGCGGGCTCGCGTGCCGGGGTGGGGCTGTCCTTCCCGGCCGCAGCCTGGTCCCCTAGATGCGCCAGCCGGCAGCCGCACTGCCACAGCTCCCGGCCGGGTGGGCTGCCCCGGCGTGCGCGCCTGAGCCTCCGCGCGGAGCTGGCCCGGTAAGTGCTGTGGGCGGGCTCCGAGGCCCCCGCTGCGCCGTGGAGACGCTTGAGGGGACCCTCCTCCCGCCGGCCTTCCAACCCCATCATCCCTTGGATCCCCCTTTTCCCACCCCATCCCCACGTCGTCTCCAGGCCTTGGGTCCAAGGGGCAGCTTCTCACTTAAAAATTAAAAAACGGGACTTTTGGGGAAGCCCGGTGCCCTTCCACTGCTGTGGTCCCTCAGTTTTTGCTCCGGGAGCGGCAGCCCTCGTCCCCCCTCTATGCCTGTGACCTGCTGGGACAGTTGGGCTAATTGCCCTTCGCACTTAGCCTGGTTTCTTTCAGAAAGATTTTGGGCAGTTGCTGGTGGGGGCTTTGAACCCACGCCCTGAGCCCTCCCCAGGGCAGCTGGGGGCAGGGAGCGCAGGGCTGGGGGTTCCAGAGCCCTAGTGGCACAGTTCAGCCCCTGGATCCTTCTGGGCTGGGAGCGTGAGGTTTGGTTCCCACACTTGGGCAGGGTAGGCGGAAGGGCCCATGTTCCAGGAATTCACTCGGTTTCAGTCAATGGCACCAAGAAAGTTGTTTTCCCTAAAGTCTTATTTTGAGTGGCCGAAAATCCCAGACTGTGGACCCTCTGTGAGTGGCACAGACCCTCAGGGACCCCCATTGGGAGGGGCCCGTGCTGGTCAGGGTCAGAGGTCAGAGGCCTTGAGCCACTCAGCCCTGGGGTCCCTCCTTCTGTCTGTTTCCCTGTTGGCTCCAGGGGCTGGGGCTGCAAGTATTTGCCCCCAGGAAGTGGCCAGGAGGCCTCCAGCTGTGGCCGCCTGAGTGTCATCATGGGAGGGGGGGCCTGTGGGACCAGCCACAGGCTCTGGTCCTGGAGGGGCTCAGTGCAGAATGTCGGTGCGTGAGTGTGTGCCCTGGGCATCTGTCCCCAGTGTGTACTTCCAGGGTACTCTTCCCCCGACCCCCCCAGTCCGCTGAGAGGGCCTCAGGCCTGAGTTTTGCAGGGAAAACCATCGGTGATGTGCAGACTGTCCCCACTTGTGGGCCAGTGAGTGGCATGGATGAGGGGGCCCTCCTGACATGGCTGGAAGTCACCGTTTTATGGGGGACTTCAGGCCCTAACTATGGAGTTTGAACCCAGACTGTGTGGTTCTGGCCCAGGCTCCTGCCCAGAGCGCGGTGTGCCCTGTGGAAAGGAGGGGCGCTGCTGCGTGGGGAGGGTTTATGTTTGTTTGTCGCTCATCTCTAACAGGGACAGTTACTACTCTTCCCATAAGAGGAAGCTTCATCCAAAAGTCTGATTTCTCTGACCGTCAGCTCAGAGCGTGGCGGGGTGTTCACCTGTGCAGCGCTCAGGCCCCCCCAAGTCTCTGCACACCCCCACCCTAGTGCTGTCCATGGCTAGGGGGACCCTGGCTGCAGGGGGGCCCTGCCCCCCAGGCAGTCACAGGCCACAAGGAGCCCAGTGGGGAGAGTCCCCGGGCCCCCTTAGGCAGAGAAGGAAGCTGGTCCTGGGCTGGGACCCACACCCACCTCACAGGGGAGGTTGATTTAGTCGGAGGAGGCTTCATCTTTTTGAGGAGAGAGCACAAATATTTAGTAAAACGGAGCAGCCTCCACGAGAGTGCCGACCTGGTGTGCGATTGCCAGGAACTCCACAAAGTGCAGCTACTCAGCTCAGACCATGGCGGGGAGGCAATGCAGGCTCCTTTGATTCCTGCCTCACCCCAGTGGAGAGGTACCTGGAGACAGGTCTCTGCTCTTGGTGCTTTTTGCCATAATCTGCGTTTTTTAGGGCCTTGCACTGAGCTGGAGACACCAAGGAAGAACGTGGCTTTGTGTGTGTGTGGGGGGTGGGAATGAAAGGCTGGGGGAGGGTTCCATGGAAGAGCCTGGATCCTGTCTTAGTCCCGCTGTGGGGAGGGGCTTGGGATGGAGACTGGGCCTGTGTGCCCTTTCATGCTGCTTCTCTCGGCACCTTCTCGAGGTCACCAATGTTGTCGCATCAGACGCCACTCTTTGAAAGACGAGTGATGCTCCACCCTGCGACAGGCCGCATCTCGCTCACCCGGCACATTTGGTGGATGCTTGGGTCGCTTCCACGTTTGGGTTCTGTGAATACGCCGCTGTGAGCGTTTGTGCCAGGTTGACCGTGTCTGATGGTGTTACAGTTCTCCAGGCACAGGCCTAGAGCGGGGCTGCAGCTCATACAGTGACTGCTTCACGTGTGGAGGAACTGCCATCCTGCACATGCCACCAGCTGGACACTGGGTCCCGACCTCCCCCACCCTCATCAGGACCTGTGACTTTCCATCCACTTGACTGTCACCATCTTGGCAGGTGCAAGGTGGTAGCTCATTGTGGGTTTGATTTACATTTCCCCAGTGACTATTGATGTTTAGTATCTTTTCATGTATTTATTGACCATTTCTATATTTTCTTGGGAAAAATATCTGTTCAGGTTGTTTGCCCATTTTTAAATTGGGTTGTCTTTGTTGTTGAGTTGTAGGAGTTATTTATATAGTCTGGATACTTGATTAGCAAATATTTTCTCCCATTCTGTGGGTTCTCTTTTCACTTATTTTATTGGGGAACTGTGTTTTTCCAGGACCCATTAGCTCCAAGTCAAGTCGTTTTCACTCTAGTTGTGGAGAGCGCAGCTCACTAGCCCATGTGGGAATTGAACTGAGCCAACCAGCCGCCCACTTTTCACTTTTTTTTTTTTTTTAAAGATTTTATTGGGGAAGGGGAACAGGACTTTATTGGGGAACAGTGTGTACGTCCAGGCCTTTTTTCCAAGTCAAGTTGTTGTCCTTTCAATCTTAGTTGTGGAGGGCGCAGCTCAGCTCCAGGTCCAGTCGCCGTTGCTAGTTGCAGGGGGCACAGCCCACCATCCCTTGTGGGAGTCCAACCGGCAACCTTGTGGTTGAGAGGATGCGCTCCAACCAACTGAGCCATCCGGGAGGCAGCTCAGCTCAAGGTGCCGTGTTCAATCTTAGTTGCAGGGGGAGCTGCCCACCATCCCTTGCGGGAGTCAAGGAATTGAATGGGCAACGTTGTGGTTGAGAGCCCACTGGCCCATGTGGGAATCGAACCGGCAGCCTTCGGCGTTAGGAGCATGGAGCTCTAATAGCCTGAGCCACTGGGCCGGCCCCACTTTTCACTTTTTTGATAGTGTCCTTTGAAGCACAGATTTTTAATTTTGATGAAGTCCTATTTGTCTGTTTTTTTCTTTTCCTACATGTGCTTTTGGTAACATATCTAAGAATCCATTGCTAAATTTGAGGTCATGAAGATACAGCTTTGTCCTCTGGTGATCCAGCTGTGTCAGCATCATCTGTGAAGAGAGTATTCTGTCCCCATTGAATAGCCTTGGCATCCTTGTTGAAAATCAATTGACCATAGTATGTCTATTCTTACAGTTTCTCTTTTTAATGCTTTAAAACATTCCATTATGGACATTTTCAAATCTGTTACAAAAGTAGACAGAATTTTATAATGAGCCCAGTTTATTCCTCAACCAGCACAGATAGGTAACAGGCGATATTGACTGATCCAGTTTCATCTAAACCCCACTCTGCCCCCAGGTTGACGCATCAAGTACCTGACATCTCGTTTCTTTCATATGTGTATCTCTAAATTATGTGGGCTTTAAAAACTTAGCTTTTTGTATTTTTAACTTATTTTTTTGTGTGATTTGAGAGACTTAATATAAAGGAGTATTAGCTACAGCAGTGGAGTAATTATAGGGGTGAACCGGGCACCCTGAGCGTTCTAACGGGCTCTGGCAGCATGCCAAGCAGCCCACTTGGGCGTGGAGGCCCCTCCCCAAAGCTGGGGTTCAGCCCCCGCCCCCCACAGACACAGGGGAGAGGTTCACCGAGTCCCCGCCTCTGGAAGCAGGAGGCAGAACCAGTAAAAGAGCCAGAAGCCCCTTACTCCTGCACAACCCTCCTGCGCCTCCACTGGCAAGTGTTACATTGTGCTGCCCTCAAAGCAGGAATGCTTGAGGGTGCAGCCATCCATGCAGAGCAGGCCAGAAGGGCTGGGTTTGGAGCCCAGGGCACTAAGTGGACGCCTGGCACACTCTGCAGGACCATCCGAGCCCTGCGTGAGTAGCATGGGAGCCCACCCCGCCACCCCCATCCCACGTTGCCACACCCTGACCACTACATGTGTTATGAAGCCCCTACGTCCCTGTCATCGTTTCTGAACAATGACCTTGAGAAGATATTTAATAGCGAGAACACATCTTTGTTCCATTTTGTAGGTCCATGTACCATCTGATATCGTTTTCTTTGGCATGAAGATACCCTTCACGTTTCCTATAGTGTGGTCACCTGGCAGTGCATACGTTCCGCTTCTGCATGTCTGAAAAAAGTCTTTATTTCATCTTCATTTCTGAAGGATATTTTCCCGGGTGTGGAATTTTAGGTCTCGGTGTTGTTTCTTTCGCACTGTCATGCCGTTGCCCACTGTCTTCTCAGATGAGGCTCTGCTGTCATTCTCACTTTTGTTTCTCTGGTGGCTTAAAGGTTATTCTGTTTGTCACTCGTTGCAAGCCCTTGATTATGGGGTCATTTTCTTTGTGTTTCTGATGCTTTCTGATGCACTGACCTTCTGGAATCTGTAGGATTACAGTTTTCATTACATTTGAACAAATTTCTGCTATCATTTCTTACAATTTTTTCCTGTTGCCTTCTTTACCCTCCTATCCTTTGGGGCCCCAGTTCCACACCTGAGACCTCTTGTAATACCTAAGAATTTCATTTTTGTTTTGGTGCTGTTGTAAATGTAAAAGGCTGTATTCTGATGGGTCGCTGCTGGTCTGTGGAAACACAGTGGCCTCCTGTGTACTGTCCTTGTGCTGTGACCTTGCTGAACTCAATTATTGGTTATAAGAGATTTGTCTTAGTAAAATGATTGAAATACACACCGTGTGTCTGAAACAGAGAGTATCTTTCTTCCTTTCCTGGCTTCATGGCATTTCTGTTTTTCGGCTTGCCGCCCTGATTGGGGCACAAGTGACATGTTTGATGGAAGGGGCTGTTGGACATCTGGCCTCATTCTGATCTCAGGGGAGGTACTCAGCCCCTTGCGGTTGGCTGCTGTTTTGTAGATGCGCTTTCTCAGGTTAAATAAGTTCCCATCTATTCATAGCTTGATGAGAGTTTCTTCATTATTCTGAATGATGTGGATTCTGTCATGCTTTTTAGGCATGTGTTGAGATGATCGTGCATATTTTTTCTTTAGTAATACAGTGAATTACATTGCTGGACTTCTGGAGGTTGAAACCCCTTGACGTCCTTGGATAAACCTCACTTGTGATGTATTTTCCTCTGTGTTGCTGGACTCCATTTGCTAGTGTCTCATCAAGGATTTTTGTATTTGTGTTTCATGACTGACATTGATCTGTACTTTTCTGTTGGTAGTAGGGTGATGCTGAACTTATACATGAGTCGGCAATTTTCAATTTTATTTTCAATTTTCTGCCTGAGGTGGCAGAGAACTGGTATTACTTATTTCTTAAATTGGTAGAATTTGCTAGTAAAATCGTCATTGTTGGGATAGATACAGGACTAAACAGGTTATCTAGTTTTTTCTTGAGTGAGTTTTGGTAGTTTGTGTCTTTCAAGGAATTGGTCCATTTCATCTCAATTATTGAATTTGTGGGGATAGTATTTGTGTTAGTCTGCTTGGGTGACCATAACAAAATACTGTCGACTGGGCGGCTTAAGCAATGGAATTTATTTCAAACAATTCTGGAGCCTGGGAGTCCAAGAGGAAGGTGCCAGTGAGAGCCTCCTCTTGGCTTGCCGATGGGCACCTTCCCAAGGGTGAAGAGAGACCTCTGGGTCTCTTCCTCTTATAACGGTAATGGTTCTCTCGGACCAGAGCTCCACCTTTACGACCTCATTTAACCTTAATGACCTGAAAGATACTATTTCCAATACAGTCAAGTGCAGGTTAGGGCTTCAACATGGATTTTGAGGGGGGACACAATTAAATTCATGCAATATTCTCTTATTTTCCTTCTGGTATCTGTGGGGTCTGTGGTGATGTCCCCTCTTTCATCCTGACAGTGGTAACTTGTGTTTCCGTGTCTTGATCAGTCTGGCTAGAGGTTCATCAATTTTGTTGATCTTTTCAAAGAACCAACTTTTGGTTTCATTGATTTTTTCCCTTTTTCTATTGTGACATTTCTATTCATGTTTCATTGACTCCCCCCCTCTTTATTATTTCCATCTTTCTACTTGATTTGGATTTAGCTTCTCTTCTAGTTAAAGTAGAAACTTAGATTATTTATCCGAGACCTTTTTTTCTAATATAAACATTTAATGCTCTCAGTTTCCATCAAAGTACTGCTCAGCTGTATCCTACAAAGTGTGATGTGTTGTAGTTTAATTTTCATTCAGTTCAAAATACTTTTAAATTTCTTTGAGACTTTCTTTTTGACTCATGGTTATTTAGAAATGGGTTGCGGGAAGGCTGGGTGGCTCAGGTGGTTGGAGCACCATGCTCCTAACGCCGAGGTCGCCAGTTCGATTCCCACATGGGCCAGTGAGCTGTGCCCTCTACATCTAAGATTATGAACAACAGCTCTCCCTGGAGCTGGGCTGCCATGAGCTGCCGCTGGCTACTCCGTGGGCTACCATGTGCTGCCATGAGTGACCTGTGGCCAGTGTGAGTGGCTGGCGGCCAGCATGAGTGGCCAGCAGCCATTGTGAGCAGCCAGCAGCCACCAAGAGCTACTCTGAGCGGCCGACCGACGGCCTCAGCCAGCGGGAGCTCAAGGCTCATAACACCAGCGTGGGCCAGGGAGCTGTGTCCTACACAACTAGACTGAGAAACAATAGCTTGAACCAGAGTGGGGATGGGGGTGGGGGGTGAAGTGGCAGAAGAAAGGGGGGAAAATAGCAGAAATGGGTTGCTTTCCAAATATTAGGGAATTTTTGACATAATCTTTCTAGTTTAATTCCATAGTTGTCACAGAACATACATTGTATTTCTATTCTTTTAAACTTGTTTTAAGTCCTGGAATACAGTCTCTCTTGGCAGTCTCTCTTGGTGAATGTTCTGTGTACCCTGCATTGTTTGATGGTGCGGTCTGTAAGTTTCAATTAGTCCAAGTCTGTTGCTGCTTGGATGTTCTGTATCCTTTTTGATTTTCAGTTTACTTATTCTCTTGATTACTGTGAGAGCAGTGTTGAAGTCTCCAGTGAATTATCTTTTTAGTGTCATTAGTTTTTGCTTCATGTGTTTTGAAGCTCTGCCGTCAGGTGTGTGCAGTTAGGATTGCTATGTCTTCTTGGAGAACTGCCCTGCCTATCATCACATAATGTCCCTCTTTGTCCGGTAATACTCCTTGTTTTGAAGTCTAGTTTGTCCGACAGTCATAGCGACTCCAGCTTCTTCTGGTTAGTGTTTGTATGGTGTATCTTTTCCCATCCATTTACTTTACCTGCTTGTGTCTTTATATTCAAAGTGTGTTTCTTACCTTTAAAGCAGATCGATGACACAGTTCCGAGAATCTCACGGCACTTTCAGAGCAGGGTGGAACTTGTGTGTCTGTGTCTGCCTCCTCTTCCAGGTTGTACATGCTTGAGGCCAGGTGAGGGCTCAATCCTCGTCTCCAAGTCTGTGGGCGCAGGAGCCTGGCAATGAGTGGTCACTGCACGCTGGTCTGCAGGACGTGTGTGAGCTCAGCATCCTCACTGCACGGAAACCTGAAGTGAGGGCGAGCTGACCAGCCTCGGGCGCAGAGGACAAGGCACCTGTGCCCAGCGCTGCTGGTGGAGGCTGGCCGGCTTGGGCAGCTGAGAGTTAGTGGAGTCGAATGAGTGATTTTACCCAGAAAAGAGGAAGCCTGTTGGCCCAGAAGTTCAGGGCCACCGACAGGAATGGGAAGAGGAATTAGGCCGCCACAGATGCCTTGGAGAGGATGGCCGCCCTGAGCCTGCGCGGAGCCCTGACGCAGCTCATGTGCCTTGGCCGTGTGTGTCCCACTCACACTGCTGTGTGCAGCGGCGTCTGTGTTTCTGTGTTGTGGTGACATTTGTCCACCCGGCACAGGCGCACAGGGCTCTCTTCTTGGTAGGGATGCAGTGACGGGGTCCTCGGGCCAGGCTGGGGGACAGTGACGCTGCCACCCAAGGCGAGGTGTGGGCCGTGGTGCCCTACTCGTGCGCGCGCATGAGGTGAGGCGCGAGTAGTGCAGGCTTGTGCCAGAGGAGCCTGGTCGTCGCCCGTGGGTGCGATGGAGGCACGGGACCCCAGTGTGACGGCCAGGACCTGCCCTGGGGGTTCAGGCAGTCATGCGGGCATGGGGCTCCTTCACAGCGACCAGCCTGACGCTCCTTTCTTTTTAGGCCTGAGGACGATGATCCCGTCAGGGGAGTGCATGTACGCGGGGCGGAAAAGAAGGAAGCCCGTGCAGAAGCAGTAAGTGTCCCGCCTGCCCTTGCTGGCCCACTCACGAGGGACGCGTTGTGTTTCCACTGGGAGACGTGAGTTTCGGGCCGAGTGAGCGAGGGAGAGGCTCGGTGGAGGGCTGGAGGGACTTGCTGAGGCCTGGCGGCTCGCGTGTGTGGGAGGCCTGGTGGCAGGACGGTGTCCTGCTCTCCTGACTGTGATGGAAGGTCCGGTGAGGGCCCGTGACACTTATTGCCCAGAAGGCCATATGGAGGGCTACGATATCACCATGGTCCTTGGTGAGAATCCAGCCGTTCTCTGCCTGGCCTCACCACAGATGGGGGGACCATGGGGAGCTCATCCTCCCCCCCCCCCGCCATCCCTCTGTCTGCCATGGCTGGTCTAGTGGAGCTATGGGCCACCGAGGTGTGAGGTCTGTGGTAGCGGGGTTTGGGGGCTGTCCTGGTGGGAGGTCAGCAGAGAGTGGCCCAGGGCCCACGGCTGCCTGGTTCCTCCAACAGGGGTCCTGCAGGGTGCCCAGCGTCGACTGGGGCTGTGTGTGTGCATGTATGTAATACAGCCGTGTGCTGAGACAGCTCTGAGTGACTGCGTGTGTGTGTGTGCGCGTGCACACGGCTACAGTGTATGTGGGTCTGTGTTTCTGTGACCTGGGCGGCCCTCCGGCCTCCAGTGGGTACAGGATTCTGGGGGAGGTTCTCAGGAACATGGTGCCACTAGCGCAAGGACAGGCAGCAAAGGCCTGCGAGGCTGGACTCTGACTGGTGGATTGTTTTAAATGTTTTTTTTTTCTTTTATTGGAGAAGGGGGACAGGACTTTATTTGGGAACAGTGTGCACTTCCAGGACTTGGTGGATCTGTCATCTGAGTCCGCCGTGTGGCCGCCATAGCTGCGGAGCACAGCAAGGCTTGTTGTCGGGAGCATGGGCTCAGGCTGGTCTGCGGGGAAGGTGAGGCTTGGGCAGGCGGAGGTGGCGCTGTGGGCCCCCCACCTGGGCGGAGGCAGTTCCGTAGCTGGGCCCCCAAGGGCTGTGGTAGGATGTGGTCCCCAGCAGGGTGCTGGACAGATTTTCTTGGGCGGACGCTGTTGTCACGTTGAACAGGGCAGGAAAAGAGCTGGTGATGCCTGCGTGTTCCATGGGGTGGACAGTCCAGGGGCAGAGGAACCAACTCTCCTGCTTTTATCATGTTTCTGTTCCAGTGACAGGGTCTGAGATAATGAGTTTGAGGCACTCACTGTAAAATACCTTTTATTTATTGATGTTATGAAGGGATAGTATGTTCATCTAATTCAGAACAGAAAAAGTGTCCTTCTACCTGGTTCCTGGCACAAATTTTAAGCTTCTGGTGAATGGCCCGGAGATGGTTTATGTGACAATGGGCCAGTGTTGGTGTGCATTTACCCTCTGCATGTGCTGTGGGGCATCTGGGACCACACCACCCTCCGTGGCCCGGTGACTCTGTTCACGTTGCGTGGGGGACACTTGGGCATTGGTTGGCACACATCCTATTGTTGGGAGAGGCAGCGGCCGCGTGGCCTGTGTCCTGGCCCGTCAATACCTGGGCCGCTTCTCAGGGTGGTGTCTGGAGTGAGTGACTTTGAGGGGTCTCCCTGGGGCAGAGCAAGCATGTTTACTGTTCACTGTGAAAGCGTTGGGTCCCCCAGTTCAGCGACTGCAGCACAAACCCCTGCAAAGTTACCTTCTTTGTCACCCTCATGGGACCTGAGGACATGGATAAATGACGTAAACACGCTGAGGCACCTGCGGCACCAAGGGCAATGGGTCCTTTGTCTCTGACCTGGGACACTTATGCCTCCTGCCAGCATCCACGGACTCGCTAGTAGGTAAATCACGGCCCACACCTAATGTGCACGTGCTACCTGGAAGTGGGTTCACTCAGTAATGGTGTGGGCGACTGTGATGTTGGCAGCATTGGGGACACGCCCCCTCCCCTGCCTGGGCACGTGGTGTGTTTCAGACTTTGGTAATTTGTATGCCGTTGTTACAAGTGCGGTTTAGCAGCCATCGTATTTCTTTGTCTGTGGTGATAACTTCTGCTCATTTTTTCCTGGGTAGTTTAGGACTTTGTGCTTCTTGACTCTTAGAAGCTTGTTGTCTATTATGTGTTTCAAATAATTTCCCCCAGTTTTAATTTATTTATGGTGTCCTTTGCCGTGCAGAAAATTTTAATTTTTATGGAGCTGAATTTAATCTTTTCCTTTGTGGCTAATTAATTTTACATCATGAATAGAAAGACTTACTCTGCTTCATGTTTATAAGATAATTTTCCCAATGTTTCTTCTAAACTTTTCTGTATTCTTTAAAATACATAGATATATATTTAAACTTTTGAGCCCTTGGAACCTTTCCTGGTATGATGAGTGGGGTCAGAATCCATCTTATTCTTTCCCTATGGCCATCGGCCATTCCTACACTTTTATTGAATCATTAGTTTTTCCTCACTGACTTCAGTGGCAGCGAGCATTTTAGACATGCAGTTGAGACACCCACAGGGAACCGTGTGTGTGTGTGTGTGTGTGTGTGTGTGTGTGCCGAGAGTCTCCACCAGGAAACTGGGGGCCTGACAAAACCTGCTTTTGATGTTTGAGCTCCTCCTGGTGTGAGCTATGTCCCCATGTCCCATCTGTGGTCCCAGCGTCCTCACCGTCAGGCTGTGGGGCTGTGGTCTGGCCCTGTCCTCGGGGGGGTGGGGTGGGGACATCTGTGCGTGCCCATCCTTCTCCTGATGAAAGTTGTGGAGTGTGGGTCAGCAGTGGACGTGGATTCACCTGGGCTCACAGGCACCTGGCTGCTGGGCATAACCTGCTCCTGTCCCTCGGGGCTGGACACAGAGAGTGGACCTCGGTGTCATTGGTCCTGTGGCGCTTCGCGTGCTCTCCCTCCCTGGATGACACTTTGAGCTCATGAGGTGAGTGAGCTCTGGCCCTTCCCTTCTGTTGCCCACATTTTCCATCTTGTTGGGCTGTAACTCAAGTACCCTGACTGCACACGTTCAAAGTGCAGTCTGATTGGATTTGACTGAAACTAAGGTCACAGAGTTACCCGTCACGCCCAGAGGTTCCTTGTCATTGCTTCCTGAACCTCGTCTCTGGCAATCTCTGACATGCTCTGTCCTGTAGCCTGCTTTGCATTTCCTGGAATTTTCTATTAATGGAGTCATACGCTGTTATGCTGGGCTCTCTCACCGGCCATAGCGTTTCTGAGATTCCCCCTCCCATCCCCCGGCTGCCACATCACCGTGAGCTCCAGGGCCAAGTCGCGCCCCAGCAGGAGCAGTTCTACCTCCACTTGTTCGTCTGCAGACGGACACTTGGGCTGATCCCAGTTTGGGGCCATGGCGAATGAAGCTGCTATGAGCGTTTGTGTGCAGGTCTTTGTGTGGATGTGTGTGTTCGTTTCTCCTGAGTCTGCGATTACCCTCACCTCAGCCCTTCAGCCCCGCTGTGGAATGGGAAACTGAGGCCCAGAGTGGCCACTCACACCTGAACTGCAGGGCGAGGGGTCACGGGCCCTGAGAGGGCTGTGACCTTAGGCTGGACAGACACGCCGGGGCGGCTGTCCTCCCACTTCAGGGAAAGTCGGCACAGAGAGGTCAGGAACCGTGCTGGGGGCACACAGCCGTGCTCTCAGGCTCCCTGCCCTTCATCCCTGTTCCTTCGCTCCCAGTAATGGTATGCAGTCGCTGATGATGTGCGGTGATAGTTTGTTGCACGCACTTCTTCAGGGATGCATGACTTTTCATCCTCTTCAGCACCTTTGTCCTGGCGGCAGCTCCATTTTGAAGCTGATAGTAAGGTCACTCCCTGGAGCAGGTTCCCACCTGGGTGGCCAATGGCCTCTGGTGGACAAACACATCTGACTGTGGTGGTTCCCCACAGGAAGCCCGCCGTGGGGGCCGAGAGGTCGAACCCCTCCAAGCGGCACCGGGACCGCCTCAACGCTGAGCTGGACCACCTGGCCAGCCTGTTGCCGTTGCCACCGGACGTTGTCTCCAAGCTGGACAAGCTTTCAGTCCTGCGTCTCAGCGTCAGCTACCTCCGGGTAAAGAGCTTCTTCCAAGGTAGGACTCTCACCCATGCACATCGTGCCAGGCTGGGGTGGGCCAGGCTGCGCCTCTTCTCCTGGGTCACCATTCGCTGAGCGCCGTTGAGTTGGAGCAGCTCTGGTAGAAGAGGCAGGGGCCGGTCGCCCCCGGGGCCTCACATACTGCCAGGGCCCTGGGCACCCGGCAGGTCTGCTCTGTGGTGGGGCAGGACGCAGCTGAGCTCAGCAGGCCCTGTCCTGCTGTTAACGGGTTAAGCACTGGTGGCCAATGTCGTGTTGCTGCTTCACCTGTCTTGGGGCTGCTGAGAGCCCCCGCCCCTCTTGGCACCTGGGATGCCTGTGTGTCAGACCCTTGCAGTAGCCTTGGCAATCGTCCACATCGCCACTCCAGGCGACCCTTAGTCTCTGTGTGGCCTGGCTCAGCGCCTGAGAAAGAAGGCTGCTTGTCACCACCCTATGAAAACCTGTGATTGCCGCCATTACCCCTGAATTAAGTCTGAACTTGTTACAAAATCATGAACTTACGCTATGTTTTCGGGAGCAGGTGGTAATATTTGCAGTGGGCAGGTGCGGGCACCAGGGAGGAGAGGGGCCACTGTGCCTGACACCTGGGGCGTCACCTGGCACCTTCTCTTGCTGCTGCACGAAACGGCTTGGGCCACAGTGAGGATGGACGGCGTGCAAGGGCCGAGGCAGGATGGTGTGGACCAGGTCTGTCCCACCGCCCACATCAGTGGGAGCAGTTTGCACTGTGACGTGTCTTAGGTGGGACTCAGCAGCTCCCCCTGCTGGCTTTCTCTGGTCCCCCCAGGAGAGGGAGGCAGTTTTCCAGAGGACTCAGCCACCTTCATCTCTGACTTTCTGTGAGCTGATCACAGAAGGCCGTGAGGCCATGAGACCGTGGGGTGTGCTGAGCCCGCTTGGTCCTGTGGGCTGGTGGCTGAGGTGTCAGCCGTGTCCAAGGCTGCTCTGGGTGACCCTGCTCCCCCTGCACACATGTACCTCCCCAGGCCACCTGCCTGTGGGCAGCTTATAGCAGCAGCGGTGAACTGTGATTTGGCAGCCCGGGCCTCGAGCTCACCCAGCACCCAACCCAGATCGGTCCTCTCTGGAAAACCGTACACTTTTCCTTTAGGTGAAAAGGCTGCCTGCCATCCAGGTGTCTGTCACCCAGACCCCCGTGGCTGGAGGTGCAAGCTCCTGAAACACTTCCACAAAAGTAGATTTGGAGCTCGGCAGAGAACGGGGGCTACTATGTGGGATTCAGTGGTGGTCACCAGGAGGGCCATGTGGGCTGGAGGGCTTCCTGGAGGAGGTGAGGGGCCAGGTGCCATCTGCAAGCTACATCTCAGGCGGGGCCTCTTCTGCTCGCCCTACCCCCGGCAGGACCCTGGCAGGTCCCCTCTTCTCTGCGAGCAGCTGTGAGATTCCTGGAGGACGCCGATCACCGTCCCGAACCTCAGTAGCTGCCGGGGTTCTGGGTTTTCTCATTGGTCACACTGAGAATTGTTCTGAGTTTCGTCTGAGTCTCCTTCCCATGTCTACAATGTCTGGCTTGTGTCCTGTCTGTCCCCGGAAGGCTCTGTGTTTCCTAGATTTCAGGTTATTGGTTGCCCTGGGGCCTCGGGTCTCTGATGGGCCCACGAGAACTTGCAAACTTGTAGATCTCTCGGTGCTGTTGGGAGGTGAGGTGGAGCTTCGGGCTTTGGGCTTCTGTGTTCCAAGCAGAAACTGAGCTGACAGTGGCGTCCCCTCAAGTGGGTTTGAATTAAAAATCAACAGTCATCTGGCCAGCAGGGCATCCGAGGGGCTGAGGGTGTGTTGTCAGCTTTGTCACTCGGTGTGTGGACAGGCTTCTCTCTGTTTCTCCTGCGTCCTTCAGGGAGGAGGTCTGTCATGGGCGCGTGTGATAGCTCACGCCAGCGGCCGTGCTGGCCTCCATACACCTCAGATGCCCTTGTAAAGGGCGTCGCCTGCGGGGACACTGAGGAGGGCACCTACATCGTGTCAGCACTCAGCGTCATCTGTGACCCCACAGTGGACACAGGCCTGGCCATCCCATCCCCCTGGGCCTGGACACGCGAACGTATTAATAGCAGGTCTCTCTGAATGGAGACGTTCCAGGGGTTTTGTTTTACTTTCCATGTTTTTCAGTTTTTTGCTGAAGTATATTAACTTTATAAATAGGAAAAACTCAAATGTGTAAGCAGCTAAGCAGATCTCGGCGCTGCTGCCATCCTGGTGTGGGGCTCTGGTCCCTGTCCTGCACACCCCTCATGCCAGTGCTGCGGCTGGAGAGCTCAAATTAGTCAAATCACTGCTGAAACCATTGCTTAGTTCTTTGTGTATGAGTGTCACCATAATTTATACCCTTTAGGATGAGCAGGGTGGCCACGGGGCGCAGGACACCTGCTGAGGAGACGCTGGGCGGGGGCTGTGTCCATGAAGCCGATGGCTGCTCGAGGGGATGGCCGAGCTGCCTTCAGACGTAGGGCACGTGCCATGGGCCGTGGGCACATGGCCGTCCATCAGTGCCTTGGGGCTGCCACCCCCGTGTCCCTCACCCGGGCTCCTCAGTGTCATCTCAGCCCAGAGGTGTGGAGGTCAGTTTCCTGCGGGGACCTGGAGTGTTACCACTTGTGCAGGACCACTGTGCTTTTCCGAGAGGGCCAGGACGTGACTGAGAAGTTGAGGTAGTGATCCGAAAAGTGGCACAGCGCCACAGCATGGCACCAGCACATGGGGGTGCGGTTCCCACACTCGCCTCGTGTCTTTTATCCATGGACCGACTGGGCTGTCAGGACAGCTCGGGCCGAGTTCAGGGCCGCCCTGGGGGCTGTCGCTTCACCCTCCTCACACTGACACTCCACGCAGATGGACCTCCTGGCCAGGAGATTGGGAGGGGACTGGTCACTAGCTCTCCGGCCTGGTCCACCTGCGACCAGCCAGGCTGGGGTTGGTGGTGTTGAGAGGCTCGGATGCTGCTCTTCCCCGGAGTTCAGACGTCTGTCCAAGCGTCCCCATGAGTGCCTTGCTTTTAACAAAAGCACAGTGACATTCCCATGTCACCGCCGGTCCCATGGCCCCCACTGATGCAGGGACGCTCTCCCGTCGGCCTGAGCCTGTGAGGCTGACTCCACACTCCCTGCCGGTAATCCCCGCTGCGCAGCTCACAGCTCTGCCATGCTGGCGTTGTGACTGTTACTGCTGAGTGACAACAAGCCTGATTTCTGCGTCACACCTTTTCTATCAAGGATTCCAAAATTGTACATTGTAGGGGAGATTCTAAATGCTTCCTGAACTCATTTCCACCACGCAGCTCTAAAAACTGGCTCTTACTCTGTGCTTCCTGACTCAGGAACGGGTGCAGTAATTTTCATTCAAGCGTCCATTAGAAGTCTCCTTTGGGAAGGACGTGAACTGGAAAGCTCCAGCCTCAGGGTGATGATGGCTGAGATGTTCCCTGTAATGTGTTGGCTTCCATGATTTTTACAAGGCAGTGGGTTTATTTTATTTGAGTTTTGCTTAGAGCACAGGGCCAGTACTTCTGAATTACAAACACTCTGCTTGTACTTAAGAGCGGGGTTTTCCACCCATAAATCTCATGATTCACAAGGGGACGTTGGAGGCTGATGAGAAGAAGGATGCCCGAGGGGGGGCCGGCTGCACCCAGGCTCCTTCGAGGACCGAGACCCCAGCACATGTGGGTCTGAGAAGCCCCGCACCGCTCACTTGGGCCCAGTGGTCAGTTGGATCACCCACCTTAAGAAGCAGCAGCACCGGCTCATCCGAGAGACTCCGAGGGACAAGTGGGAAGTAGCACGCAGAGATAACGGGGGGCCTGATGTCCACGCAGGCCTGGCCCGTGGACGGTGTCCCCAGTGAGTCGCGCAGATGGGAGCATCCATGGGGAGCACAGCCTCATAAACCAAACTGGGAAGGGGAGGATGAAAGGCCCTGGCGACCCTTCATGCTGTGAGGAGTAGCCCCCGTTCTTCCCGCACCCTGTGGTCGCGGCTGGGCCTCGGTCCCCTCTGACTGTTTGTACTCTGCCTCTGGCCCCCACTTGCACACGCTCGTCTGGGAGCCCTTCCTGGCTGCCTGGTCCCCCAGGCAGGACGGCCCAGAAGGCCGTGCATCACAAGCGTGTGTCCTGCGACCTCCCCGCAGGCGTCATGTTGGTCAGTGTGTCAGGAGCGAAGTCCCCTTGGACCCTTAATGATCCTGTGACCAGGCCTGAAGAGGACACCACCACTAGACTAACTTGTCTCGGTTCTCAGCCTTCACTAGAGTCCCTCCCTCGTGAGCCCTGTATGGACTGCATATCTGTGTCCCCACAGATGGACATATTGGCCCTGACCCCCAGCTGGCTGTATTTGGAGATGGGCTGCTAAGGAGGTCACAGGGTGGGGCACTGATCTGATAGATAGGTCTGTGTCCTGTGCTCCCTCCCCCCCAACCCTCCCCATCCCCGTGGGACTGAGGAAAGGCCACCCGAGGACACGGTGACAAGGCAGCGTCTGCAGGCCTGGGAAAGAGCCGTGCCCAAAACCAAGTCTGCCGGCACCCTGGTCTCTGACGTCCGGGCTCCAGAATTGTGTGAGCTGCCCTGCGTGGCATTGTGAGTGGCCCAAGGTGGCCCTGAGGTGTGGTGGGAAGTTTGGGACCTGTCTTTTCTCTTCTTTGTGTGGAACACGGATGGATGTGGGTCATTGCTGCCAGAGCCACTTCCAAAGACAGCCACCCCCAAGGGTGTTTCCGGCAAAGACACACTAGTTTCGAACCATTCAGGACAGAGAGTAGGCATGTGTCAACTGTGCACCCAGGGCCCCAGGCTATCCCCGCACTGCCCTGTGGAAAGATCACTCTTGATTATATTATGTGCTGGTTATATTTTTCGTACCATCTCTTCCTAACTTCTGAAAGGTAAATCTGGCCAGGAGGAGGGCAGGCCCTCAATGGACCCTTTGTCCATCTGTCCACCCCCCAGGACATGAGGAGGAGGCAGGATGCAGGTCAGCAGAAACTGGCATTGTCTCTCTCTTGCTGCCCCAGCAAAGACCACTGTGGGCTGGCTGCCCCGCATGTCCCTGGCCCCTTCCAGGTGACCCAGAGTCTTCTGGTCACAGCTCCACGCAGGCTGAGCAGCAGCAAGCCACGGGCAGGGAGCAGCGGGCATACACGGTTTGGCGGGATCCAGGGCTCCTGGGTGCCTCCCGGTGTCCTGAGAGACATGTGCTGTGGTTGGCCCGCAGGGTGACCCATCCTTTCCAGTGGGTCCCTTGCGCTCCTTTCCTTAGCCCAGTGTGGGATGGTGCTTCCATCCTCTTCTCATGCCTGCAGGCCCCCTCCTGGGAGGACAGGATGTGTGGCCCCCCTGCTGCCCAGAAACATGCACCTTTGACCATCCCCCACCCCCAGTTGCCTGCCAGGAGCTCCAGGTGCAGCCTGTGCCCCTTGGGTTTCCTGAGTGTAGAGAGACACCAGCCTTCCATCCCCCCTGCCAGCCCCAGGAAGCACGGGCCGGCTCTCACAGAAGTCCTCAGGAAGCCCCTCTCCCTGGGCAGAAAGTGAGGAGAGGAAGTGCCCCGGCTTCTCCTGGTGCAGGTGGGGGCATGGGAATCACAGCACAGCCCCTCCGAGGAAGCCCTCCTCCAGCTCCGAGTGCATCTCATCTCTGATACCCCCTGGCAGCCCTGCCTGGGTCGCTGTTGGGACCTGAATATAGTTGGCACCTGTTCTCTTGGGACCCGGCCACAGTTCAGAATCGAAGAGTCCCACACTAACAGCCTGTGACAGTGCCCTCCTGGCATTTGGAGTCTAGCGGGTAAGGTCTGCTCCACATGCCATGTCTTCATTTCCAGGACCTGAGCTGCAAGGAGGTGGTGACGTGTCAGGAAACCAAACAAGCCCCGATGTGGGGGGCTGCAGCCAGAGGTTGTGGGAGCGGAAAGGAGCCATAACATGTGTCAGCTTGGAGCCAGAGTTTGGGTGAAACAGCTCAACGGTTCCTGTGTTAATTACCTTTGGAGGTGGATCAACTAATTTATAATAAAATTTCCAGGGTAAACATCAAGACAAGAGAAATGGGGTTTAACTTTCAAACCAGCAGAGAGAAAAAGATGGAATGAGAAAATGTTATCAATCAAAAGAGAAAAGACAAGAAAAGAGAAAAAAGAAACGTGAAAACGGAGGAACAAATAGAAAGCACAAAACAATTATGTCACTAAATATAGAAAATGTCAACGGATTGCATGTGGCAGCTAGAGCACCGGGGCCATCACAGTGCTCTACTGCATCTGCTCCAAAGGCGCAGACATGGTGAAGTACCAACCAGGAAAAATCTAATGAAACCATATTAATTGTAAGTGGGCATTTTCCCGCCAAATCACGTCGTAACGCGGGGCTTTTTTGACATTTTCTCGCCAAAATTAGACTTTCCGTAAAATATTCATATCTTTCGATCTATTTGATATTTTTCTATGAAACTTTCAGTGTTTTAGTTTAAAAAGGGGTCTCTATTTATTTACTTTGCAAAATTTTTGCCGGTTCCAACTAGAGGCGATATGACGAGTTTACTCGTTTCCTGCAAAAAATGTGTTAATGTCAAAAACTCGATTTTTGGGTAAAATCCTTAAAGGAGGTCATGAAGGAGTGGCCCTACATAATGGTTAAAAAATTCATTTCATCCAGCAGGTAAAATAATTTTAAATTTGTGTGCTTCTAATAATATAACCTCAAAATCATAAAACAAACATCAACAGAACTATAAGGAAAAATACATGAATTCATCAACAGAGAGGAAGATTTTAAATAATTCTCTTCGTATTTAACAGGTCAAATAACCAGCAAAGATTATAGAATATTTGAACAATGCAAAAAAAGGGTTAATCTAATGGACATACATAAAACACTCTAGTCTGAAACTACAGAATTTACACCTTTTCAAGTCCACATGAAACTTGTAAACATATTTAAAACATATTGGTCAATAAAGCAAGTCTCGATAAATTTCAGATGACAAAATCATGAAGAATGCATGGTGAGACCTCATTGCAATTAAGCTGGAAATCAGTAATGAAAAGGTGACTCGGAAAACCCGTACAATTGGCAATAAACACGCTTGTAGATAATGCATAGATCAAAGAAAAAAACATAATGGAATTTAGAAAATATTTACAAATCAAATCAAAATGTGTGGGATGCAGCTAACACAATGCTTAGAAATAAATAACCTTCAGTGTCTGTATATAAAAGAAACACTGAAAATTAATGACCTAACATTCAGTTTAGTAGTTTGGATAAAGAAAAGTAACATGAACAAAAAGAGTCAAAGAAGGCAAATAATAAAGGGGGAGATGTTGGTGAAATAGAAAAGACACACACAATATAGTTCTTTAAAATGATAAAGTTCACAAAGATCTGGTGAGTGTGGTCAAGGAGAAAAGAGAAAGTACCAGCAATGTCAAAGGGACACAATGACAGAAGCTGCAGATATTTCAAACATAATTTGAGGCCACTATGAACAAATTTATGCCAATAAATTTGAAAACATAAATGAGTAAATTCCTAGAAATAGAGCTCATTAAAACTGACTCCAGGAGAAGTAGAAAACCTGAATAGTCATGTGACCATTGAAGAAGCTGGATCAGTAGTTATTAAATCTTCCCACAGAGAAAATCTAGGCCCAGATAGTTTTAGAGCAGTTTCTACCAAATAGTAAAGGGAAATAATTTCGCTGTGTGCTGATTCCTGTTGAGTTGGAACTAGAGATATTGGTGTGATCTCATGGTTTTTAATATCTATAGATGCAGACATAAATATCTGTGTGACTGTGTGTGTATTCTTGCTCTGTCCACTGATGGGTCTGGGAGCAATGAGGCCACAGCACCAAAGAGCACAGCTGACATGCAGATCATGGGGCCTAGACTGTTCACCATGAAAAACGATGAGGGCTTTTGGCCTCCTTCCAGAGTCAGAGCAGGGAAAATACAAGAGAGGCCAGAAAGCAAGGCTGTGCTCAGACAGTGAGGGGATGTCATGGGACAGAGCCATCCAAAGGGGCTGCACTAGCCACACGTGGGACAGTGTGGACATATACGTGAGTAAGGGTGGTGATGGGTTATACCCCAGTGAGTGGAATGGAGTTCCGTGAGTCCACTGAGTGAGTGAGTGAGGGAGGGAGGGAGGGAGGGAGGGAGTGATGAGAGAAAGCTCCTTACAGCAGACGGGACAGAGAGAGGAGGTGAATTAGGAACTCACCAGCTGGTGCCAGTGTAGGAACAGTTCAGGAAGAAACATCAATGATGCTAAAAGCAGTGTGTCAGAGTGGGGTGAAAAGTGCGATTTTGGTCGTCTTGAACTTTCTGTCAACAAAATACGGATTTATTATAAAATGAACAAAGTTAAAGTGGAGAAACTTAGCACACACTGTCCTAAGTGATCAAATTGGACCCCACCAAGAATGGAATAAAGTGCCATCCTGTGACGCCCAACAGGATGCCTGGGAAGAGGACACCGTCCCTTCCGTGGTATTCCGGCCGAAGATGAATCACCTAGGTTTAGTCATGAGGAGACACCAGATGAACCCAGACTGAGGGGCAGCCTGCAAAATAACGTGTTATGGTCTTCAGAGTCAAGGTCGTGGAAGTCACGGAAGGACCAAGGAGCACTCTGGAGGGACAGGAGCAGAGGGTGGGACGGTGGCCAGACACTGGGCTGAAAGGACGTTAGTGGGACCGTTGGTGAAACTAGTACAGAGTCTGGGCAAAGGGTATTCAGGGGGCTCTGTCCAGTTCTTATAACTTCTGTACATCTGACATTGTCTCAAAACAAACAAAACTGTGCAACCGAAAGTTTGCTCTGCGGTGTGGGGGGCTCCCAGGGCCTATGGGCCGAGCAGTCCCTGGGGCAGTGGGGAGGGTGGGCAGGAGGACTCCCAGGGTGGGTGTGGGGGGCATGGTGTGCGCATAAGTATTCATGGGGCAAGTCACCTTCGGACCTCGCAGGAGCACAGGGCACTTTCAGGCACCCATTCTTTTTGTAAAAAGAAATATAAGAATAGCCAGTATTTTCCTCATGGCCACCATGGCCACCTGTTTCACAGATGTGGTCTGAGCAGGCGAGTGGGTGGCGATGGCCAAGGGGACAAGGGTGTGGCCCCAGCAGGACGGGGTGCCTCAGGTGGGGTGCTCTCCTGACAGCCCAGGACACCTGCACTTTTCTTACAGCCACGGCCTCCAGTCCCCCAGACTCTTAGTTCAGTCTGTACCTGCCGGTGGTGATGGGTATTATACGTGACTGACAGGAACCCCTGACCTGTAGTGACGTGCGATTAACTTGTGAGGAAATTAGGTGATGATGACTGACAAGCAGGCCGGGTTATTTTCAAATCTGAGTGTGTGGAGGTGTCTATAAATTTACTGTAAATCCGCTACTCGTACAGGAACTAGACGCTGCCTGACAGCTGAGCTGGGCACTCAACAGTCCCGGACCCTGGGCCTGTGGTCATCGGAACTGCTGCTGGGGACACGGCGTGGGGCATCCCTGTGAGGCTCTGTGTGCCTGAGCTCAGACCACGGTTCCCTGAGGGTCGCTGGTGCCAGGTACTTGGGACTGCGTGTGCCCCATGCGTGCTTGTCACCAGCACACCACACAGTTATTCACTGAGTAACGATTTGATTGTTGGGAAGCACAGCACACCTTTCTGGGTTTGTTTTCATTTTGTACAGTGTTTATTGAATCCTCGGCTCAATGCTGGTGTCCTTTCTGTCCAATGTGCTGAAACGTAACAAAACGCCCAAATACATAGTTGGCTTGTTCCAGGTGCTTCACACCATGAAGGGATGTGATGAGTAGAAAGAAGATTCCTTTTTCTTTTTCTTCCCGAAGAGTGTTGTTGGTTGCATCTTTGCACTGTGATGAGGGGACTGCAGGAAGGGTGCAGTTTCTGCTGCAGGACCTGTGACCCGAGTTCCCACAGAGTCCTGTGGGCCGGGGGACAAGTGACCTCAGAAGGTGGTTACAGTGCATCCTCTCCCCAGATAGACGCAGAAAGCTGCTGCCTGCCCGCCTCGCTTAGCTCTGAGAAAAGCATTTGGCTGTTTCCTTTCCAGCTGCATTGGGGTGTGAACCGTCTAAAGCCTGCTGGTGCATCTTAGAAAACGCGAAGGTTCTTGCTGTGAAACATCAACAACTGAAGCCATACCTTGGCACAGGCTCTCGTTTTGTAAATGCCGTGAAAGCAGTGTGTTTATGCTCCTGTGTGTCTTCTTTCTGAGGGCTTTGAGTGGCAGACTTGATCGTTTCTCCCCACAAGCTGTGGCGGTGAGGAGGGCAATGCACATTTGGAAGGACACATACCTACACCCACTCCCCACCCCCACGTGTGACACACTGTTAAAACATGCCAGCACCACTATGTGCAAAGTACCCTGCACGAGGGGTCATCTTCTCCCATCCATTTTCGTAATGCAGCACAGAGCGTTCACACACAGCATCATACACACACAGTGTCTCACACACACACACACAGCATCACACACACAGCATCACACACACACACAGAGCGTCACACACACAGCATCACACACACAGACAGCATCACACACAGCATCACACACACACACAGCGTCACATAGCATCACACACATAGCATCACACAGTGTCACAAACAAACAGCATCACACACACAGAGCATCACACACAGCATCACACACAGTGTCACACACATACAAAATCACACACGCAGCGTCACACAGCATCACACACGTCACACACAGCGTCACACACATACAGCATTACACACACAGAGCGTCACACACACAGCATCACACAGAGTGTCACACACACACAGAGTGTTACACGCTGCATTCACATGCGTCCTGCTGGTTATTCCTCCTCCCCACCCCTCCCAGCTGGTTTCTTTACCTGTTGGGCCCGCCTGGTAAGCTGGCGAGATGCAGGATTAAGAGATGTAAATGCTGGTGGGGGACTAGCCTCTCCCCACTGGCAGGAGGGGCACTGCCTGGCGAGGGTGGCTGCTGGGCAGTGGGGGACAGTGTGGATGCGGCCGGGGGGGGGCTGCTGGCTTGTCCCCCGGCACTGCCCCAGTTGTGTCCTCCAGGCTGGGCTGCAGCAGCGGAAACGGGGTGTGGAGGAGAGGGACCCGTGTTTCCCTCCAGAAACGCCCTGGGCGCCTGTAGCTCTGGGGCATGTTGTGGAACCTGTGGCAACATGCACTGTGCCCAACGCCCTTCAGCAGGCGAGATCCCCACAGGTCCTCGGAGGGAGCTCAGGGGGAGCCACTGCGTCTTTTCCAAGGCCCAGGGGCCCACCCTCCCCAGGACGGCAGGTACAGGACAGGTGTGCTTCACACACCGGCAGGTGGCAGCCTGGACGGACAGCTCCGCCCCCTCTCTCCTGCTGCCCTGTTTTCTCCAGGACCCCCATCGTCTCGCTGGTGTCCCACACCTGCTGGACTCGCCTGCTCTGCAAGATTTAAGCATGTCCCTCACATCTTTACCGCTGTGTGTGCACAACATGCTGTCCAGAGCTGCTGGGGCCCTTCCAGAACCACCACTTACCCCTTGGTCTCTTTTCATGCAGCTGGAGTCAAGTCTGCCTTTGCACGTTCCTATCACCCACCTGGACACTCCTGACTTATTTGGGGGGACCCCACCTCCTTGGGGTGCTCGGCAGACAGCTGTGCTTGTCTGAGTCTCCTGCACAGAGAACCCCTCCCCATGCAGAGCAGGCACACTGGACACTGGGGCCATGGCCCTGCCAGCTGCTCAGTGATATGAAGGCCCAGTCGCCTGCACCCCATGCAGACACACCAGCTGTGCAGGGGGTGCCTGAGGCCCGGAGCTCCCTCCACAGACAGCGGGTAGCCATCTAGAAGCACAAGTACAGGTACCCTTCCAGGTCCATCTCCCAGAGGCAAAACAAGCTTATCTTTTAGTTCTGGAAACACCAACGGAGGGAGACCTGAGCCTGAGGACCATGAGGTGTGGGCCATTAGTCTGATGTCAAGGCTGCAGGTGGTTTTATAGACACAGCTGGGATGGGGGACAGGGTCAGAGGTGGGGAGACCCTCCCCGCTCCCCCAGAGCGCCCGCCCTCTCTACCCGGGTGCTCCATGTGCACCTGTGTCCCCTCTACCTGACCTCTGAGCACAGCCAGGGACGAGCAGAGCGGAGCTGCAGGTGTGGGGGTGGCCTGGACCGGAGCTGGAGAGGAAGCTCCCAGAGGACACCTGCTGTGGGCACCGCCCCAAACACATAGGTTGGTGGGGACACAGGGCAGAGCCCTTGGGGCTCTCAAGTTCACCACAACCTAGGGCCAGGTTTTACCAGGCATGCATTCCGTTAAAGCGGGGCCCGGTCTCTGGATGTGGACCTGTCCACTCCAGGAAGAGCAGCTGGTCAGAAGCAGGTTTTCAGTCCAGACGGGCCACTGGCTCGCTACCCCCTGGTGACAGGAGTCCTGCACCCCAACCTATGCACAGCCCCATGAACCCCGTCTTCCATTCAGTGCATCCCACGCCCTGGACTCACCTGTCCTGGACTTACCTGTCCTGTCCACCAAGGAGTTGGCTTCCCCTGAGCTGAGAGCAAAGTGGCTGCCACCTTCTGGGCGTCACAGCACCATCCAGAGGCAGAGGTGGGGAATCTTCTGGATTCTCCTCCACCAGAAACATGTGGCACCTCTCAGTGGCCAGACTCAGGCATGCGACCCCTAAGCAGCCACTGGTGGGGGGCTGGGCCCCTGTGGCACATGGTTTGGCCAAGGTGGCACCTTGCCCTGCATCTCTGTGCAAAGGAGATGGAGGTATCTTAGCAAGTAGGATTGGGGGTGTCGGGTGGGGGCTGGCAAGATGCAGTCAGCCCAGGGCTGAGCCTCAAAGGGAGGCCCCCACCTCACCTTGCATGGGTACACAGCCTGTGGGTGTAGTGTTTTCACAGGGATGTCTACTGTCTCTACGATAATCTTCAAATTCTCTGTTCAAATGAACCTTTTTAGGGAAGGAAGAAATCAATGAAATCAGAGAAAGGCTAGTTCCAGTTAGTTCTGCAGCCAGCTGGTGGACAGCAAGGATGGGGCAGTGAGAGTCTCAAGTTGTTGGAGACTCGGAGTGGGGGAGGAGCTGGAAGGACAGCAGCGCTCAGACTTCCGTCAGGACTCAGGCGGCTGCGTGGACCTGAGTGGGCAGCCCTGGCCGACGCCACATGGTCCTGAGCTCAGTCTGACCAGTGTGGAAAGCGCCAGGCTCCTCCCAGGGCGAGGTGGGCTTCCGTGGGACTGGGGTCTTGGAGGCCTCCTATCTCTGACTGTCCCTCAGAGTCCAGGATAGGTGGGAGGAGGACATCAGGGGGGGTCCTGGCAGGAGCCCATCTCGCAGGGCTCAGCCTCCAGTCTGTGGACAGGGCAGGGCCAGCAGGTGGGCAGGTGCTCAGGCCACTCGGTCTCTGGTCGGTCCCACGGGCAGCTCCCTGTACCCTGTGCCATGGGGCACCCTCGTGCCTGGAACACCGCCGCCTCACCCATCTGGGCTTTGTGGGGGGCACAGCCACGCTCTCTCCACACTCTCAGCAGCTCCTGGAAGGACACTGGCATCTGTTCCCTGCCAGCCTTTCCCCTGACCCATTATGTGGACAGTCAGGTGGGAGGAGCCGGAACCTTGGTGGTGGGCTTCTCCTTCCTCCCACAGGAGGACACAGGCACAGAGAGGGGGCCCTTCCAGAGTGCGTCCAGCAGTGGGGCTGGGGTCTGTGCAGAGTCCTCTGGCCAGAGCTGGCGGCCCCTGCCCACAGAAACCCCTCTGTTTCCCCCTCCCAGGTCAGACCCTCAGGTGAGACCCTGCGTCCCAGGGAGAAGAGTGACCCAGGAGAGCCCCTGAGATAGAGTAACTGACCCCGGTGACCAGCAGCTGAGGCAGGTGCTGCTGGGAGGGGCCTGGGGGCCTGTAGGGGGTGGGGTGGGGGCTGCTCCAGGTGACCTGGCTGCAGTGTCATGAGCTTCACCCACTGGTAACAGGAATGAACTGATCCGGAGCCCTTGGGCCCCAACTGTGACCCCCCCCCAATGGAGTTTGCCCCATTTCAACATCCCAAGCCCTCCTGAATCTGAGGACCTGGGAAATGAGGGGGCAGCCCCTGTCAGCTCAGATGGATTTCGGGAAAGCTCCCCCCCTCCCCCCCTGGCTCCGAATCGCATTCAGTTTCTTTCTGTCTTGCCGCAGGCCTGGGGGTGGGGGCGGCGGCGCTGCTCGCACGCGAGGCCCTGGCCGGGGTCCAGGCGGCTGTCACTGCGGCGCTGAGGCCCCATCGCGTGACAGGACCGAGGAGGCTGCCGGGCGTGGCCCGGAATGTGGCTGCGGAGGAGGGAAGTGGGGGTGCCCGCGGCAAGGGGCGGGCACGCGATGCAGGGGGTCGGTGTCCCGGTGCAGAGATGTGCGTGGGAGCGGGGAGAAGCTCTGGGGTGGGATGCCCCCCTCCTCTCCCCTCCTCCCTCTGATCCCTGCGTGGGCCACGGCCCCTGTGCGTCTGGGAATGAACTGTCCACGTTGCAGTGTGGGGTTGGGGGTGGTCATCATCCCGTACTCACGATGTCACCGACTGGGGATCCCTCCCCCAGCCTCACAACTGTAGGAGTCAAGTCAGTCTCTCCCACCCTTGGCGTCTGCGTGGGGAGAGCGTAGCAAGGCAGGGACAGTCCAGCCCCAAACCTCCCCTTTCCCTCAATTCAGTGCGGCTGGGGAAGGACTGGGGGCGGTAGCTGACTAGAGCTGGGGTGGGGGTGGGGTGACCTCCGTAGAGCAGCTCGGAGGTCTGGGTCTGCAGCAGGCAAACTGGGTGCACTGAGGTGGGGGCCCTGCCCCTGCCCCCCGGCACCTCTCCTGACCTTTACTGAGCCCCAAATCCTCCCAGGGGTTGTGGCCTGGCCCCCACCCTATCGGATCCAGACCAAGCCCTGAAGTGGCAGGACCGTCTGGGTGGGCTGAGCCTGGCCATAGGGGCCACCTGGAGCTGTGAGAGGAAGGGATGGGGTGGGAGGGCGGAGGAGGCCTCCTTGTCTCTGGGACATGGCTTCTCCTACGTCTTTCTCAGCATCTGAGAACCACACTGGTCATGTGAGAGCCTCTGTGGGAGCTCACCTCAGCCTCCGGAGCATTGGAAGACCAGGTTCCTTCAGGGGAAGGGCTCTGCAGTTCAGGGTGCTCAGAGCTCAGTGTCTGAAGAGGTCTGGAGTACACAGTACGGCGCAAAAGGTTAAAAACAATCTCAGGGGTCGGAGCTCAGTGTGTCACTGCCTTGAAACCCAGCAGTCATTGGGGGTATTGGTTGCTGTGAGAGTTCCATTTAGGGAGGGTGGCGGGGCAGCCTGTGTGCTTTTGCCAAGATCCCCCGGGACCCCCAGGTGCCACTGTCCCGGAAGACGGGAGGAAATGGTTCCTTTCCTGTCACATTCAGTGCCTCTACCGCAGGTCCTGTGTACTATTAGCTGAGGAGAGGATGGTGATGGTGCAAAGGCATCTGAGGGAGGAGGGGCGGAGACCCGAAACCAGAGACCAGAGACCACAGCCTGCTATGGTGAGGCCACTGCCCGGGCCCTCCCGATTGCGCCCCCTTCCAGGAAGGGGCCCAGCATGGTCTCTGCAGGTCCAGTCTGGTGGGGGAGGGTTAGACTGCTCCAGCTGGAGCGCACACATTGTGCCCTGTGGGTTGGGCACAGGGCACCCCTGGGAGCCGATGCTGCCCCACTCTCACGAGCAGCGGGTGAGGGTGCTGGTAGTGGAGGCAGGCCCTGCGTCTGTGGGGCACGGTGGGGGCTGAGATAGAGCTTTGTGGTTCCCCTCACAATCCATGGATAAGACAAGCATCACACACCAGCACGACTACCGGTTTTTAAAGAAAATGCTGCAGGTTGAAGTGCTGTGTTTATATTTTATCCCAACTGCAGGTACCCCACGTCCAGATGGGCCCTGGGCATTTGGTTACATAAATATCACCTGTAGCTTCAGTTTGCAAGTCTCAGAAATGATGGAAGGCTGCAAGGGCTTCCCCACCTGCCCTCTGGGGCGGCACGGCCGTGAGCTCCACCGGGGCCCCTCCACTTGCCTGTCTCGCTACCTCAGATGGGTTCTCTCTACCCATCATTCCTGGTGCCAGCAAGGATGCCGCGGGCAGAGCTGGAGGTCCCCGACCAGCCCCATGAGCTGGGTGTGGGTGACGTCTGTCTCTGATCGTCACGGATGACTGGCTGGGCTCTTCACTCCACAGGGGAGATGAGGCCAGCCTGGGGGGTGGGGGTGGGGGATGGGGAGGCGCCAGGGGTCCACTGGTGTCACAGGCAGTGTCACACTGCCCTGCGAGCCTTCCTGGGGCTGGAGGGCTCAGTGTGGTATCGGACACCTGTGGGGGGTGAGCTGTTCCACATGGGGGGTCCCTGTGGGGTTTGTGGAGGGAACAGAGCACTTCCTAGGGAGAAGGTCGGGTGGGTCCTCAGGGTTAGACCCAGCCATGATGTCCTCTGCCAGATGTTAGCAAGATGCTCCCACCTGCTGCCCCAGCTCCTGCCAACTGCCCTCTTCCCACGTCCCTGCGGCCACAGGTCAGCTTGGGAAGGTGGCTCTGCCTATGGAGGGTAGCAGTGAATAACAGCGGGGTGAAAGTTGGGGAAGCACAGAGAAGTGAAATGTAAGGAAGGCTCATGACTAGGCCGGGGTCCCGGGAAGGGCGCTAACTGCTCTGTTTCTCTCCGACAGCCGTGCAGGAGCGGTGCCCTCGGCAGCCGGCCGCCAGTGCCCCCTCCCCAGGAGACAGCGGTCCTCGAGGAGCATTAGCTGTGCTGGAGGGGAGGCTGTTGCTGGAGGTGAGCCCCCCTCCTCTGGTCACACGCAGAGGGTCTGTGCCGTCCAGGCCCTCAGGTGCTGACTGGTTACACTGAGCGAGAAGTTAAGGCTCTGAGAGGTGTGGGTGGGAGGCCCCAGGGCTGCCTGGGAGGTTGGGGCGCCATTGCTCTGTGTGAGCTGCCCAGACAGAGACAGCCGGCCAGTGACGTCGTGGCCACACTTCAGATCTGTGGACCGTTTACATTCTGCGTGCTCTGGTTTTACTTGTCCATGGGAGAGCCTATAAAAGGTGAAGCGGGTTTTTTCCTTTCAGATGAAGGGTGGAAGATGGCACATTAAGCTTCCTGGAGTCTGGCAGGTGTGCCCGGTTGGTCCGTTTGTTGGTGTTACACACTGGGCATGGTGGGCCGGGTGGGCCTTTTCACCTCAGATGATTCTGGGGTGCTTTCCCTGACCCTGTCAGGTGGTCCCTTTCTTAAGGAGAGGAGATGGTGAGGGACTTTTCGGATTGGATCAGGTTGGTGTTTCTCAGAATGAGGGTGTCGCTGCCTCACCAGTTACAGACACCGAGCACCCCAGGCCCTGGCTTGTCCCTTGTCAGGAGGGGCTGGGAGGATGCAGCTGTCCCTCCACCAGAGGGTATGGGCACATGGGTGGAGCTTGTGGCAGATGCCCAGTAACCAGCAGCTGAGGTGCCCGGGAGAGGGGACCCCATGTTCCCCTGCATCCTTCTCAGCGCCTGTGTCCCGAGCAGAACTGGTTCTCGCCACCCCCCCACCCCCAGCCCTGCTTGTCCCTCCAGGAGAAACCTTCTCTACCCCCCCACCCCCAGTTCAGTCGTCTGTTAGGCTGATGACTTGAAGGGCAGACATGGAGATGTATTGGTACCTGTCAGCTGGCTCTAGTCCCGCCCTCTGAGCCTGCGGCAGCTCAGAGCTCCTTCCACACCGAGCTGCTCCTTCCACACCGAGCAGCTCCTTCCACGCCGAGCTGCTCCTTCCACGCCGAGCTGCTCCTTCCACGCCGAGCTGCTCCTTCCACGCCGAGCTGCTCCTTCCACGCCGAGCTGCTCCTTCCACGCCGAGCTGCTCCTTCCACGCCGAGCTGCTCCTTCCACGCCGAGCTGCTCCTTCCACGCCGAGCTGCTCCTTCCACGCCGAGCTGCTCCTTCCTCGCCGAGCTGCTCCTTCCACGCCGAGCTGCTCCTTCCACGCCGAGCTGCTCCTTCCACACCGAGCTGCTCCTTCCACACCGAGCTGCTCCTTCCACGCCAAGCTGCTCCTTCCACGCCGAGCTGCTCCTTCCACGCCGAGCTGCTCCTTCCACGCCGAGCTGCTCCTTCCACACCGAGCAGCTCCTTCCACTCCGAGCTGCTCCTTCCACGCCGAGCAGCTCCTTCCACGCCGAGCAGCTCCTTCCACGCCGAGCTGCTCCTTCCACGCCGAGCAGCTCCTTCCACGCCAAGCTGCTCCTTCCACGCCAAGCTGCTCCTTCCACACCGAGCAGCTCCTTCCACACCGAGCTGCTCCTTCCACGCCAAGCTGCTCCTTCCACACCAAGCTGCTCCCCCCGCTGCCAGAACCACAGGCAGACCCTGAAAGGAAACCCAGGAGGTGCTGGCGCCCAGAGACTTTGGCCTTAGGACCCGACTTCTCACTGTGGGCTCACTGACCCGAGCAGCACCAGGCCACCTGCGGACCTGGGGAGGCTGGTGTCTGAGGTGGAGGCACCAGGTGCATTCCTGCCCTCGGGTCACCCAGCCCCTTCAGCCTCTTCTCCACTCCAGGTCCCTCCCTCCATGCTTTTCTGGGTCCTCTTGGCAGCTTCCCTGATCAGCCTCTAATTCAGTCGTTTCCCCATGTGGGCTGGGGGAGGGGGACTGTGGTGTGACCTCTGATCATCTCAGGTCTTGAAATCATCGAGTCATCATCTGTAGTCCTCACATCCGTGCAGCCCCCTCGGGGAGGAAGGGGAGCCTGCCCGGGGCTTTTCTGTCGGAGTCAGCCAGGCCCCTCAGACACTGGCACCCACTCCCCTTCTTCACTTTCAGCTTTTTATTAGAACGTTCAGATGCTTACACAGAAGAGAGGCTAGAACAATGGATGGCCAGGGACCTGTGGCTGGGCCTCTGTGGTGGCCAGCTTGGCCAGCTTGCTCCTCCTCGTCCCCTGCCCCTAGGTCCCCGCTCTGCTTTATCCTCTCAGACCCGCCCTCCCCCCCTCCCTCACTCCGTCACTTCTTGGTCCCTGGGTGTCCTCTCGGCCCTGCACTGGCCTCCTATCTGCCCGGCCAGGAGCTCTCCCCTCTCCAGGTACCTGGGTGAGTGGCCGAGCTGGGATCCAGGGAGGGTGACAGCTGGACAGATTGACAGACAGATGTCTAGAGTGATGAAGGAGCAGGCGAACTGGAGAGGTCTGCAGCACAGGGCCTGGGGGTACTGGTGCCAGATGGAGCTTGGTGTCTCTGTGTTCCCACCTGCCCCCAATGGGCCCCCATGACCACGCCCAGCTCCCATGCTCTCCGTGACCCCTATGACCTCCATGGTCCCCACAGGAGCAACATAACCCCCCACAACTCCCCACAATTCCCCACAACCCCACCCAGCCCCCAGAGCACCCCAGGGCTCCACGATCCCCACAGGGACCCATGACCCCCCAGGACCCCCACAACCTCCAAAGTTCTTCACCCTCTGAAGGCTTTGGATGTGCTCTCAGGAAGAGGAATGAGCTTATAAATCTTTTCCTTTTGTAAAAAATATGTGAGGAAGTACATTCTTGTAGTTTGCTGGTTTCATGTGTAATTTCCATAAAAACCCTCTGGGGGACTCCTGGCCCAGGGCAGGTACCGTTTCAGTTGTCTGGAGCAGAGCAGAGTCTAACAGCAGAGAGCTTTTGGAAATAGCATGCTTTCAGCAGCGGAAATACTTCCATTCTTCATTATTTGTCAGGGTTTAGGAAGCCAACTCTTAAATATCATTTTTCCTTTAATTTTTTTGGTCACTGCTAGTAAAATTGGAGCAGGAAATGTAACAGTTTGCATTTTTTTCTTGGCGGAGATAACTGGCGTTGCCTTTTTTTTATTCACGTTCAAAGTTAATAAAACCTTAATCATAAGCTCTTTTTAAAACATTTGTTCTGAGCTGTCACTGCAGAGGCCTGTGTGCACTGCCCAGAGCTGGGAGGCTGTTCTGCTCATATTGGAGCATCCTCACAGCCTCGGGGTTTGCAGAGAGCAGCCCCCAGGCTGCCTGCGCGCCTGAGACGCCCTCCCTGCGGCTCTGCTTGCTCTAGACAGGCTGGCTGAGGACAGGCTGGTGGAGGACACTCGGGTCCCCACAAGCGCCCTCAGGGCCTGGAGGGAGGGACACCCACCACCCTCTGTGTGTGGATGTTTTTGCAGCTCCCCTCCAGGGTGTGACTTGGCGAGGAGGAGTCCCCGAGACTGAGGGACCAGGGACCCTGCCTGGCTGCTTAGAGCACTGCCAGCTGTCCTGTGGCCAGGTCAGATAGCGTACCCTTGCAGTTCCCGAAGCCGCCTTCTGCCACCTCCTGTTTATTGGTCCCTGTGGCCACAGGATGTTTCTGGAAGTTTCCTTTGATTGGAATCAGGGAGGTTATGTAGTGAGCACCCTTCTTCACCCCCTGCGCTCTCAAATGTCAGGTCAGAGACTCGTTTGAAGTGTAAAACTATTCCGAAAAAGAAAAGCAGGCACACCACACAAGAATCACAAGACAATCCAGCTTTTCTTTCCTATCTTCAATCTCTTGAAGATGAACTGGAAAAAAGGAGAGGTTTATAGCAGCACATCACTAATTCATAAAAGTTTAGAGCTGGCGCAGACTGCAGAGTGCTTATGGTCTGATGTCTGTTATTTTAAGATGATGAAACCAAGATATGCAGCTGTCAGGGGCTCATCCAGGGTCCCCTTGGCGCTAGGGTTGGAGCTGGGGCGGGACGGAGTTTCTTTGTCTGCTTTAGTGGTTCTTGGGCCCAGTGGCTCCAAAACCTCGGCCCCCCCCAGGGAAGCCGGGACAGACAGACAGACAGAGCTACTGCCCACGGAGCATGCTAGCACAGGCACCGGGCACTCTTGGCAGCAGAGGTTTGGGGTGTGCCGTTGGTGAGGAGAAGAGAGCTTTGGCCTGGAGGAGAAGCCAGGAGGGCGTGGGGCCATCAGGGCCCCAGCACCACGTGCACCTCAGGTGTGCAGCTGTGAGCCCCAGCGGTTGGGGGTGCCTGGGCTTGTATTGGCTGCTTTGAAGGTGGACTGCAAGGCCTGTGTATTTAGTGCTCACAGGGGTATGAACTTGGGGGGGGGGGGCGGGGGTGGTGGAAGGGGGGACGGGTCAGAGTGACGGTGTGACCACTTGACCCTGGCGAGTTCCGGTGCATGGTGGCTACATGGCACATTTTCTAACATTTTAAAATTTATGCACACTAAAATCCATCCTTTTTGGCAGTGGGGTGAGAGCACTGGGATAATGAAGAGACAGAACAATTCCATCCCCCCCAGCTACCTCCACCCCCGTGCCACCGTGACCACCCGCGGGCACCCGGGCACCACGGCTGCGCTTGCACCCCCCGCACGTGACCCGCAAGCCACGCGCAGCGCGCAGCCTTGGGCGTTGGGCTGCCCGGCTCGGCCAGACGTAGCTGTGACGCCCTGTCGCCGCCTCGGTGGGTGCATGGACGGGTCTCCGCGTGCTGACCCTCTCACCGCGCGTGGACACTGGGGTCGTCGCCCGGCGCTGGTGTTTATGAGTGAAGCTGCAACAAACATTCACACAGGTGTTTCTCTGAACACAGGTTTCCGTTTTGTTTGGGTAACACCTACGTGTGAGCGCTGGGCCCTCGGGTTAAGTGCATTTCTTACTTCACAGGCACTGCCCCGCTGTTTCCCAACACGGCTGTGATGGGCGTTGCGGCCGCTGCACCTCTGGGCCTGCTGCGTGTTGTCTTTTCGCAAAGCCATGAAACAGGCGTGTGCTGGGATTCGTTACCGTTGTATTCGAGTTCCCTTTAGGGCCGTCGATGCTGAGCAGCTTCTCCTGCTTATTTGCCCTCCGTACACCCTCAGCCTCTTTGTAAACTGCCTGTTTAAAAAATCAAGTTGTTCGCTTTCTTCCTATTGAGTTCAGAGAGTCCTTGATGTATTCTGGACACATGTCCTTTCTCTTATGCATGATTTGTAAGTATTTTCTCCCAGCCTGTGGCTTGTACTCTCCTTCTCTTGACAGGGTCTTGCAGAGAGTGAAAATATTTAGTTTTGATGACGTCCAATTTATCAATTTATTTTTTAATAGGGATGATTTTAGTGTCACATCTAAAAACTCTTTACCTAACCTAAGGTTACAAACATTTTTTTCAAAATGTTTTCTTCCAAACTTACATAGTTTTACGTCTTACATTCAGGCCCATGTTCCATTTTTTAGTTAACTTTGGTACGTGGTGTGAGACAGCAATCAGGGTCTTGTTTTTGGGCTGGAAAGTCTGGTCACTTTAGAATCATTTACTCGGCAGACTGTCCGTCCTCGGTTGACTTGCCTTCACACCTTGGTAAAGACAGTTGGCGTATTTCTGTGAGTCTGTTTCTGGACTCTCTATTCCGTCCCATTGGTGGTATGTCTGACCTTTCACACGTAAGCACTGTACCATCTTAATGACTGTTGCTTCAAAATAAGTCCTGCAATCACATGGTGGGAATTTTGCTTTTTTATTGTTCTTTCTCAGAATTGTTTTGGTTATTCTAGTTCCTCTGTCTTTCCATATAAACTTTAGAATCAGCTTGTGGATATCTATAAGGATTTCTGTGGGGACTGTGTTAAATGTCTAGGTCATTTTGGGGAGAATTGGTGCCCTAAGAGCACTGACCACAGTGTATCTCTCTGCTCGCTCTGGCCTCCTATCACTGTAATCAGTGTTTGTAGTGCTCAGTGTACGGACCCTGTGTATATGTTAGATTTATGCCTAAGTAGTTTATATTTTGGTTGCCATTACCAGTGGAACTGTTATTTACCTTCAGTTTTCACTACTAATATACAGAAATGCAATTTATTTTTCTAGGATGACTGCATCTGTTACCTTGCTGACTTTATTAGTAGTTCTTGGAGCTTTTTTTGTAGACCCCATGAGAATTTTTACATAGATTACCGTGTTGCCTGAGAATAGAGACGGTTTTATGTCTCTTTTCTTCATCAACATGGTTTATTTTCCTGCCTTACTGCACTTCAGGACTCCAGTACCATGTAGCATAGGAGAGGTGAGGGGACACTTTTGCCCTGCACCTGGGCTTGGGAGAAATCTTCAGTCTTTCAGCCTGAAGTATGACATTAGCTTAGGTTTGTTTTTGGAAGATGCCTGATATCAGACTAAGAAATCTCCCTCTGTTTCTTGTTTTCTGAGAGTTCTTATTGTGAATGGATATTAAATTTTGTCAAATGCTTTTTCTGTATCTATTGAGATGATTGTGGTTTTCCTTCTGTTAATATTCTGTTACTATTGTGAATTACATTGACCGAATATTGTGAATTTCAAATGTTGAGTCCACCTTGCATGCTTAGGATAGATCTTAGTTATATATCGCTGGATGAAATATACTGCTAGTATTTTGTGGGGATACTTGTGTTTATGTTCATGAGAAATATTTTTGTATTTTTCTTTCTTGTAATGTCTTTGTCTGGTTTTGATATCATGATAATAAGGCTTCATAAAATTAGTTGAGAGTGTTCCCTTCTCTTCTATTTTCTGGACAAGATGGTGTAGAATTGGTATTATTCCCTCCTGAAATGTTTGGTAGAATTCACCAGTGAAAACAGCTGATCTGGGAGTTTTCTTTGTTATCAGATTTTAAACTATGAATTCAATTTCTTTGGATATAGGATTATTCACGTTCTTTAGTCTAGTGTGAATTTTAGTATTTTGGGTCTTTCGGGGAATGGGTCCATCTCACCTACTTTGTTGAATTGGTGGGTACAGAGTTGTTCATGGTTTTCCTGTATTGTCTTTGTCATGCCTGTCGGATCTGTCGTGATGTCTCCTCTTTCATTCCATTGGTAATTTGTCTTCTCTTAGTTTTTCTTAGTTGGACTAGAGATTTGCCAGCTTTATTGATTTTTTTTCAAAGACACAGCTATTAGTTTCATTGATCATTGCCATGGACTGGATATTTGTACCCCCTCCCCCCAATTCATATGTGGAGATCTAAGCCCCAATGTCATGGTGTTTGGAAGTGGGGCCCTTGGGAGGAGATGAGGTCATGAGGGATGCCCTTATTAGTGGGATTAGTGCCCTTGTAAAAGAGGCCACAGAGAGCTCCCTTGCCCCTTCTGCCATGTGATGTTACCTCTGGGAGGTTTCCCAGAATGAGGACTGCGTTTCTGGTTGGAAGTTCCCACTGAGTGACCACATGATGGACAAAAGCACGAGGGTGTTTGCCTTTATGAAATTCCACACCCAGGATCAGGAGTAAACCTACCTACTCCCAGAGAGGGAGCAGGAACCTGGAGGCTGGAAGGCTACCAGGACTCGCCTGCAGATGGCAGAAGGAAGGTGTCCCCACCTGGGACCTGCAGACACCTGCTCCATGGGTGCAGGAGAGATGGAGGGAGCTTCAGACGTGCTGGTCTCAAAAGTTCCACTTTCTCTGTGTAGCTTCTCAGGAGAACCAGCGTCATCAAATGGAGCCTGAGGCCCCACGAGAGGGTGAGGAGGGAGGCTTCCAGAAGGAGCTGGTGCACAGGATACCCCCAGAGATAAGGCTGCTCCTCTCGGGAGGTTGGGGGGCAGTCGGGGGAAGAGTACATAAGTCAGCAAACAGACACTTGTTAACTGCAGGGCCACACGTGGCTGAGGAGCACTGTTGTGTTCAAACTGCAGCCACCTGGCTCAGCTGAGAAACGTCTATAGTAACACAAACACAGCACATGGACCTCAGCACAATGACGACACAGTGGGGCGTGTGCAGGGCAGGGGGCAGGTACACGTGGCAGCCCGCTCACGGTGCCATCTGACCTGGGAACGCAGCAAGCGCTAAGTAAGCGAGCAGCTTAGTCAGCCCAGGGCAATGGTTCGGCCCCAGGGCAGGAATAGGGCATAGCCGCTCTGAGTGGCAGAGGGTGTGGCAGGCGTCAGGGGCTGACTACTAATTTTGTGACAGGCTTTTGAGTGCCCTGTGCCTCTTAAATCTTGTGTTTGACTTGAACCCTTTTGTCCCAGGAAACTACATCAGAAACTACATCAGTTGCCCCCCACACACACAGCTTTTTCTAGATACACGTATTGCATCCCGTGGGTTCCCTGAGAGACCCCATTCCCCGACCCCACGCCTGTGCCCACAGCTCTGGCTCCCCTCCAGGGCCTCCTTAGTTTTCCTGCTCAGAGAAATCACATTTTACTGCCTTTTGTAACTGCTGGTTAGAAGCACAGGGCTCCCCGCTCCGCCCCAGAAGATGGTCCCCGTGTCTGGGGCCGGGCCAAGCCTGGCCTCTCCGTGCCTTTTTGACCCCCAGGACTCTCCATGTGAACCCCCTCACCATCCACCATGAGACCCCAACCGTCCACGGTCACTAAGCCCAGCTCACTGGTCACTGCTCACTGTGACCACTCAGGCCCTGCTCTCCCCTGGGCTCTCCAGACTTGGACACTCTCCTTGATGAGCAGATATCCCTGGGAGGGGACTTCAGAGTGGGGTGAGCAACCAGGGCCAGCCACTTGAAGGGAGGACCCCAAGTAAGGAGCACGGCAGTGCTGGGTCATGGTTAGATGCCACTGGTTGTAAGCGTAAATCTGTTTGTTTTGCCATTGTAATTTGTTAATCTGCTGAACACTGAGAAATTGCGGCCCTCTGTTGGCCTGAGGCATTTTAATTACGAGAAGAACCTACGTTTGTGAGGACCTTCTGGCTGGCTCAGGGTCATCCTGGGCTCACAGGGGAGCCTGAGAACCTGCCTGTCACCTGGGTGTGCTGGTGCCCTGGGGGGACCCGGCCTGCTCTGTCCTGGAGCCCCGTACCATGTGGGGCACACTGGGGACGCTGGTGCAGGTGGTGCCCAGTATGAGCACCACCCCAGGGGCTACGGGTCTCTGTGGGAAGAGGTGGCTGCACCCTGCCAGTGTCTGCGGGGCCTCGTTCTCGCTGACACTTGCACAGGGGCGCTTTGTCCCCACGCCACCCCAGCTCTAACGCCCACGTGCAGTGGAAAGCTCTCAAACTTGTCCAAAGGCAGATTCCAACCCAGAAGGTCTGGGACAAGCGGAGGCCGGCGGTGCAGGGCACACTCAGAGTGAGGTCAGAATTTCAGGGATCAGTGGTGTAGCCCCCCCCCCCCCGACCCTGGCAGGATGAGCCGCTTCTCGCAGATGGCGCCCTGCTTTCTTCACCATCAGGGTCGCCAGCACCTTTGTCTGCTCATTGATGGTAGCTGTGCTTTTCATGCGCGAAACTTCACACTAAGAGATGCGTGCATTCAGAAAGCAGATCCCAGTTTTCAAACCAGGCTTTCTTCTCTTTAAAAAGTAGTAATTGTCACACTTTGATGTCAAATCACACATGCAGCACAAATATTTGCATTCTGATGACGATAATAATAATAATAACAATAATAATAATAATAATAATAATAACAGTAGCCAGCATTGCTGTTGGGCTTGTGCTGTGCTGCGTGGTGTGCGCTGAACCCTCACAGGTAGTCAGCGCTGACATTCCCACTTTTTCAGATGAGGAAACCCAAGCCAAGAAAGGTTAATTAACTTGCCCAAGGTCACACAGTGGAAAAGGCAGCACTTGGTTGAAGTGTTTCTGAAATAGCAACCTTCTACCCAGGAAGGAACCAGATGTCTGTGCCCAGGTCTGGGCTCCACTCCTGCTGGCACAGCACGGGGAGCCAGGGAGGGCTGGGGGGCCAGGACCCAACCCTCACGGTCCCCACCTCTGCTCAGCAGGTGTCGGTGCCACAGGAAAGTCGCTCCCCAGACCTGACAGGCCGAGAGCCCAGGGCAGTGGTTGCCGGGACACAGCTAGGCTAGCAGGAGGAGGCCGGGGCCACCTGCCCATCTTCATGGCCTTACCAGCCAGCCCACCCCTCACCACATCTTTCAAGGATGGCCCTCAAGTTCTGTGCCTGCTTGGTGGCAGAGATTCAAGGCTGAGTTTACTGTTTGTGGGATCTGTAAACAGCCAGTTCCCCCACTCCCCCGACCCCCTGAGCAGGCAGGCCGCTCACTCACTCGCTCGCACGCACACGGCCAGCCGCCAGAGGCCCAGTGAGTGATCTGGCTCCAGGAGGCCCAGCCAGCTGCCTGACACCCGGTCGGTGCCCCTCACTCGCTTGCGTGACTAGTGGGTTTGGCCTGGTGGTGTTGTTCCCTGACCGTGACCGTGGCGATGGCTCTCAGGGGACCACGCCCCCCACCCCCCCAGCTTCCCTTTATTCCGGGAGGAGCAATGAGGGGCTGGGAATTGTTCTTTTCCCTTTTTTTCCCCTCTGCTGTGACCTTGACAAAACCATCTTTGAAGTACTTGCTGGCTGTTTTTTCTGCCACAGGACTGGAAGAGATCAGGATATTCAAAGGGTTGGCCAAAGGAAGCCCGGCTTTCTCAGACAACCCCTTTGTCTCCACAGAGGGGCTGTGGGCAGAGACAGTGTCTGGCTGAGCCGGGCGGGCGGCGCTGGCACCTGGACCCTCGCCCTGAAGTGGCAGGTGCACATTCCGTGACTTGCAGTAATAGATGCCATGTTTTTCCCCTTAAAAAAGTGCAGCCTGGTGCTTGGGGCCAAATCCTTTTTTCCACTTGGAAAAGTGATCTCATTTTCCATGTACCATGTTTGAAAAAACACAAAACTCTTGTAGGATTAAAAAGAGAGTGGGAGAGAAAACAAACAAATGCTCGCGGTGCATATTTCAAAGATGGGCCCACATGTTAAAGGCATTTGGCGTGATGACTGGCCCAGCAAGTCACTCGATATTGGATCCATATGACGGGGCAAACCGCACTTTATGCTCTTTTCTTTTGTTAAATTTCTGCCTTGTGAGTTAAAATTAAGGTTATTTTGGTTGTGACTAATCTCATAAAGTCTTTTTTAAGAAGGCGTTTTAAACACTGAAGCCTCGAGCTTCTCTTTGGTCTTGAAACTATTATTAGTGCCACATCGCCCGTGCACAGCAACCTCAGCACTGGGAGACCCGGGGACGCCTACCTGCTCCACCCGGGAGGCTCCGTGCCTGCCCGTGGCTGCACCCCCTCCCCTCCAGGTGACGAACTCGAGGTCTCTCCATGCCACCACTGCCCGGCATGCGATTGGACTCTGGCCGCTGCCCTTTAGCATATGTTAACCTGGCCATGCGGCCCGCTGGTTCCATCAGGTCTCGTGTTTTAGGGCTTTGCTGTGACAGCAGACGGTCGCTGATGGTCTATTAAAATTGATGCCTTGTCCTCTGACAACCGTTGGTAGAACCCAGCATCACCCCCACTCTGCCCAAATCCCAGGGGTGGGGCTGCAGGAGACTGAAGGGGTGGGCATTGGACCAGCTGTCTGTGGGGTCCCCCATCCTGTGACGCTGGTGCTGGCTCTTGATAACGCATGAGCTGCTGTGGTGACAGCACCTCATCCACTGAGCCCACATGGGAGCCAGGCGCTCGGCTGTCCTGCTTTGCCCAAACGTGCCCCTGTCACTGCCCGGGAAGAGGGTGGTACCAACCCCAGTCTCCCTGTGAGGCCCCGAAGCCCTCGTCCCCATCGGTGTGCCCAGGTCCTGCTGAGCTCGGGGCAGGGAGGGTGCAAGCCCATGTTCCCATCAAACCCAGGCAGACAGGAGCTCCTGGGTTTTCGAAGCAAAGCTCATGGAAGCCAGCGCACGACGGGCATGGGCGGCCAGAGGCCAGGGTGCTGTCTTCGGCATGTTTAAACCTCATTGCGGGCCGCTTTCATCCAGGCAGGGATGGCAGGGAACAGTCAAGAGTTCTTGAAGTGAATCTCATCCCTGCCTTCTTGAAGTTGTGCTCATGGTCTCACAGTGCCGTTGGTCATAACAGCATTAGTCACAGTGGCCAAAGACAGTGGGGACAGCTGTGTCCTTCTGTGCTCATCGTGCCAGGCAGACCGGGTCTTCTGTTAAGTGATGTAAACAGGCAAATCTCCAATGTTTCATAGGTTTTCCCCCAAGAAATACGGTGTGTCCGATAGCACAGGCCCTGGGGACACTGGCACATTTGCAAACTCTGGAATAGCCCCTGGGATAAGGTCCCGGCAGCCACTGCCCGTCCCTCCCTGCTCAGACGTTAGGACAGTGGGGCCAGCGCTCCTCCCTGGAGTGACACACAGCACAATCTACTTAGTTCCCAGACACAGTCTGCTGGGCGCCCGGGTTGGATGGGTCAGTTTCCTGTTCTTTAGAAGTCCCTTGAGATCCAGGGCCGGTGGCTGGCGACGGGCTTTGCAAAGATTTGTGGTCATCATCTGGGGCCCGGCACGGACCGTGGGCGCCGCAGCGGGGCGCCTGGGCCTCCTTGTTCAGAAACATCAGCAGGGAGTCTGAATCACACTGGTGTTCACACCTCTGTGCCTGGAAGTTACCGAACCTGAAATGAGGCAGGAAGTTGGGTGGCGCGTCCTTTCCAAGACAGGTGGGAGCAGGGCCACTCGGGGTCCGTGGGGGTTTGGCTCTGCATCCAGGGCAGCCTCAGCCTGGAGACACCACTTCCCAGCACTTTCTAGACTGGTTTGGATGCCTCACTGCTTCCTTCTTGACTAAACTCTTCGATATGTGTTCATTTCATATTTTCAGCAGCGCTGTGGCTTCTCCTGTTTGAATTATACCTTAATAGTTGAACGTGTTGGAATGAGATAGGAGCCGGTTCGTTTTTTCCACCCAGAGAACCAGCTGTCCCAGATGCTTTTGTGCCTTCCCCACTGGACGGCCCTGCCACCTTGACCAGGGATCGTTAGTCTGTCCTCATGCGGCGTGGCCTTAATTACCGCAGCTGCAGAGTGAGTCGTGAAGGCAGTTAGTACAAATCCTACACTTTGGTTCTTTCACGAGGTTGCTTTGGCAAGTCTGGGCCCTTTGCTTTTCCACATGAATTTTAGAATCGGCTTGTCAATTTCTACAAAATGGGAAAAGCCCACCTTGATAAGATTGGACCGCTCTGTGTCTATAGAAACTTTCAATCCAGGAGCTCACACATGTCTCAGTTTACTTAGGTCCCCTCTCTGCACTGTGCCGTAGTTTTCAGTATGTTTCATTCGATTTATTCCTGGGTAGTTTATGTTTTTAAGTCTTGGCCTGGAATTTTCTTTGTGGGATTGTTTTGATCACAACTTCAAATTGTTTAGTAGACGTTGGGCTATTGAGATTTTCTAGTTCTTCTTCTATCACTTTTCTTAGTGCTTTTCAAGGAATTTGTCCATTTCATTTTAATTGTTTAATTTATTGATTATCAGTGTTAATATTTGCTTACTATCCTATTAGTGTCTGCAGGATCTGTAATGATGTAGTCTTTAAAATTCCCAGTGTCAGTAATTTGTATTATTCTTGAGCAATCTTACTAGGGGGTTATCAATTTTAATAATCTTTTCAAAGAACCAGATTTTGATTTTGTTGAACATTTTTATCATGTGACTGCTTTAGACAATTTTCACTGATTTTTTTCACTCTTATTTTGCTTTTCCTCCCTTCTACTTAGAGTGTATTTCATTGGCTTCTTTTCCTAGTTTGTTGAGGGGGGACTCTACATTTTTCCCTTTTGAAAGAGTCTTTTAGGCTCCCTGAGACTTGGTATTGCCTTTTCTGCTTATGAGTAATTTGAAGTTTATCGGCTTCCAGTGTCTTCATTGGAATGCACGGGTCGGTGTAGCTTTGCTTGTTCTCACGGCTTTCCATTCGGTTTTAGAAGTGTGGGGGTTTGGAGTAGGTGGCTGCCCAGAAAGCTTTAATATCAGTAATTTGAAAGCTCATAGAAGTTGATATTTATAAACTCTAATAGAAAAATTAGCACACAATGTGCACAGACAATTTACCAAAGAAGAATTACAAGTCACCAATGAATGTATGAAGTGTTTTCAATTTCATTAATAATGAAAGAAGTGAAAATTATAATAATGTAAACTAATTTATCAAATTGGCAAAGGTTTACAAAAAGAAAAAAAGAGAGTACCGAGATGGTCAAGAATTAAGAGAAGTAAGTATTATTATGTACTGCTGATGGCCACAAACTTCATGAAAGTTAATTTAAAGTCTCTAAATGTCTGTGTTTTAAAGATACAAATTGAAACATTTCTGAATTCCACTGTCTGGGTATCTCCCTGACCTGCAGCTTCTGTGCTGGTGGAGAAGAGTCATAACTGTGCCTGTTTCATGGAGGTGACATGAAATCGAATGAGATATTCCACGTAGGGTGCCCGACACTCACAAGGACATATACAGGGTGTGCTCTTCATTGTGGTGACTGTGACAATGAAGGGGATGATAGATGATAGGTACTAGATCAATAGATGATAGATCAAGATGATAGATAGATGATAGATCAGCAGATGACAGATAGATGTTGCTAGATACATAGGTCAATAGAGGATAGATGGATGACTGATGATAAGCAGTTAGAACGCTCATTGGTCATGCAGTTAGGTGGCTTTGGTCCCTTGTGCATCTTCACTAGTGACGATTCTGAGAAGCCACTGCAAGACGGGCTGCAGGGCTTGCTTTTCAAATGAAGGGAGACATTAAGTCAAGTACAACAGGCAGATGCCCTGCTTTTCTCCAAACATAAAAAAATCTACAATACTTACAGATAAAACTGAGATTTGATAATCATAAAAACATTGTTAACACATACACTAATAAATTTAACAACAAGACGAAATGGATGCATTGCTAGAAAATACATTAAAAGGCCATAATTGATACAAGAAAATCATTTTAAACTTGAATACGCTAACAACCACTAAATAAATCTACCCATTTTCACTTACCATCTCCCCTGAAAGTGCCCAGACTGGATCGTCTTAGAGCTGAGGTGAACCAGACGCTCAAGAAACACATGATCCTTGTCTTAAGTAAGAGGGCCCAGAAAACGAAGGAAGGGGGAGGGTCCAGGTCGCGCTGATGGTCACACGCGCTGACACCTGCAGAACAGAGATGCTGATGACCTGGTCTTTCCTTACATACGGGGCATGTGTACGAGTGACTCCCAGGCGAAGCAAACCAGGCCAAGGAGCGGATACGATTGCCCCACATGTGCAGGAGAACATGATTCTTCATCGTAAAATCTATTCACCACATTAATAGGTGAACAAAAATGTGTGTCATTATTTCAGTAGCGATGGAAATAGCACTTGATGGAATTCCACACGTGTTCATGGTAAAACCTCTCAGAAAAACCCAATCACAGGTGGAAGAAGGTGAGTGAGTGGGGAAGCACACGAGAAATGAAAGGCTCCTGCCCTGTGTTGTCTCAGGTACTAATGTGTCTCATCCTGTCCTGATGATGTTTACATTTTATGAAACGTCAATTTTGTGGACATCAGAAAACCAGGAGCCCTAGTCTTGAGCCTTATATGGTCCCATGTCATCTCCTAACCTGGGAACTGCTGCAAATGGTCATAAATAAATGGAAAGTAGGCATTTCTAGGGTTATCAATACAGACCACAAAACGGGAGAAGTGGCTGAAAGCTGAATACAAAACTTTCCACCTTTTCCACTTTGACTACATGGACGTATCTTGGAGCCAACTCGAGTTTTGTTTCTTGCAGTCCCTCGACGGCTTTGCTCTGGTCGTGAGTGCGGAAGGGGTGATATTTTACGCATCGGCCACGATCGCCGACTACCTGGGCTTTCATCAGGTAAGTACAGCCTTCAGTCTGCTTCGTGGTGGGTTCTGTTCCCTTGCGAATGCTCGTTATCTTCAAGATGTAAACGTCTCCAGAATCAAGCTTTCCTTACCGGGAGCTTGTATCAGATAAGGGTTTCCACACCCCAGCTTTGTCCAGTGCTCGGTCACGGCAAGAGGTATGCCTGTGTCCAGGGAGTCTCTCAGGCCAGCCAGGTGGGATGGGTCCAGGTGGGGCTGCGAGCTGGGGCTGAGGCCCCCTCACACCTCAACCCAGATGGCAGCGGCGCCTCCAAGAAAAGGTGCGTCAAGGGGTTGGGCTACGGCCCAGGGACCAAAAGGAGCCTCAGCCCGGCCTCTGGGACAGGAAGGAAGACTCTGAGGAGAACTCTGAACCCAAACGCAGACTTCCACCCCACAGAGCGCAGGCTCCTGAGTCTGGAGTCACAGGGCCACCAGCGCCCAAGGACCCTAAGTGACCACTAGCTTGGTAGATGTGGCCAGGGTGGCTGGCTCGCTCGCTGGGGGACTGCTGGCACAGCGCTGAGATCACAGGACACGACCTCCCTCGGTGTGCATTATCTGGGGGCCGTCTCCTGAGCTGCCCATGAATTCTCCGGCCATGCTTCGCAGATCCAGCAGGCCTTGGCATCGTGATTGAGGCAGTGTCCTGCACAGCGACCTTGACTCTGGGTCTGAATGTGTCATCGGGTCTCTTTTTTCTTGGAGCTTGATCGTTTCCCTCCAAGAGTTAGAAGTAAAAAAAGTTTTGCCTTTTATTGTAAGGAAATTATTTCCAAAGGCCATTAAATCAGGCACTGCCTCTAACATATGCAAAATATTTCATGAAAATATTGGAACAGCTTTGTGCTATTGTGAGGTTCGAGTGTAAAATACTTTACAAAAAGACAGGAACCACTTACTTCCTGTCACAATCTGAGCCCATTGTCTGTCTTCAAGTCCAGCACTTTTAGGGATGAACACGTGGGTTTCGATGTGTCTGTTAGTTGCTGTCAGTGTGTATTGATTGAAGTGGTGTGTTCTCTCCAAGGCCAGCAGCTGGGGGCACTTGTCCCTGTGTGAATCAGGGTGATATTAGAGCTTGCTGATGAGAGCAGTTAGGGTAACAGATACACACACACTTTGCACAAAAAAGGGAAGATGCTGGAAAGGGCAGTTTGTTAAAATAATGCTTTCATTCTTAACTCCATAAATGATGGTTTGGAGCTAGAATAGCGACTGCTTATACTTGATCAAAACCATGTTTGTTTTTGTCCATTTGAATAGTTGTTAGATCATTCTATCTTCTCCTCACATTTTTCTCACCATTTATTTCTCTTGACCTCACGTCGTAGTAACCAGACTCTGGGAGATTAAGAAAGACTAAGAGTGGTCAGACATGCCACACTAATTATTACAACACAGACTTGTTTCCTCAAGCTAAAGAATATTCACATGGAATGTCTTCAGATTGGTCTTGGTCAGAAGTGTCATCTCCAGTTTCTCTTCCAAGTTCATGTTTCGCCTGCGGCTTGGTTAAGCCACAGACTTGCCTAGGATGTTAATTCCACATGGCCCCTTCGGTAGGTAACTAAAGTGTGGACATGACAAACAGGGTTCTGCCGAGCTTGGGGTCACTGACTCAAAGTCACGAGAGAAGAACATGCAGCCTGCTGAGGATGGTGACAGCCAGTGCTCAGAGGTCAGAGGGTAGCATCATCTTGCCCTTTCCCGAAACCGTAGAGGGCACATGCCAGCCATCTGCAGTAGGATGGAAGAACACCAGATTCCCAAATGAGTCAAATGATGTGTCATGCCTCCACACAGAAGGCAAAACATTCGTTACAGAAACCAAAGTGATCAGCTAAATGGAGTGTCTGCCATATTTAGGACTTGGAAGACTCAACATTGTTATAAAGACGTCAGATCAAGGTATAGAATTAATGACATCAACGCAAAAACTGAGCAGCTTTTCTGGGTGGAAACGGACACGCTAACTGTAAGTGCAGGGGCCCAGGAGACCTGTGAGGGGGCTGGGGAGCAGCAGTGACGATCACGGGACACTTATGATCCCGGATGCAAGCCTTCTACAATCTCAGCAGGTAAGACAGGCGTGGGACCCAAGCAAGGACAGATAAGTGGACCCATCAGAGAACTGGAGAAAAGCAGACGTGTGCACGGATGTGGGGTTTGGATAAAGGTGGCCCTGTCAGCAGTGAGGAAATGGTGGTCTTGCCAATCAATGGAACTGGGTGAACCAGATCTGCATGGCAGAAAAAGGGGTCTTGACTCTTGCCTCACACCATACACAGTAAATATCAGGTGGATGGTAGAAGTTTCTAGAAGATAACAGGGCAGAGTTAGGAGAGCTAGGAGAAAAGATTTCTTGGGATAAAACCCTCTCAGGAAAGACTGATGTACAAGCTGTGTGACATCCACTGAGAGGGCAGAGAGGCAGAGAGGGAGTGGAGAAGATGTTTGCAACCAAGGCCTCGTCTCCAGAACAGGAAAAAAGAGACAAAACAGCATGACAGCTCGTTGGAAAACGGAGAGAAGACACCAATGGGCAACACGCATGTGTGCACGCACACACACTTGCATCTAAAGACCAACAGACGTGAGAAGATGCAGTTTCATTAGTGTCTGTGACGTGCAAGTTAAAAACATTCCAAGAAACTGTGATACACCGCCACAGTGGCTCACATGACAAAGGCTAAAAGCACCAAATGTTGGCCAGTAAAGCCACTAGACTTTCGTACTTGCCACAGTGGGAGAGCATCTTGTATAGTCGCTCTGGGAAACTGTTTGGCATTATCTACTGAAACTGAAACTCTGCTGCCGTGAGCCAGCGACTCTACTTCTGGGTGTGCAGTCAGAAATGTGGCTGCGTCACATGCCACAGGCCACGAGTCACAACGGGAAGCAGCTGAACGCCCATCAGCCGTAGCGGGAATTAACCAGAGGTATTCATACAGTGAAACTCATACAGCAATGGTGGCAAAAACTGGGTGAATGTCACAGCTGGGATGCTGAGCGAGCAAGGACGCACCAGGGAACCCAGTGCTCCGTTTGCAGACCTCTCAGTGCTGTTGGCCGTGCCCGTGACCCCGCCTGCAGGAGGGAAGGGTCTCAGAGGTGCTGCTGCTGTCCTGTCTCCTGATTGCGTGGTGGTCATACGGGGAACCCATCAGGCTGTGTATTCATGATTTGGGCATTTTTCAGCCTATATGTTATGCTTGAATCAGAAAAGTTTATTAGGAAAACATCCCTGTGGGAAGTGTACTTGTGATCATGGAGCCGTCAGGTAAGGTGGGAGCCCTCAGGTGAGCTGGAAGCCACCAGGTGAGACTCGAGGCGGGAGCCACCAGGTGAGGCGGATGCCATCAGGTGAAACTAGAGCTATCAGGTAAGACTAGAGCCATCAGGTGAGGCGGGTGTCGGCAGTTTCAGACCTGGAGGGAAAGCCTGGTGTATCCACTTCCACCAGGAGTTGGTCTCTGTCTGTCAGTCCCACGTTCATGCCCTGAGCTCATGATCCTGGGCACTGACAAGGACACCACTTGTGACCTCTGTGCCCACTGCTTTCTGTGAAAACATAGTCTCTCTGCACTGTGGAGTGCACAGGTGATAGAGTCCACCCTGCAGTTACGACCACCTTCCTGCTCTACCTTCCTGGGAGCATCAGAGCAACAGTTAGGGGAGAGAACTCAGAGACGTGCACGGGCGTGCGTCGTTCACCAACGCACTCTGAGAACGTTGTTACAACGGCAGCACCTATCATCACAGCCTGTGGCCCAGATGGTGGCTTCCCAGTATGGACCTGATGCCCACAAGGGTCAGCCCCTGTGTTCAGTGGGGAGACAAGTGGGGAGACAGGCCCAGAGAGAAGGCTGCGGGCTTCTGGGTCCTGTGGCATCCTGGAAGGGGCAAGAGTCAGGCCTAGAGGTGCTGGGAAGAAAGATGTCACCAGGAGGCGCTGGCCCAGCTCTTGTCTCACCTGGCGGCTCACCCCTCACCTCACAGGGACACTTTCCTGGTAAACTTGGGCAATTCGAGTATAGCACAGAGGCTGAGAGTGCCCAAATCATATAGCTGGAGAGACCTCCGAGTCATGGAGGATCGGCGTCAAATTAGAAAAGTGGGTGTCTTGGCCCCAGAAGACGTTGGGTCTCTGAACCTCCTGCTCAACCCCTGAGGGCACGGCCTGGCGGGTGGCAGAGGGGCTGGTGGCTCTATGTTCCAGGCCACGAGGTGCGTCCCCCAAGGGAGGGAATGGCCTCGAGGCCAAGCTCCTGTCTTTTCTGTGGACTTTCCCTTCACAGATGTGACGTCCTCTTGACAGATAGCTGAGCCGTTTGTGCAGGTGGCAGTCACTGGAAATGGGTGAGAACTCACTTAGGGTAAATCTGACACGTATTGTGATGTTTCAGACGGACGTGATGCACCAAAACATTTATGACTACATCCACGTGGACGACCGCCAGGACTTCTGCCGGCAGCTGCACTGGGCCATGGACCCCCCCCAGGTGGCGTGTGGGCAGCCCCTGTGCTCAGAGCCAGGTGCGTCTCCCCAGGCTGGAGTCCTTCACATAAACACATGCACCTGAGAACTGCCCACCTGCTTCCCTTCTCCTTCCCTTCACCCTGAGCATGGTATGCCAGTCCTGTGTCCTTCAGGGACCTCCTCCCTCCTGTCTCGCCTTCTTGGTGGCCCGTGGCCCTTGGGCCCTGGGTGGTGGCATCTCTGGTCACCTCTCTGTGCGCTCCGACACCTTGCCAAGAAGCTGCGGCACCTGTGTCCCCGGGTCGCATGCCTCCTGGGAAATCCCTTTGGCCCACATTAGATTTACCTGGAAAAAGCCCCAAAGGATTGTTGTCTGTTCAGAGATGCTGTTCCTTATGGGCAAGACCCCTGCCTGCTGGCCACGCACTTGGCAGGGGGGTGGCCCTCAAGAGGACGCTGGAACACAGGGTGGGGTCCCCGGGGCCCTAGGGCCCGACTCCGGTTCTCTCACCGTCTCCAGGAGTTAGAACTGATTGGAGGACAGTCCCCCACACAGCTGCACACAGCAGCTGCAGCAGCACAGTTCTCGTGAAGCTGAGTGACAGTAACCCAGGGGCCCACACATGGCGCTGTTTTATGAAGCGCAACGCAAACAACTGCGGTGTCCTGCATGCGTGTGACCATGTTGAGCACACCTATCACAGCAGCTGTCTCTGGGGATGGGGTTGGGGACAGGCGGGGGCACAGGGAGTGCAAGCTGTGTGGCTGTGCGTGATGGGGCAGGCGTGTGTGCGGCGTGGTGACTGCGTGCTGTCACATGTGCCACCTTGCTGACCAGAGTGTTCTCATGGTCTCTCTCGGTCACTGCTGGTCCACGTGGGCAGGAGAGGATGCCGTCCTGGGGCGGCTGCTCAGGGCCCAGGACGGGCGTGCGGGCCCCTCGGAGTTCTCGGCCTTCCTGACGCGCTGCTTCATCTGCCGCGTGCGCTGCCTCCTAGACAGCACATCGGGCTTCCTGGTGAGTGAGCACGTCCGGGCCAGGGTCAGGCTGCAGGTGGAGCAGGTTCTCAGCAGGTGGTGACAAGGGCTGCTGACGCATGACAGACGCTGCAGAGTGCCACAGCCTGCAGCAGCCTGGTACGCTGTCATGGGTTTGCGTTCACGGTGCCTTTATCTGAGATTCCTGTTCAGAGCATTGTCCAGCCCCCACATCCCCGCTGCCCAGGACCGACAGGCACCAAAGCCTCCTACCTCTCGGCACAGGTCCCGGGCCTCCATTCCTGCCCAGGCTCTAGGGCTGAATGGCTCTTGCAGATCAATTCTTGGGCTTTCCACTTCCCCTATCTGACTGTTTCCTCGCCACAGGGGACGAGGGGCAAGGAGGACATGCCCTCCCAGGGGCACAGCAGAGTGGGCCCCAGCCAGTGCCAGACCCTGCTGCCTCTTGAACCCCCGATGCCTGGGTCGCTCTCCACAACCTCCACTACTGCCCCTCCCCAGCCCAGTGCCCACACTCTCCTGTGGTCACAGCCTCCCAAGAACCCCACTGCCGCATCCTTGGGCAGCACTTCAACATGGCGACCTTCTGACCCCAGGATCCCAGGGCCTTTTGCCACCAGTGCCACAGGGCAGGCCTCTCAGGCTTAGCTTCCGGCCCCATCGGGTATGTGCTCTGCTGCCCCTAGACTCCCAACCACTGCCTACCCTCCCTGTGGGTCCCTCGGGGGTCCATCTCCCCACCTGAGCTGTGGCCCTGGGAGGGACGTACCCCTGGTGTTTGGTGTTGGGTGTTTGACACAGCCTCCGAGCGTTGGGCCAGGGCTATGCTGGAGATTCCTACCTGTTTCCCCGAAAAGAAGACCTAGCCGGACAATGAACTCTAATGCGTCTTTTGGAGCAAAAATTAATATAAGACCGGGTTTTATTTTACTGTAAGACCGGGTCTTATAGAATAGAATAGAACAGAAATATAATGGGTCTTATATAATATAAGACAACACTGGGTCTTATATTAATTTTTGCTCCAAAAGATGCATTAGAGCTGCTTGTCTGGCGAGGTCTTATTTTCGGGGAAACACAGTAGCAGGTGCTCAGTGTGCATCTGGGGAGGCAAGGTGGGTGGCTGCCAGTGGCCTGTCTGTGGGTTGTCCTCTACATGGCTCTGGGGAAGAGAGCAGCCCCTGCACACCAGCCCTCGAGTGCCGCTGGCGGCGTGTCCCATCGGTGCTTGTCTGGGCTTGTTTCGCGCCGGCCTTTTCCAGCCTGGAGCCCACCACGCGGTACACAGCAGCTTCACTGCCCTCTGAGCCACCCCCAGCCGCTTTCAGGAAATGCACCCCCAGACCATCCCACCTCCAAGCTGCCCATGGGTCTGGCCTGAGGAGCCTTAGCCAGGCTTCCCCAGGCTCAGTGCAGACAGACCCGTGACCAGCACCGGTGGTGCAGTTTCTATTCACCTTTTCCTGTTGGTTGTTTTGTTTCTGCAGTAACGGTTGTTGTTTTCTTAATGAAAACATTGCTGTACATGATACAAACTCAGTCACTTCAGAACAGTAGAGAATGAAAAACAAAAATATCCCTCCTTTGCCTCCACCCAGGCCCCTTCTCCAGACGTCACCACCCAGTTTCCTGACATTCCCCCCCTTCTGGTTCCACTTGCCTCCCCATGTCCCTCCCTCTTGGCTCCGCCTGACCAGTGAGGGAGCTGAGCTGCTGGGTCTCTGAAACCCTTCCCAGGACTCAGGACCTGCCCTCCCTCCCAGGCTGTGTGTCCTGGAGCTCCTGGGCCCTACGTGTTTCTCCCTGAGCCTCACCTAGCTTACACCTCTCCAAACTGGGGTCCCACCAGAGATGCTGTGCTTCTGGGCCCACTTCACCTGCCTCAGGCCAGCCAACCTGCCAAGTTGCTTTGACTTTGTCCAGAGTGACAGCAGCTTAGAGAGTCACTCCTGGCTGCCTCCGGGCAACCATATTGTCTATGGCAATATTTTGGCTTCAACCGTCGGATAACGAAGTGATAGCTTCTGGTCCTGGGATTTTCTTCTTTTTATCCAGTGGGACAGTGAAGGAGGTTGCTGGTGGTTGGCAGTGGGAACGTCTCTTGAACCAGCTCTGAGTCCCAGGCCCAGCCCCACAGCAGAAGCATCTGGTAGATCTCTTGTTGCTGCAGGCCGCCCCCCCCGCCCCCCCCCCCGCCCAGGACCCTTCATAATAGAAGCACTTGCTCATTTGTACCACGATCCTGATATACACACAATTGCTCGTCTTTTGTTTAGGCAGTTGGTTGTCCATAAATGCTTTTATTTTGATATTTAGTTCTAAATTTTGCAGGAAACTAAGAGTTTTAATATAGCTAGATATAGCTAGATTTTCCTATACATTCAAGCAGACATTGAAACATAGGTTTAAAATGAAACTGTAAATACACTGAGTAGAGGAAACAAGCAACAGACATTAGTTTGAAAAGTGTCGGATTATATCTTACCCTTAACTTCATTACTGCACATGCTGGAGAGTGCTCGGGTGCTTATAATACATGAGCTGAGGATAGGCCCGTGGGCAGCACAGCGTTTGCATGGCCTCCAGGCCCTTCCCAATTCTACCTGTGAGTGTGGAAACCCCCTGTCACAGTTTGGGCGAGGTGTTGTGACATGGAACTGGCTGGTGCTGTGCATGGGAGCCTGTTAACATTTCAGGAATTCAGATCCAGGTGACGTTAGGTTGGTAGCTTGTAATCAGTGATGGTGGAAATACTTACACCTAAATATTTGGCAAACAGTATAAATTGAGTCTTTTTTTTCCTCTGGAGAGCCTGATGTTAAACACCCCCCAGCATAGCACTGCCTTGAATCCTTCACACCATGTGACTGGCATATAGTAGCTTAGGTGCTTTGCAGGTATTTGTTCATTCAGTAATCCATAGACAAATACAGAGATGGATGTGTGTGTGGACGGAAGGATGGATGGATGGATAATGGATGGATAGGAGGATGGAAGGATGGACAGATGAAAGGATGCATGGTTGATGGATGGATGGATCGATGGATGGTTGATGGATGGCTGGATGGGGGAAGGAGAGAAGAAAATACTGATGGACGGATGGATGGATGGACAGATGGATGGATGGGGGAACCAGAGATGAAAGGACAGATGGATAGAGGGATGGATAAATGGATGGCTGGGTAGGGAGAGAGTGGGGCCATGTGGGGTCATTCTTGCATCAATGGCCAGGGGTACCCAGAAGGCACTTGGTGACTAACTCAATTATAGATCAACTTTTCTACTGTAGAGAGATCTTTTTATTTTTTAAATTTTACTTATTTATTTTGAGATTTTAAAAATTTTATCACAAAGTCCTAAGTTACTTGCTGGCTTTTAAATTCACACTATATGCTGTAGATAAACAGAATCGAGCTGTCCCTAAGTTTTAGCATCATTAGTGAAGGAAAGATAATTTGGAAATGGCGGTTAAAGCTGGAACAGTCCTCAGAAATGATCTACTCCAGCAAATGCTACTGGGGGACTGGCTGGTGGCTGTAACCTGGGTCAATGACAGCCTAAGTTGATGCACATTCACGCTCCCCGTGTGAGGGTGGCTCGAGAGTACACACCCAAAAACACGGTTGTCACTTAAAGGATATTACGGAGGCTCTGGAGAAACCGTGAGTCAATCCGAGGGCCTTGGGACAGTCCGTGTCCCAAGGGAGCCAAGCATGGAGGGGATGGTTCATGTCTCCTCAGTGACTCAGGAAAAGATTCTTTTCCTTTTTTCTGCTCTGAGAATGTCAGTTCTGCGTCCTCTGACCGTGTTGCTAATTTGCTCTGTGAACACATTTCTGTCTTTAAAACACCAGACGATGCAGTTTCAAGGAAAACTAAAATTCCTGTTTGGACAGAAGAGGAAGGCGCTGTCGGGGACAGCCCTGTCCCCTCGGCTCTCACTGTTCTGCGTAGTGGCGCCCGTCCTCCTACCCTCTGTGGCAGAAATGAAAATGAAGGGCGCGCTTTTGAGGGCAAAGCACAGGGCAGACATCGCGGCCACGACGGACACAAAGTGAGTAAGAGCCCCTCAGCAGCCACACTCATGGTGGCTGGTGCTTATAGCGAGGTGCCCGGCACGCAGCACTGCCTGTCTACTCCTCCTTCATTTCCAGCAAGCAATAAAATGCGAAGTGTGGTGCTTTCTAAGCTAGCACATTATGGAAGCCACTGTTAGGAAAGAGAACGTTTGTGAACTGTGGCAGCAAACACTGCCTATGCCACTTGTGCCCAAGTCCTCCCGTGGCAGTCTAGTCACGCAGGCTTGTCTCTCAAGCCCCAGAGGCCACCTTCAGGATGCTCCCCTTTGGTGAGTCTGAGTGTCCAGTCCTCTTCAGCGTCCACAGTTCACCAGTGACGCCTCCCACGACCATTTAGACGATTAGAAAACCCGACCGCAGCCACAGTGGCTGTCACACTAACCTGCTCGTTTCTGCCCTTGGTGACAGTGATGTGGTCAGCCTCGGGCTTGCAGTTGGAGCCGCTGCCTTCTGCCGCTGCTGTCGCACGCCTGTACTGAGCGTGGCTACCAGGGACAGAGCCACTGTGAGCCTGGGACGGTCCTCCTGGTCTCTGACATGTGCCTGCATGCTAAGACAGCAGTTTTGTGGAGCAGCTTTAAATTAGATATGCTTTCTTATGTTTAAAGATGCAAAATGTCGTAAAATACAAGGGAGGAGAAACAGTACAGAATGATGCGAGCTAAGTCATGCCAAAAGTGTGCCAAAGCAGAGCTTACTGCTCAGGGACCAGCCCACCTGTGCAGAGCCCAGGGCCAAGGTCATGTGTGCCCTGCGGTGACCTTCACGCCCGCCTTCTCACCGCGCACACTAGCACTGCGACGCTGAAGTGCTCCCCCTCTTCACTTACTGTCTCGGAGCCTCCTGCTTTTTACGTTGTTGCGGCTTGATAATTATAATGGAAACTCACACAAGGAGTTTTCTCTTTTGCATATGTCTTTCCAGCCCTACAGAACCAGAGAGGAAAATCCTACCTTCCCACCGCCTCTTAGAGGTGGGGTGCAAGGCAGGGCCGGCCGCCCCCTGGCGTCCGGGTGGGGAAGCGCAGGCTGGCTGCACAGGCGGCCGCGGGGCTGAGCGGGGCGCGCGGGCGCATCTCTGCGTGCGGCGTGGTCGCACACCTTCCGGGGAGGCAGTAACGGACGTGAAGGTGGTACACACGACGACAGCCGAGTCAATACCTGACACCACGTTGTGCTGAATATTAGTAAAACTCGGAAGGGGAAGCAAAGGCCCTAGGAGAAGGCTGACTGCACCCAGCCTTTCAGGAAAGAAGCAAACGACTTTCTGGATGGGGGAACTCCCAGCTGCTCTGAGTGGTTCATCAGCCAACGTTCAGGTCACACGGCCGTCACGCGGCTGTCCCCGCGTTCTGTATGTGTGAATCGCCTGCCCCTAGCACTTACCTGTGCGTCGGATTCTACGCCCAGGGCTTTCGCAGCGGCCTGCTCCATCCAGCTGGGGGAGCCACCCCTTCCTCTCTGTCTCTGCTCCCCACCAGGGGACAGACAGCTGGGCCTCGCAGCGCTCCCGGCCACATGGAGGGGATTTGGTTCCCACTCCTGCCGCTGCTAGAGGGGTGGCCCCAAGCAAGTCCCTAACGCTTCTGAGCCTTGGTTTTTCTCTTGAAAAGTAATTAAAAAAAAATCTAGCAGGAGTTTCTTTGGGATTTAGGATTGTGCGTAAACTGTGTGTGCGTGCATGTGTGTGTGCGTGTGTGCACGTGTGTGTACGTGTGTATGTGTATGCATGTGTGCACGTGTGTGTGCACGTGTGTGCATGTGTGCACGTGTGTGTGCGTGCGTGTGTGCACACTAGGGCGAGGGCTCAGTCCTCACCTACCTAGTGATCCTGGGGACCTGCAGAACGTGAGTGCTGCAGGTCACAAGTCGGCTGTATTTTTGCTCTGGCCATCCACGATAAAGCCAGAGCACTGAAAACCCATTCTGTGTGCCCGTCTGCTTTCTGAAGCAGATTCATTAACCCTTTATTGGCCTCAAACGTGATGTAAATTGGAATTTTCAGCAAACCTATTGCTGAGAAAAGGCTTTACAATCTGTACGAAGTTGAAAAGTGTGAATTATTGCATCTTCCCTGCCTGGGCGTCACACCATGTCGTTGACATCCCTCATCAACCCATTTAATCTGCTTGTTGTTTTGCTGTTATCTGTTCTTCGCAGAGCAAAATCTACCAGGAGTCTGTATGAGTCAGAATTGAGCGGAAAACCCAATTACTTAGCAGGTACTTTTAAAAGTTCACTATCTCATCTTTCTAAAATGGGTAAATGTGTCGTCTGTGTCCCTTGGAGGCTGTCCCTTCCTCTGGATACCGTGGCGTAGTCCATGGAAATGCCGTTTGGAAGGAGCGAGGCTGGGCCGATGGCCAGCTCTTATGGGCACTGGTCTGTGCATTTCCGAGGAACCGCATGAGTCACGACCACTGAAATCAGAGCCGCTCACCAGTCCAGGCGCCGTTCAGCTCACGCAGTGACGGCTTTCCCTTCTCTGACTCCCGACAGGAAGGAACAATGGAGAAAACGGCATTTCGGTGTTCAGGGCACAAATGGACGCCTGTCGCTGGGCCCGGGTCCCAGCCAGGGCCATGTGCCTGTGCCTCAGGGGCAGCCCTGACCTCGTCCTTGACCCCGAGGGGGCCGTAGGGTAAGTGGTGCCTCTGCCCAGCCCGGAGCCTCGCTAAGTCACAGCCGGGGGTTAAGAAAGAAGAGTGATTGGTGGCAGGTCTGGTGGCCTTGACCATGACAACTAAATCTCGCTGTTAGTGGAACTTGCAGATACACAGGGAGCACACCCAGACATGCTTCTTGTCCTAGCAGTTGTCTTTATACGTATGGGGACTGGCCGGGGACAGTGGGAGCGTCAGCCAGGACTGCCAGGGCCTTTGGACTCCCCCTCCGCCTGTAGCCTGGGCCCTGGGGGACCGCCCTGTCCTCCACCCTCACCTTTGCTCAGAAACCCTCTGTGCTTGCCCCACCCCACCCCGGCTCTGGGCTCCCTTCCCTGACCAGTGGGTCTCCTCTTGGAGGACGGGCCAAGCTATGCAGTTGCCAGACTCCACCTCGCCCTCCTGTCACCGTCTTCCCTGTCACAGTGATGTCACACCATGTCATGAGCGTAGCAGCAGCATGGTCAGCAACAGGGCTTGGTGCACAGAAACCACCCAGAGCCCCATCTGCCCCGTTAGTAGTCACTGGTGTGGCTGACCCTTCCCACGTGCGTGCACCTCATGGACCCCACCAGGTGCCCAGGAGGCAGTGGGAGGGTCACACACAGGAAGGGAGGATGCTGGTGCTGGCCTCGCAGGGCTGTGTGCAGGCTGAGGGCACGCAGTATGAGCATATACACGGCAGGTTCAGTCCGCATCACCGCCGCTGCTCTGTCTGATGCGCCCTCTCCTCTCCACAGGGACAGGGCACGACAGGAGCACGGGAAGGTGCCAAGCGCCTCCTCAGGGCTGAGGGTGCGGAGGGAAACACACACATACGACTGCCGCTTCCAGACACCGAGACCCACGAAGCACCTGAACTGGGTGACAGGGAAGCATGGTCAGGATGGCGCCAAGCTGAAGCTGGAGCCCAGCAGGAGTGACGTGTTCTCCATGCCCGCTGTGCCCCGGGGCTCCTGCATGCCCTACCCCGGCACCCCGGGCACCATCCCTGCCAGTGGTGTCAGTCCCTTCAGGAACTCCCCCAGCTGTCACCAGCCCCCCAGTGCCTACGCCAGCCGGGCCAGCAGAGCCCTGCGGGATGGTGTTCAGGGCCAGGTGCACCCTCCCGCCAGCTGCCCCTTCCCCCAGGGGAGCATGGAGAACCGGCTCCCTCAGCCTGGCGTACAGCGTCTCGCAGCAGGGGCCTATTCCACCGAGGACATCAAGTTGCGAGGTGTCCCCATGCCCCCAGGGGCCCCGTGCAATCCCATGTTGTCCCTAGATGTGCCCATCAAGATGGAGGGTGACTCTGGGTCCGAGGACGCAGCAGATGGCTACTCCCTGTCCCCAAGCCATGTGTGGCTGGGAGCCAGTGATGTGGCCAAGAGACAGCTGGTCACTTTCCCGACCAGGATGCACCTGAAAACAGAGCCAGACTCTAGGCACCACCTGTACGGCCCGCACCTGGGGCACGGCATGCCAAGGGCTGCCCCCAGGCCCGGCAGGGAGCTGGCCCCAGTCCACCCTGCACCCTGTACACCCTGTGTGTGCCTGGAGCCTCCCCGCTGCCTCTGTGTGCGGGGCCACCAGCCCCCGGCTCTGGGCTGTGACTGCAGAGCTCCCGGGACCCCACCCATGATCAAGCGTGAGCCGTTGGACTCCCCGCCGTGGGCCTCTCACAGCCAGGGTGGGGTACCTGGGATGCTCCCTAAAGGTGCCTTGGCGACACTGGTGCCACCCACAGCCTCCGAATGCACTTTCCTGCCATAGAGCCGGGCGCTCGTTAAACGTGGCGTCCGCTCGTGTTCCGATTTTCCTGTCAGCTGGGCGGGTGTGGGTTGGAGCCCTTCTTTCCTGTCACTCTGCAGTCTCGCACAAGTTTGCCTGTCACCTGTGGGCAGCAGACGCAAGAGCAGGTCTATATTTTTCTAGTATCACCAGAGTCCTTAGATGCAAAGTGGCCTTGAGTCTGTTCAAGTGACAGTGTTTCTCTCTGAGGGACTAGCATTTTTCAGCAAGCGGCCAAAGTCAGCTGCGTGGGCCTGCTGGGTGGCCTCCAGGCTGCAGCCCTGCCTGTGGCCAGTCACGTCCAGGTGCGGGACAGTGTGAGGTGATGTCCCGAAGCCCCACCTCGCCCGCAGCTCTCCGAGACTGCAGAGGTGTCCGCACCCAGGTAGGCTGAGACCGGCAGTTAGGGCTGTAACTGAGCTGTAGGGGACTGTGCACCTATTCACGGAAGGAATCTAGAAAGTTCCAGGCAGGTGGGGCTGTGAGCGCCGGCCCTGCAGCGTGTGCTCCGCAACCCGCAGTGGAGAGTCACGGCGTGGTGCCCTGTCCCTCCTGGAAGCCTCTCCAGGGTCTTGAATAGGCTCAGAAGTCTCGTGCATCATGTGACCCAGAGTCCAGAGAGTCTGGGTTTAGAGGCACAGAAGGTGAAAACAGGAAAGAAGCGGGAGGTTGCGGTGTCTGGCTGTCTTGCCAACTGTCTACAGTTTCTCTAATGAGGACTCCAATCACCATCCCAGGAAGAATTATTAGATTTATAATGTTTAAAAAAAAGTCGTAAAGGTAATGTGTTCTGATTGCAGGAAATTTGGATACAAAGCATAAATCAGAACGTGAAGGTGACTCCCAACCCCCACCCAGAGATGGTTCGTGGCTGCTGGCAAAGTTCCAGGGGTCCCCAGGGCATCACCTCGGGGTGTGGGAACCAGCACCAGGCAGGAGGCGGCAGTCGGGACAAGGACAGCTGTCCGTAAAGTCCCCTCTGCCTGGGCGTCTCAGGAGCCCCCTGGTGAGGACTTGCTGCTCCACCATCTGGAACGTTCTGCTCTTCAGCCCGGGCTTGTCCTCTGTCATCGGTGCTTTGGGGTGTTAGTGTCCAGGTCCTGGGCTGCAGTAGATACCACCCTGAGGACCACCTGCTTCTCAGGAGGCCCAGCGTCCCCTGTCCACCCAGGTCTCGCCAAGCACTGCACGCCTCTGCTCCTGGGGCTTCCATGCATTCAATGCAGTCTTCCTGCTTCCTTCCCGAGCAGAGCGAGTGCCAGCCAGCAACTTGTCATGGGAGCCGCGCGTCCTCAGAAGTAGCTGTCCCTTTCCATTCCTGCTGGTGAGGGCTCTCAGCACCTCCTCTCACTTCACTCAACTGAGGGGACACGGGCTGCCCTCCCTCTAGGGTGCAGCAGACAGGCGGTTCTGCAGGCGTGTGACATGTAACTGGGGACACATGGGACTGACGGGGTTCAGAGCTGTCATTGCATGTTTGTAATGTTGCCAGACCCCATGTAACCGAAGAAGAGCTGCAGGCCTGAGCCTCATGTGAGGAGAAGCCCTTCCGAACGCACTCAGCCGTCCTGCCCCCCAGGGCCGTGGCGTCCTGCAGCCCTATCTCCTCTCAACATTCAAGAACCCGTGAGTCCTCATTCTCCTTGGACCACGTGCACCAAGTTGGTCGCAGGTGGGCAGACAGGTGACGCTCCGTCGATGCAGACACAGCACCTGCACCTGTACTCAGCACCTGCACCTGTACTCAGCACCTGCACCTGTACTCCGCAGGTTTTGTGTTCTTGAGACGCTCATTATGCTGCTTCGGCCCAGGCCCTTCCTGTGCTGGGTCAGCAGCCACAGAACTTCCTGAGTCAGCACCTCCGTTATTTTATATCCTGAAAACTGGGGAAGACACTGATGGGATGTAGAAGGGGCAGATGTGGTCACTTCTGCTCTGAAGCAGGGACCAATTACAGATGTGGGTTCTGCCATCTGTAGCTTTGGCCTGTGTAGCTGAAATACGCTAAAATCAAGCAGAAGGTGGAAACGGATGGAAGGGAGGAAACACAAATTCTATTTTATGCTTTTGCAGTTTCTAGGGAAGAAAAAGGTATCTAGACTGATTTGTTGAATTTTACAGATGGATGCACTATAATGTAACTTTTTGTGGTTTTCTCGGTGCCTTTTAAAAGAGCTTTCAAATATATTTCCGATACTGTAGTTCCATTACATTTGCAATGTTGGTGTAAAATAAATCACGTTAATATGTGTTTACCATAAATGGAAGCACCCACTTGATTTTTCAAATGAAGTTGCTTTATTTCCTTTAAAGTGTGTGTTGCTTACTTTCCATTCAAAGACAGTCTTTTTCCCGCCAGATGGAAGGTGGTAATGAAAATGAACATGAACACGGAACCAAGTCGCACGGAGAGGCCACCTGGGCAGCTCTTGCTGTGGCCCAGCAGTGCTTCTCAGCGCTACCTCCCTTTGTCCACCAGCCGCTCTCCTGCCCAGCACTGAGGGTGCCTTCAGGACACCCCAGATTTGACCTGTTCTGTAGGGAGCAGATACACGCCACCCCATGTGTGTGTGGGGACCCTGTGGGGTCAGCCCTGCCGGGCCCAGGACCTGGTGGCAGGTGTGGGCGATGGTCATCAGAGCTCAGGCAGAGACCCTCCCAAGGCCCAGGGACGGGTGCTTTGGTTTCCTTCGTTTGGTCAAAGAACACCCCCCAAACTGAACAAGCTTCAGGTACCCTGGACAGAGCACGCATCTGCCCCTACCGGCAGGCCCAGACTTTGCAGTCCTAAGGCTCCCATGTCCTTCCCAGGGGAGAGAGGACCAGCCAGCCCCCCACCAGCCAGCTGGGCCACACCCAGCTGCTCCCTCCATAGTGGTTGCCTGCCCACCCTCTGCCCCCCATTCCCCTCCCTGTCTGGCTCGTGCTCTTCAGACTCACTCTGCTGAGACCTGAGATGGGGGCCACCCACTCTCACTCGGTCACGTGACTACCCCGCTCCTGTGAGGACAGCCAGGCATGGGGGTCGATCCCAGACCCCTGGTGTGCTTCTCAGGGCTGAGGGCACCCCAAGAGTGCTGCCCGTGGCCCTGCTGCTGCATTCCTCGGGCTGCTGTACGTACATCACAGATGGGTTCATCAACGACAGACACTTATTTGTCACATTCTGGAGGTTGGACCCTGAGACCAGGGTGCTGTGTCCCACTGGAAGGGGTGCTGGGGGTCTCTTGAGACCTGAACACCTCCCATAGCCCACCTTCTCACACCATCACCTTTGGGGTCAGGTTTCAGCGTATGAAGCTTGGGGGACACAAACATTCAGACTATAGCAACACCCAACCAGCACCCCTGGGGCTCATGTCCCCTCAACACTGGGTGTTGTCACATGCTTTGGTTTTGTCCTTCAGAGGGCATGAGATGGCAGTTGTTTTATGTGTATTTCCTCCCATCATTCAACAGTAGTGGTTCGGTCCCTGCTGAATGCCAGGCCCTGTGATGGGGACATGGCAGGGGCAGACATCAGTGCCATGCTGGATCTGACACAGTGTGTGCATGGGGGAGGGGAGAGACGTAACCAGAGAACCACCAACTTCTGTGATACAGCAAGGGGACAGGTGCCACACAAGCACATTGTGTGTGTGTGTGCGGGGGTTGGGGGGGGCATGCCTGCTGGCAGTTTTGTGGGAAGGCCAGCTGGCAGGCCATTTGAGCCAAGACCTGAAGTGACCAGCAGGTGAGGGAGAGGGGCGGAGAGGGTGGGACAAGGTCCTGTAGGGCTGGCAGGTCACAGGTGTGAAGGGAGGCAGGGCCTGAGTGGGAATGCCCCTGGGCTGTGGTTGGAAGGTGTCCAGTGCTGCAGGGCAGGAGGGGGCCCTCATGGCCCCCTAAGGACGCTGGCCTGGCAACACCCACAGGCCCTTGTTATAATAGCTCCCATCCCCCCCACCCGCCACCCCCCAGGGATTTGTGGTTGTTTTTGCACTTCCAGATTCACTCAGTCTGCAGCTTTTTTTTTTTTTCACTTAAGGTTTTTTAAAAAATCATGCAAGAGTCTAAGATTTTAGCATAGCAAACTATCTCTTTGTAGTCTATGCATTTAGCATCTTAAGAAAAGTAACTGTTTTTGACATAAAGCCCATTTTGTCTGACACCAGCTTTCTAGGCCCCAAATGGCCGTGTGCAAACCTCCTCCACGCCTAAGGAGCCCTTATTCATGAGGTTTCCTCATTTGTAACTTTTGCTGTGTTAAAATCCATCCACTTGTGTTCTGATAATTGATAAATTTGGACATATCTCTACTTGTTTTGTGTTCGTAGTTATAGAGACCATTGGGCATTTCTGCCTTTCCTACTATCCATATGGGACTGCTTGTTTCCTGTGTTCCTCCCCCCCATTTGTTTGGAAGTCACAGCTCCGTTTCTTCAGTGGTTATTATTAACGTGGGTTTCACAAAGTCTAAGTTGGACCTAATTAAGGTCCCTGTTCCCCCAGTACAGACAAGGGTCTCAGGACGCTGCAGAACAAGCCGCCTCACTCCCCTCCTGCTCCTGCCAAGGTGGAGGGGCCTCTCTAGTTTGCTTCTGCCAAGGGGTGAGTTTCAGTGAGAGCTTCTAGGCTGAGGAGGGCATAAACCCCAGTGAACTGCAGGCCCTAGCTATGAGTTCTTGGGGGCCTTTCCCGACTTGGGGCTCCTAGTACCTGGAAAAAATCTGCTTTTGGGGTTTTGTTCTTTCCCCTGGTCCACTCTCGCACTGAGGGTGCACCCTTTGAGCATCCTGGCTTCGTGGAGGAGTGTCGGAGGCCACCGGTTGGAGCTGTGGCCCCATCTGCCCCGTATCGGTATGAAAACCCCATCCTGGGTGTCCCCCACACTCCTGCTCCAGCAATGGTTTTGCAGTTTTTCCCCACCTCACTCTCTCCTCTCTCTGCTTCTGTCCCCCCCACACCCCCACACCCCATTCCCCCAGTGATTTCCTGTGCTTGCTGGTGAATTCTCCTGTGCATTTAAAAAGGTGAGCGCTATTTTTATTGTTCTTTACAGGAGGCTTTTTCAGTTATTTGGTTTGCCAAAAACAGAAGCCAAAAAAAGGTCTTTAATCAAGGTTTTGTGGTTTTAGTTTTAAGGAGGAAAAAAAAGAATGTCCTTTAACACAGCACACTACTGTTTTTTTAAACAACAGGAATTGATTCTGTCACGGTTCTGGAGGCCAGATAAAGCGTCACATTTTTCACCATTCCTGGTGAACCGAGGAAATTAGGGACGCGGGTTGCGTGCGTCTCCTACGTCCTGTTTAATGTTGCTGTGTTGTGCAGTGACAGTCCTAAAAGCTTTGATCATTTTGGCAAATTTTTCTTCATTAGTTTTCAAAATGCCACTACCGGTATACCTCCAAAGTGTTTTTAACTTGTTTACATTCATCGCTCAACACAGTGCTCTATTTTCACAATCCCTAGGTACAGACGAAACAGTACCTGCCACGACTCGGTACAGCGAGGCTCTGCCCCTGGTCAGCTGTTTGGCAGCTTGTGTTTGTGCGGCTGTGGCGATGGCGGGGGGCGCGCACACCTCCATCCTCCTGCCCCCCCCCGCTGTGCGTCCCGCCTCCCTCCGCGCCGCTCCGCTCCCGTCCCCGCCTCCCTCCCGACTCCTTCCCGCCGCACCCGCCGACCTGCAGGCGGTGCGTGGTCCAGTCCAGTCGGCAACGGTGAGAAGCTTCCCGTTCAGTCCGAGTCGCGGCAGACAGTGCTTCTTCCCACAACACACAAGCCCCGACACCTTTCTAGCACGTTTTCTCGCCGGGGAGTCGGGTGCTGGTCCGCGGGCTTCTTCCGGCCTCCGTTCCAGCACCGGCCAGCGAAGCCCCTGCTCCAGGACCCCGGCCGGTCCCGGGACCGCGCAGCAGTGACCGCCAGCCCCACGCGGGCTGCCCCCACGCGGGCTTCCGATCTGTCCGCGCTCCCAGACGGGCGGAGACCATTTCTCGTTCCAGCTCACGAAGCAGCTGCCGGGTGACACGGAGGGTGTCCGACGGCTGCCCGCCTCGGTCGCCCGTTTGCTGCCTGCCCGCCGCGTGCCAAGCGTTGTCCTGCAGACAGAGCCCCTGCGACAGTGTGGCGGGCGGACGTACACAGAACGGGGGCAGCCGCAGAGGCAGCCGTGGGGAGGGCGCGCGAAACCGGGTGCGGCGAAAGGTAGCGGCCCGGAGAGGTCAGCGACGGCCACGGAGGGGACGTGCGCGACACCGCGGGTGACGGGAGTCCGGGAGACGCGGTCCGCAGGGGGGACGCCGGTGCCCGACGGGAGAGGCCGGGCCGGGGCCGGGGGCCGGAGGCCGGGCGGGCACCGACCCTCCCGCCCGCAGTCGCCCCGCGGGCAGGACGCGCCAGGCGCGTCCCGACAGTCTCCGCCGGTGGGCGCGGCTCGTGGGCAGAGACGCCACCAGGCCCGCCCTTCCGGTGCGCGGCCGGAAGCGGAAGTGGCGCAGGCAGCTCACTTCCGGGCGGCGGCGGTGGCGCGGACGGTGAGGCCCCTGCGGACGCGGGGGTGGGGCGGGGGTGGGGCGGGCGCGGGCCCCCAGGGGGTGGTCGCCGGCCTCCGCCGCGGTCCCTCCCCGGGCTCGGCGGGCAGGCGGGCGGGCGCGGGCCCGGGGCGACGGCGCAGCCCTGCAGCGCCTCGGCCGCCGCGGCCCCGCGTCTGTTCCGGCGGCGGTCGGGCGTCGCCTCCCCGTGGGCGCCGCCGTGTCTCCCTCGCGCCGGGCTCCGCCTCGCGTCGGTGCCCGTCCGGTGCCGAGGGCGCCCGCTGCCTCCGGGGACGACGGCCGGGAGCGCGGGCTCCCCCAGGCCCGCGGCGCCGTCTGAGGCGCCCCGCCCGGCTGTGCTCCGCGAGCGGCCCGCCAGCCCCGCAGTGCAGGCCGTGCAGGTGTTGGTGGCGGAGGCCAGGCTGACGGCGTGTCCAAGCTAAACGGAAACACAAACAAGCAGATGAGGGTCGTGTACACGGGTGGACGTCCGCTTAGGAGGACGCCGGCTCCCAGGCGCGGCCTCTGGCGTCTGTGTGTTTTTCTGCCTTGTTCAGGTTTTTTGCATCGTTATCCATAATTTCATAATCAGGAAAGAAAGACAGTGGTGCAGTTTGGTTCCGTTTGAAAGAAATGAAAAAGCATGTGGTGCACAAATGCGCATTATTTAACACAGAGGCTTAGTGGAAGCTTTCCTGCGGTCCGTGATTTTCTGAGAGCGTGGGAATGGGGAATGAAAAACGTGGGGGGGGCCTTTCTCGTGACTGAGAAGGTGCGTGGAAATGGAGGCTCCATAGCTGGAGTCGAGGGGAACGGATTCTTCCTGAACCCTCTCCTTTGACTCACCAAATACACTTTTGGTTCCATGAGCGGGGTGTTGGTGGCACAGGGGGTGGAGGCAGGTCAGCTTGGTGTCGGAGCGTCTGTGCTCTGTACCTGAGCTACGCAGGGCGTGTGCCTTCTGCACGCTCCCCGTTGTCTAGGGCTGTTAAGTAGTAGCAGATGGTATTTTGGGTGCTGCAGACAGGATGTGTGCCGGGACTGCCGCTGGGCTGGTGAGGTGCATGCTGTCCTGTGCCTCTGCGTCCTCAGAGACGTCCTGGCGCAGCTGCCCCACGGGCATGGCCACGGGCTGGTGTGGAGGTCCCCGGACTGAGAGGTTGGCCCTGGCTGGGTGAGAGAAGCACCTTGGAGACTGACATCTGATACGCTGAGTGGTCTGGGGTCCACAGAGATGCCCTCCACTCGCTCACCTCCTATCCCTGAGATTACCCCGTGCCATTTAAAGGCAGAGCGTTCTCCATACTTGTGATCGGAAGGTTTGTGTTTCTAATGAAGGAGTTGGTCATCCTAGTTTAGCGTTCCTTCAGGCTTCGTGACTGAATGATCTCAAACGCTGTCCCCATAGCTCCATTATGACTATTGGGGGGTAAGTTCTGCACCTAACATTTCTCCCTTCCTAACTCTCCTGTTCCCCCTCCCCCACGCACAGGGTCCCTCTACTATGACAGTTTCAGAGATCCGGCCTGCCTGTTCACCATGAAGGAGACAGACCGGGAGGCTGTTGCAACTGCGGTCCAGAGGGTAGCTGGGATGCTTCAGCGCCCGGACCAGCTGGACAAGGTGGAGCAGTACCGCAGAAGAGAGGCCCGCAAGAAGGCCTCCGTGGAGGCCAGGTTGAAGGTATGAGGCCGGAGAGGCTGTGGGCGCCTGCTTGCCGTCCAGGCAGGACAGCCATTTATTTCGAGTTTCAGGTTCCTGTTTAGTGTCATTATCGTAATTTTGCTACAAATTAGATTTTGTAATTTGGAAAAAGGCAGAGTGGATCATTACCTCACTTAGTACATTCCTTCTGACAAGATGTTACCAATCAGTAGATTTACAAACAAGATGTGGGAATATTAGAATCACCAGCGGAACAACCTTTTTAAGCACCTGGAGGTGTCTATCAAACGTTTTAAAAAAAAAATACTAGAAACGTAACAGCTCTTCTTAGTTTATTAGGAGCTCGTCTGCGAAGTGCCTCCAGAGAGCGTTTTGTTTCGATCTTGTCAGCACATGCTGTGGCAGGTGCCCTCCTGCTGGCCCTGGGGTGGGAGGGGGAGCAGAGTTAGACACTTCCCCAGAATGTGTGAGAGTGGGGTGAGAAAGAAAACCGTTCTTCTCTAGGTGTTTCATGATTTGGGTTGGCTTTTAGCTTAATTCGTATGAAGAGGTGAGTTTCAATGAAATAACGCGTACCCAGTGCACTTACAAAGACGGTAACACCTGGCCTGCTGTCCTTGGTGGGCAGCAGAGGGGGCAGCAGAAGGGTCTTGAGCATTTGTCTTCAAGGAAAGTTAACTTTTCACACCGTTATGGCAGTGAGGTCTGCTCTCCACTTGAAAACATTGTTAGCATCCAGGTAAGGTCATGGCCTGCTGGATGAGACAGCCGAGGCCATTCAGTGGTAACAAGGAAGCATCCCAAAATCCGTTGGATGGATTTGGAACGGCAGTTTCATATTAATTTTAAGAGTGTGGACCTGCTACAGTTATAGTCAGAATTTTAATCTGTTCTGAAACTTGTGGGATTAACCAGCGATGATCAGTAGTGACTTAGAAACCTTGTTTAGTTTGTTAATTATTTCTAAGTGCAGCTTAAGACTCCTGAGCGAAAGGTGTTCCTGACCTCTTGTGCCACCCGGTCTTTCCTTTCCAATCCACCTGCCACTGCTCCGTCCCTTCTGACTGTACGGCTCACTGGGGGGCACTCTGAGGGACCCACGGAGTAAGTCCGCGTTCCAGGGGTCGCTGCAGTCTGCACTGGGGCTGGCCGTCCTGGAGCTGAATGGCAGGAGGCTCCTCCCCCCAGAGCTGAGGAGCCGGTCCTGACAGTTTCTGCCCCTAAGAAGGCCGGGTAGGCACCTGAGCCCCCTGGGAGATCATGCATGGGCCCTTCTGAACCTGCCATGTGAGGGGTGACAGCGGGACCCGCGGGGCACACGCTTGGCGTCCATTGTCTTCAGGCCGACGGTCTGGACTTAGGAAGGTGTGAGGTTTCCTCAGAAAGCTTTGGAAGGCGTTGTTCTGTTCCACGGAAAAGAAGGGTGCGCTGCTTGGGCATCAGGCCCAAGAGAGTTTCTGTCTTTTCTGGGTACCAACTGTACCCTGCTTTTGAAATGTCTTGTGCGCTGGAGCCTGCTGGGCCTATGGGGTGTGTCCCTCGCCTGCTCACCGCCCGCTGTCCCCCAGGCCGCGATCCAGTCGCAGTTGGACGGGGTGCGCACGGGCCTGAGCCAGCTGCACAACGCGCTGAACGACGTGAAGGACATCCAGCGGTCCCTGGCCGACGTCAGCAAGGACTGGAGGCAGAGCATCAACACCATCGAGAGCCTCAAGGACGTGAAGGACGCCGTGGTGCGGCACAGCCAGCTCGCCGCCGCCGTGGAGAACCTCAAGAACATCTTCTCAGGTAGCCAGGCCCCGCTTCTGTGCTGGGGGGACAGTGTGGTTCCCACCTGCAGTTAGTTGCTGCTTTGGAACGTGGATGGAAATGGTCAGCTGAGCAAGTAACGGTGCGTAGTTCTCTGCTTGGCACAGAAATGGGTAACAAGGCAAGCGCCGTGTCAGCAGCACCCCTCAGCGGCCGTGTGGCTGTCGGGAGAGCAGTGGGCAAACCGGACCGCCAGGTGCAGGGAATAAAGAGGCACCATCCCCTTGAAAGGAGCTTGTGGTCTGGGAGGAGCTGCCCTGTGCCCAGATGGGACGGAGTGAGCAACCCCCCGAGGGAGAGGTGGTTAAGGAGAGTAGCAGTTTTCCCGGAGGAAGAGTGGGCACAGGCCAGGGCCCAGGAGAGTGGGGACAGGGGAGGGGCCGGACTCGGTGGGGCCTTGGGGCTCCTGGGGGTGGTGTGGGGGTGATCCTTTATTACAGTATCTCCCAACACCCCCATAGTGTGGGAAGAATGCTCCATGGCCTGCCGTCACCTGGGGGGGGGGGGTCTCCCGGTGCAGCACAGCCGCCTCACGGGTACTGTGACAGGAGCTCCTCATCCGCCCCCCAGGGCCCGTCTCCCCTCGTCCCCTTGCCTCTGTCATGGCCACCAACATCCCAGCAAGAGGCCTGCCTTGGATGGTCTGGCCCTTTCCTTTCCTTCATCCCATGTCTGCCTTGAGCGAGCTCTTTCTGCCTTTCCACACACTGCTCGAGCCCTGAGTGTAGCCTGGTGTGGTTCTTCCCGTCTGCCCACTGCTGTGATGGCCTCGCTCCTGCCACGTCGTACCTTGGGGACCTGTGTCCTGGACTCCTCACACCTGGGCAGATTCTGGTGGCAGCACTGTTGAATACCTGGCCCTACTGCTTCCTGCGTCCTCATCTTCCTGGGGTCATGACCGAGTTGCTTCTTGTGTCCCCCCAGGAACGGCACAGCACTGCCAACACTGGGGCGGGGGGATGACTGGTGACAGCCTGCAGCTGGAACAAAGTCCCCACGCTAGCCTCTCCGTCATGACACTCAGCCAGGGCCTTCCCAGTTAGTGTCCCTCCGCTTACACTTCCTGTTTCCTTCCACCTTGTAACGCTAATGCCAGGTGACCATAAGGTTCCTTTACCAGAAGCGGTTCATCCCCAGAGTTGATTGAAAATAATCCTGTTCCCTTGATGAACAAATGCCTCCATGTGTATGTGTCTTATTAGGGTGCTGTGCTTGGCTCCCGTAGACTTGACACGTTGCCTGTGTTCAGTGGTGCCATGCACACAACCCCTCCCACCCCCTGCCATGCACACGCTTCTCAATGTAAAATACACATGATACGAAATTCAGCGCCTTGACCAAGTGAACGGCTCTGTGGTATGAAGTCCTTTCACATTGGTGTGCAGCCATCACCACCCCCCTCTCCAGAACGCTGCATCTCACACAACTGAACCTCTTTGTACAGTGCTGTATGTCCACTGTAGCTCAGAACTGGGAGAGAAGGCCCTGGAACTCTGCGCCCATTAAATGAGAGCCCCCCATTGCCGCTCCCGCCAGCCCCGTACTAGTTAGAGGTCTACTTAGATGTTCTGTTCTTGGTGATTTAGTCTCTGTAGGTTGTGCGTGTCCAGGAAGTTGCCACTTCATCCGGGTTATCCAGTATGTCAGCACAGAACTGGTCGTGGTATTCTCTTCCCCTTTTTATGTCTTAGAATTGGTAGTAATATCCCCACTTTCATTGCTGATTAGAGTACTGGAATCTGTGTTCTTGTTTTTCTTGACCCATCCAACTAAAGGTTGTCGGTTGTGGATCTTTCAGAGAAGTACCTTTTGGTTTGTTGATTTTTCTCTATCATTTTTCTGTTCTCTGTTTTGCTCTGTTCTAATTGTTACTGTTTCCTTCCTCCCATAGCTTTGGGTTTAGCTTGTTCTTCTCTCCGAGTTCCTTGTTGATTTGAGAGCTTTCTCCTTTGTCACGTGTTGGTAGCTGTCCACTTCTCCTTGAGCGCTGCTTCCCGTGCGTCGCCTAATTCTGGTGTTTCGTGTTTTCATTTTCATTTGTCTCCAGTATTTTCTAATTTCGCTTGTGATTTTTTTTTCTGTGACCCATTGATTAGGAGTGTATTGTTCAATGTCCACAAATCTGTGAATTTTTCATCTGTGACAGATTTCTGACTTGATCCATTGTGGTCAGAGAAGACACTTGGTATTATATCTATCTTTTAAATCTATTGAGATTTAATTTGTGGCCTAACCTATGGTGTGTCTGGAAAATGTCCCACATACACTTGAGAAGAACATGTGTGTAGCTGTTGGGTAGAGTGTTCTGTATATGTTTGTCAGATCTAGTGGCTTTCTTGTGTTGTTTAAATCCTCTATTTCCTTACCTGCTGCCTGGTTCTAGCTATTGTTGTGAGTGGGGTATTGAAAACTCCAACTGTTATTGTACAACTCCCTGTTTCTCCCTTCAATTCTGTCAGTTTTTGCTTCGTATATTTTGATGGTCTGTCTTTAGGTGTGTAAATGTTTACAGTTGTTGTATAGTCTTGCTGGATTGAACCTTTTATTAATACCAGGGGTGCCAAAAAAATGTATACATATGACTTGTAGTCATCTTTTAATATTGGTTTATGTTGAGTATTGCACTTTTAATAGTTTTTGTCCTTTCTTAAAATGTGTATACATATTTTTGGCACCATCTGTATATACTTCTTTGTCTCTTGTAATTTTTTTATTTCAGCTCTATTTTGGCTGCCCTTGCTCTGTTTTGATTACTGAGTTCCATGGACTCTCTTCCATCCTTTCACTTTCAATCTGTGTTTTGGATCTCCGGGGAGTCTCTGTAGACAGCGTACAGTTGGAGTGTATGATTTTTTTAATCAATTCTTCCAATCTGTCGTTTGATTGGAGAGTTTAATCCACTAACATATAAAGTTACCAACTTGCTGATAAGGAGACAAATTCCCATTTGCTTTCTCTGTGCCTTACAGCTTTTTTTGTCCGTTTTCTGCATTATTTTGTGTTTCGTTGAATTTTTTTTTTCTACTGAAACATTTTAATTCTTATTTCCTTTTGTGTATATTCTATAGCTATTTTCTTTGTGGTTAACATTGTGGGGATTACATTTAACATCCTGAAGTTATAACACTAATTTGAATTTATCCCAGCTTAATTTCAATAACATACAAAAACTCTGTTCCTCTACAACTCTGTCCCCACCTCCTTTCAGTTGTTGATGTCACACAATTGCATCTTTATACATTGTGTATAAACATAGACAAGTTTTTTTTAATACCAAAACCATAATTTCCAAAAACATAGGCAAGGTTTTTTTTAATACTTTAGTCTCAAATTACATAGGAAACAAAATGTGGGATTATAAACCAAAATTACAGCAGTACTATATTTGGACTAATCATTTTTTTCTCTAAATGTATTAAATGTCTCTTAAATTGCATACAATAAAAAATAGAATCACAAACCAAAGTTACAATAATACAGTTGTACCTCGGTTTTCTAACATAATCCGTTCAGGAAGACCGTTCAAGTTCTGAAACGTTAGAAAACTGAGGCACGTTTTTCCCATAGAAAGTAATGCAAAGTGGATTAATCCGTTCCACGCCTTTAAAATCAACCCCTAAAACTGCAAATTTAGCATGAATTTTACTATCTAATGATACCATAGATCCATAAAATTTACGGCATTCGTAAACCGAAATGTTCGTCAACGGAGACGTTCGAGAACCGAGGTACCACTGTACTAGCTTTTACAGTTACCCGTGTACATATCTTTACCAAGATGTTTGTTTCTCCATACAGCTTTGAGTTAGTGTCTAATATCCTTTCATTTCACTTTCAGGACTCCCTTTCAGGGCAGGTCTAGTGGTCATAACGCCCTCAGTTCTTGTTTATCTGGGACTGTCTGAATTTCTCCTTCACTTGTGAAGGAAGTTTGTGCCAGGTATAGGATTCTAGGGTGACAGTCTTTTCCTTTTAGCATTTAGAATACACCAGCCCACTGTCCTCTGTGCTCCAAAGTTTCTGATGAGAATCTTACTGAGGATCCTGGTGTGTGATGAGTTGCTTCTCTCTTGCTGCTTCCAAGATTCTCTTGCTGTCTTTGGTGTTTAGCAGTTTGATTATGTGTCTCACTGTGGGTCTCTGAGCTTTTCCTGCTTGGAGTTTATTGAGCTTTTGGTTGTTTATATTCATGTCTTTCACCGAATTTGTTAAACTTCCACCATTATTCAGATAATCTGTCTCCCCTTTCTCTCTCCTGGGCTCCCCCGTGTGCATGTTGGTCAGCTTGTTAGTGTCCTGAAGGTCCTGTGGGCTCCTTTCACGCTTCTTCAGTCAGTTTTCGTCATGCTGTCTGCTAGTTTGCTGGTTCTCTTTTCTGTTGGCTCAAATAGGCCTTGAATCCCTGAAGTAACTTTTTATTTCAGTTATTGTACTTTTTAGCTCCTGAATTTTGGGGGGTGGTTTCTTTTTAGACTTCTCTCTTCATTTATAGTTGTATTTCCATTTTGTTTACGTGTCGTTTTCTTGACTTTCTGCACACCTTCCTTTAGCTCTGTGAGCATTTGCAGGCTTAAGGTCTTTGTGCAGTAGATCTGCCATCTAGTCTTCGTGGAGGACAGCTTCTCTTGGTTTAGCTCTTCCTTCGAGCCTCCTTACTGTCCTATGCTGTTGTCTGCCTTGTGATTCTTTTCATTGAACAGTGGACGTTTGAATCTAATAGTGAGATAACCTGAAATCAGATTCCTTTCCTCCCCCAAGTATGCCGATTTTTGTTCATTGGTTGATTGGTTTATTTTGAGTGCTGTAGGCTGTGTGTGCTGAGGATTAGCCTGAGATTTAAACCTAAGGTCTTCGCAGGTCTTGTCTGAGCCTGTGCCTTCGCCTGGGGCTGTGCAGCCACATTCTCAGTTCCCCTGTATGTGAAGTTGCTTTGGAATGACCTAGTATTTAAACATCTGCCTTCCAAAAGAGAAAAAGAAAATTGAAGGGGGTAAAAGGCACTGGTCCTGGAAGTCCTCTGGAGGGGGAGGGCTTTCAGCAATGGGGGGGTGGCAACAAGGGGCCGCTTCTGTGTGTGCACCTCTGGGATCAGAAGCAGCCACAGCAGTTGGAGCACAGTCCCCAGGATTTGGAGCGCAGGGTCCTTTTGGCGCCCCTGGCACCCACCCAAGCTGTGTGCGCGCTGCGCCAGGAACACGGGACGGGCTGGGGCAGGGGCTGGGGGACGGTGGCTTCGGTAGACTCTGAAGTTGTTGGGGGGGTGGGGGTGGAGGGTAGGCAGACCCCGGTGCCCCCTGCCCCGCCATCTCCTGCCATCCTGCACCTCCCTGGGTAGTGTTCACAGTGCCGCCTTGTGCCTTTCCTTAGTGCCCGAGATTGTGCGGGAGACCCAGGACCTCATCGAGCAGGGGGCGCTCCTGGAAGCCCACCGGAAGCTGATGGACCTGGAGTGCTCCCGCGACGGGCTGATGTACGAGCAGTACCGCACCGACAGCGGGAACACGCGTGACATGACTCTCATCCACGGCTACTTCGGGAGCACGCAGGGGCTGTCCGATGAGCTGGCCAAGCAGCTGTGGATGGTGCTGCAGAGGTCGCTGGTCACCGTCCGCCGTGACCCTACCTTGCTGGTGTCCGTAGTCAGGATCATTGAGAGGGAAGAAAAGATTGACAGGCGCATACTGGACCGCAAAAAGCAAACTGGCTTTGTCCCTCCCGGGAGGCCCAAGAATTGGAAGGAGAAGATGTTCGCCATCCTGGACAGGACCGTGACCACCAGGATCGAGGGCACGCAGGCGGACACCAGGGAGTCCGACAAGATGTGGCTTGTCCGCCACCTGGAAATCATCAGGAAATACGTCCTGGACGACCTCGTCGTCGCCAAAACCCTGATGGTTCAGTGCTTCCCGCCCCAGTACGACATCTTCAGGAGACTCCTGGGCATGTACCACCAGGCCCTGAGCATGCGGATGCAGGAGCTCGCGTCCGAAGACCTGGAAGCAAATGAGATCGTGAGCCTGCTGACGTGGGTCTTAAACACCTACACCAGGTAGCTGCACTTGGTCTTGTGTTTTCTTTTGTGGACACTGACGTAGGCAGGTGCTGTGGCTCTGCTCGGGGCAGTGGCTTCATTTTCTAGGCCGCCTGTGGGGAGCTCATCCTGGAGGTGAGGACCCAGCCTCTGGCTGGGTGAGTGCTCGTGTCGGGGGTGTCTCTGTCTGTGTCACCTGGCCACTGACATCAGCCCATGTCCGGCAGTCTAGGGCAGGGTGCACTGGGTCCTGAGTGTTCGCTGTGCCCTAGCCACTTCCTCTCCATTGGGACGCTGTGAGCAGGTGAGGACATGGGGCCCAGAGGTCCTACAGAGTCCCCTGGCTGGTGGGACACCTGTGCACTCCTCCCCCAGGTTTGGTTTCTTCTCACCGGTTTGCTAGAAAAATCACTTACCCTTTTCACATTTCAGCCTTGGGGCTTCGTCATTTCACAAAAGGGACATGAACCACTTCATGTGCACATCAGTTTGAGGTAGGGTTTGAAAAACGAGGCAGTGTGGGGCGGGGCGGGGGGTATCCCGAAATTCTTTAAGATTCGCTAGTGGAGAGGAAAGCACATTTTGGGAATAGAAAACGGTACAAGTACTGCGCTGGAATTCTTTCAGCCTGTCTTGTCACTGGTGTGCAGAAGTGAATTAAACCCCTATAGTAGCAGTGAGGTTTCAGGATTTGTTTGTGTCTTGTTTGTTGTTTGGTAACTGCTTATAGTAGAGAATGTGTACATTTTAACACAGAAAAACAGACAGTATCTTCTTAATGACTCTTATCGTGGCTGGGGCTTTCGGAGCCCTGTGCTGCCCTCGCACAGCCAGGGAGTCCCAGCCGGTAGTCCCCTCCCTGCAGCTGTGAACTACACCTGTCATCCGCATGGAAGCACCATTATGATCATCTTCGTTTTGTATGTGGAGAAACTGAGGCACAGGGAGCCATGTGCCCAGTTCACACGGCCTGTGAGTGGGAATAGGATTCGAATCCAGGCCCTGGGCCCTCGTCCATGCTCCAGCCACCTGACCTGGGGCGTGCATCTGTGTGACATGCCCAGTTTCTTGGGTGGTTTTGTTCTTACCACACTGGGAGCACTTCCCGGACCTTGGGACTCTGGACAGCTGTCCTGTTGGTCACCTGTCCCAGCCCAGCGCACGCTCTAGGAAAAGTTGGGCTGCTTCATGCTATAGACATTTTCACGCTGAGTTCCGGTTCTTGGGTGAAAATAATCTAGGTTAAGTTGATAGTCTTTTAACGTTTGCGGAATTTTATGAAGTGCTTTTTCAGTCGGCCAGACCTTGGATTCCCTATGTGAAGTGGACTAGTGTCATTTCAGTCCGTGCTTAGGGAACGCAGTGTAAGGCAGAGGAATTTTCTGAGCAGCTGAACCTTGGGCTTTTAGAAGCCACCCATGTGCGCAGGTAGTAAGTGTTCCTAGGAACACTTTTTCCTGAAGGTTCGCTCACACCCCTGCCTTCTTGTCATTGTCGCTAAGCATGGGCGTTGGCACAGTGACACTCGCGCTGACTTGGGTGTCACTGTGGATGTCGTGTTCTCTGCTCTGGACGTTGCTCTCCAACTTCATAGAACATATCTGTTCTGCACTCCTGTTTGCCCCCCGCCCCCCTGGGAGGCGCCAAGCGTAGAACAAACAGGTCTCGCCCTCACGGGGCTCCCCGCACTGACTGCAGCTGTGAGGGTGCACGTGTCTGCGTGTGGAAAGGCACGGCAGCGTTTACCGGAAAATTGTCTGCCTGTGTCGTTAGCCTTTCTCATCCCTGCTTCTCCCATAGCACAGAGATGATGGGGAACGTGGACCTGGCCCCGGAAGTGGATGTCATTGCCCTGGAGCCTCTGCTTTCTCCAAACGTGGTCTCTGAGCTGCTGGACACGTACATGTCAACTCTCACTGTGAGTAGAAAGAGCAGTGTGCAGCCCTGACACAGGCTGTGCGCAGTGCCGGCCGTTGCGCCGGCTCTCGGAGTCAGACTGGGACTGGAGGCAGCGGCAGAAGCGGGCGGAACCCTACCTTGACGTTGGCTGTTTGTGGGAGTTTGGGTTCGCTGGTCACTTGAGGAGAGTGGCCCCGTGTCCAGTCCTGGATCTGGAAATTGTGTGGGGTGTGCATTCCACAGGTGCGGACCCCCGCCTCTGGCTAGAGGAGTGTCCTGTCCCCAGTAGGTTGGCGAGACCCCGATGCCCCACTGATGGGCAGTGGTGCTGGCCAGCCTGTTAGGGCTGAGTCCAGAAGTGGGAGGTGGCAGTTAGGGCACCGAGTGCTGCCCAGTGACCCCAGGCAATCTCAGAGCAAGATGAGGTCAGGCCCTGCTTCCTTGGCCCCCGCACCTGCAGACAGAGGCCCCCGCCCGGAAGCAAGAGGAGCTCTGCACTCCGAGGTGACAGCTGGTGTCTGGTCTTCACGGTCTGGCCTGCCGGAGGCCGTCCGCCTCTCTGCTCCATGTGCTTCTGACAGACCCGGCCTGCCCACGCAGGGTTGGTGGGCGGAAGCTGGCGGGGGCACCACGCACTGCGATCGGCCCTGGGGACGACTTGTCTGGCGTCCCCTTGTTGGGTAGCAGGGATTCCCAGGGTGCTGTTTGGATCTGCAGCTGCCCCGCTGTGCCCTTGGCTCAGGGGCCTGTTCTTCTCTTCCTTCCCATCATGCTGCACTTCCATAGTCAAACATCATTGCCTGGTTGCGGAAAGCTCTAGAAACAGACAAAAAAGACTGGGTAAAAGAGACCGAGCCGGAAGCCGACCAAGACGGGTACTACCAGACGACACTCCCGGCTATCGTCTTCCAGGTACCATCTGTGCGAGTCTAGGGCTCATTCCGGGGAGTTAGTGGGTCTGCGGGTTTTACAGGTGAACAAGGTGCCTTGTTTCGTAGCGAAGCCTGCCCAGTGCCCAGACCCTGCTGTGTCTGCAGCTGAAGGCACTGAGGATCGTACCTGCCACGTACTTTTCCCAGGGTCACCGTACTTTTCCTAATCCTTTTGGACTTGATATGGAACCTAATTCTGTGTTACTGGTTGGTGTGCGATGCTCAGATTTCTGAGTTTGCTTGTTTGGAGTTTCCTGATATTGTAAACAGCCAAGGTGTGTCTCCATAAATGCCACAAAATTGAGTCTAACCTGACGGGTTTGGGAAAGAGCCCTTTAGACTTGAGCAAGAGTCATGCCTTCTTACGGTTAATTTACTTTCTAATGCCAGACCGCCTGCCGGTGGCCACCAGTGCCCTCCTCTTGTTCTCTGGACTGTGGCGTTTTCTCCCTTTGAGTGTGGTGCTGACAGTAGGGGGCCGAGTCTTGTTGGAATATTCATGTGGCACTTTGCTGACAGGGCCGGGACTCCAGCCGACAGAGCTGAGTGCTGGTTGTGTTTTTCTCTGGGTGCCACCATTAGTTAGCTATAGGTCCTCACCCTTTCTTTTACTCTGGAAACTGTGGCGTCATGACAGCTGCTCTGACAAGGACCTGGAGTGAGCACTACCTGCCGGCCCTGCCCCTCAGCTGCAGTGTGTCCTCCTAATTCTTAACAAATCCACGGCACAGCTCACAGCACAGCCCCTGGCACCCGTATCACCACCTCCTTGGGCCCCATCTCTGTTAGGTTCCCCCACATGGAGACCTGCCTGTTGGCGGTAATTAGGAAATGATTCACTTGGTTTTGTACCTGATGAGAAAGTTGTTTGTTTAAGTAATTCTGTGGTTTTTCAAGTGGTTTCATTTTTTTCTCTGAATTTAAACTGTCCTAACAACTAGTGAGCAGACGAGGGGGTAATATGGGAAACCTGTGCTCTTCTGAGTCTAACTCATAAATTCTTCAACTTTCAGATGTTCGAGCAGAATCTCCAAGTTGCTGCTCAGATAAGTGAAGATCTGAAAACAAAGGTACTAGTTCTGTGTCTTCAGCAAATGAGCTCTTTCTTAAGTAGGTATGTATTTTTGCCAGTGTGCTCATTCTGAAAATGCATGTTTTTAAAAATTAGAAGCAAAAACGTGTTGCTCCTAATACGCCTGCTGTTAGAAGAGAACTGAAGGCCGGGTGATCGTACTCACCGTCTTCTGTTAATAGAAACGCAGCCTTTCTCATTCTGATTCACGGAGCCTTTTGAGCGGATTACGCAGTCCCCTGAGAGCCAGCCTCGTCACCAGGAGTCAGGGTCTCCTTACACACCTACCCTTCCTGTTGCCTGAATTTCCGGGGGTGGGGGGTGGGGTGGTGTTTGGCAGGGGGACAGCTCCAGGCCCAGAGGTCACTTATGTTCCCACACGGGGAGGGCCCCTCCAGCAGAGCCAGCCCTGGATCAGGGGCTCGGGAACTTTGTCTCCAGGACACCTCCTTCCCTTGGAATTGCTCGTGAAGAATTCCAGACCTGTGCAGAAGTAGACGGAACGACATAAACACAGGTTCAAAAGCTGTGCCTTCAAGTCCCCCTGTGCCTCCCCTGGCCCTCCCCTCCCCTGCTGACATGACTAAGGGAAATCCTAGACATTGGGACGCGGCGGCGTTTCCCCAGCGCTGTCCACCCTGGCTAGAGCGCTGTCGTCCCACACAAAGCGCATGGTCGCTCCACGGGCCCTCGAACAGCGGGTTGCAGACACCTCCCTTTATGGCGTGGGGTCCTTTGGGTTCTCAGGTCTCTGGAGCAGGGCAGAAACCCTTCCTCCTCGTCACGCCGTTGGCTGGTGGGGCCTCACTGGTTGTTTCGTAGGGTGACCAGCCTCCCCCTGCCTGCTCCAGGTCCCGTCGGCCGCAAAGCACAGATGGCTCTGAAGGCTGGTGTGCCCCCCTTCCCCCTGCTCACTGCTGCTTTGCAGGAGCCCTGATGTGGCGGCACAGTCACCGTGTGTATCCCTCTGCCCTGCCGGCCCAGAGCTGACAGCCAGCCCCTCACTTAGAGTCCCCACCAGCCTCCTTCGGGCTGGTGGCCCGAGGCGGTCATTCCTTTAGAGGACGAGGTGGCCCTGTGCTGTAAGGAGAGGGTGTCCCCTCATCTCAGCCTGTGCCTGCGCAGCGTCCCGGGCAGCAGGCAGTGCCGAGTGATTCCCTGTATGTGGTGCCAGTGCGGCCCCCTCGGAAGGCCTGCCATGCCGTGGTGTCCGGTGGGGCGTGTGGGAGCGTGCCCAATGGCATGTGGCCATGTCAGCCATTGGTGTTTGTGACATCTGAAGACTGATTGATTTCTCATTTGGTGCATTTAGGGAGAGGTTCAGGAAGGGACATTTCAGCCAGCATTTGACAGTGTTCCCAGGACTGTTGTATGAGTTTCTGGGCGAGTTGTGACAGATAAAATGAGCTGGTGTTTCCCCAGCTGCACACAGGCACCCATTGCAGAGGTGCTACAGATACAGCTTTTATTGGTCCATTTAAAACAAGCAGCATCTCCAGTTTCCCGTTAGTGTAGGGCATCCAGAAATTCTTGTACTCCTATTTAAAGAGTCACCTGGTCGGGTGTCTGGTGTGGGACGCACCTGTGGGGTGCCATGGGTCGTGCTGTCGGCAGCCCCTGCCCGCTGAGCGCTCGGTGACCGTGTCCCCAGGTATAGAGACGAGACCCAGCTGTACAAGGAGGACCACCTGCGGGAGCGGCAGAACCCGCCCTGCTACGTGCAGTACATGGTGGCCATCATCAACAACTGCCAGACCTTCAGGTGCGGGGCAGTGGGCAGCAGGGGGGTGGGGGCGGGCCACGGGCCGGGGTGCAACGGCGGGTACCTCAGTCTCCTGAGCCACCCTGTTCCCACAGGGAGTCAGTCGTCAGTTTGAAAAGGAAATACTTGAAAAGCAGTGGGGAGGAGGCCGTGGCCCTGAGCCAGCCCAGCATGGACGGCGTGCTGGACGCCATCGCGGACGAGGGCTGCCGCAGCCTGCTGGAGGAGGTCTTCCTGGACCTGGAGGTGGGCGCCTGCATCCCCCATGCTCAGGGCCCTGGTCTTCTGTGGAGGTGCTCTGTGTGGTGCAGACCCGCTGTGGTTCTGCGGCACAGCTGCCTAGGAGTTCTCAGTAACTGCAGTGGTTACAGTGGAGTCTCGTGTCGAGGGAAGACGCTGCACTTCCTAGCACAGCCTGGTGGCAGGCCAGCCCAGGTGTGGGCCTGGCGCTCACGTCGCCTAGACCAGGCTCAGTTCTGAGTAAAGATAGAAACCAAAGTTATTAACAAAATGCAGCTAGCCTTGTGTCAGAGGCGTGATACACTGTGAACAAGTAAGGCTTCTTTTAGAGCTATGGAGATGGTTCAGCATTTTGTAGACATGTGGGCAGAAAGCAAAATATGTTTAAAGAATAAAGCCATGGTTACCTCAGGTCCCCTGGGAAGGAGCTCCTGGATGATGGAGCTTGTAGGATTGTTTCATGGTGTCTGCAACTTTCTCGAAAATGGTTTGGAAAACAAATGAAATGTATGCCTTTGTGAAATCATTTCAAAATACACAAAAGACAATGGGAAAGTAGCTAAAGGATGTGAATAACCACTTCACTGACAAAGGACCACAGGTGTCCTAAGCATGAAACACACACCCAGTGTTACTGCTCTTCAGAGAAATGCACGTTGCACTTGGCATTCGTAGCTTGGCAGGATGGCAGGAGGGACTGTCGCTAGCTCTCGGGGTCGTCAGGGCATGAGAAGAGCTGCTGTGTGTTCTGTGTAGAGTTGACCCGTGCGGGGGGGGCGGCTTGGAAACACTGAATCGGGGTTTAGTCTGCATACTTTTGGAGCAGTTCCATTTGTAGGAATTTCACTTGCACAAATGTACAAGTTCACTGCAGCATTCTCTGTAATTGCAAAATGTGAGAAATTGTAAATGTCCGTCAGAATTGAGTAAAAAGATGACCAAATGTCCGTGTCACAAGTACACGTAGTCATTGAAGGAAATGTGTGCACCCATGTCTGTACACCTCACAGAGGAGTGTGCTCACAACCGTGCACACTCACGTCAGAACAGGCAGGCAGCGCCTCCCTCCTGACGCACGTGATCTGGGGACAGTAGAGGTGACGTGGACTGGCCTGTGCTTTGCAGCAGCACCTCAGTGAGCTGATGACGAGGAAGTGGCTCTTGGGCTCGAACGCTGTAGACACCATCTGTGTCACCGTGGAGGACTATTTCAATGACTTTGCCAAAATCAAAACGCCGTATAAAAAGGTAAGTGTGGGGCGGGCACCTGCTGGGAGCCCACCTGTGTGCTGGAGCCCACGTGTTGTCTTGTAGAATGCAGTGTCAGGTTAGTTCTGGAGCAGAAGTTCACAGGAGGTTTTATTGACCCAAGATAGGTAGGGGCCATCAGTGTCTAAAGAGAAGATGGCGGTGGAGGTGATAGGGCTCCTGAGTGAAGATTGGACCATGCATCTACCTTCATGCTTTCTGACACCCCACTAACCCCACACTGGCGCATGGCCACAGATGCCAAGCCCTGCAGGTGGGGCAGTGGCCCAAGAGGCGTGGTCCCCTCTCCAGATCCCCGCCAGGGCACCCTGCGGCTGCCAGCCTTTCTCCTCCAGCAGAAGCCCCGTGACAACAGGGAGCCCATGCGTCACCTGCTGTTGGAGTCTCCGAGTCTTACCGGAAGCCACCGCTGTGTCCCCAGCCAGGGTCCTCATCCAGGGCTCGGGTGTCCTTCTCAGGTGTACTCAGGGCCCTGCCTGGTTTTTGCTGTGTAGCTGTTAAAAGTGTTACTTTGTAAAATCGGGCTTTCCACCTGTTTAGGAACGTGAGTGGTTTTGTTTTCTTTTCCCCCCTTTCTTCCGCCCCCCCCCCCCCAGTCTGGTTCAAGCCGTTGTTTCTCAGTCTAGTTGTGTAGGACACAGCTCCCTGGCGCAGGCTGGTATTACGAGTCTTGCGCTCCCCCCGGCTGAGGCAATGTGAGTGGTTTTGATATGTTCACGTCGCATCCAGACACTAAAACTTTCTGATTGATCCTGGGTTTGTCTGCAGGTCCTTTCTGGTCTCTGCAGGCAGGTGGTTCATCTATGACCATGACTGTGTTCATTTCTGGTCCTTACAGCTTTTATGGCCTCTCCTTGTCTTGCTGCTCTGGACATGGAGCATCCTTGTCTAATTCATAACTTGAAATTCTTCTGCCATGACACATGGCACCAGCAGGGAGACCCAGGTGTCTTAAATCCGCCTGGCTGACGGGTCCCTTCAAACTCCAGGAGCCTCTGGTGCGGAGAGTGGTGAATCTCCTGTTGTTTGCACAGTTTGGGGGTTCTGCTTTTTTTTCTTCATACATTTTGTGCGTTAATAGTTGGTGTTTGATCCCATGTGTGGAGTCCTTGGGCCGGGGGCTGGTCTTGGCCGACGTCCTGTCCTGGGGACTTGTCTCCTGGTATGAGTGGAGCTCATGCCTGAAGAGAGAACGTTTGTTCTGCCGGAACCTGGGGCTGGTGGCCCCACGCGGCTGCTGGGTGCCACTTTGTTTGTCTTCTGTGGGCCATGGGGCCCCTCCCTTTGGCGCAGGGAGTGGAATAGACACAGCTTGTTTGGCCTGGGACTGATGCTGTGAGGCTTGTCTTCGCAGCTTTATTTACACGTTTGTGGTGCCTGCCTGGTGCCACCTCCCACTGTGTGCTCAGGTGTTGTGAAGAAAGCAATGGCCTCTCTGAAGCTCCCCAAATGTGCGGACGGTTCCTCTTCTCTCTGAAGCTCTGTCACCATTTGCACAGACCACTAGTTAAACAGCCTTCTGGACAAGGCACAGTGTCTGCTCTGCTGAGGCATGTCGGCCTGTGGGGGCCGGGAACTGGCCTGGGACCCCGCCCCCCAGGAGCCCGCACTCCACACCCCGTGCAGTGCCTGGGAGACAGGCACAGCTGGGCGCGTGAAGAGCGGCTGACGGGCCACCAGAGGGGTGTGCTGACGCGTGGGCAGGAAGCCATCCTGCAGTGGCATCTGCTGCTGGAGGGACATGTCAGCAGGGGCTGCAGGCAGGCTTGGCTTCGGGGCACTCGATCCTGTTTGCGCTGAGGTGCAGGGCCAGTCCCGTGGTGCCCACTGCGTGGCTCCTGCCCACTGCAGCCCTGTCCACAGCTCTGGTCACCACTGAGGGCTCTGGCACACTTCTCCAGAGTCTGGTTCCTGTGTTCACTGGGGACCAGGAGGGGCGCCCTGCTGTACTCGGCTGTGCTCGCAGTGTGGTCAGGGCCTCGGCTGCACGGCGCTGACTGTCCCTGTCCCCAGCGGATGACGGCTGAGGCGCAGCGGCGTGTGGTGGTGGAGTACCTGCGGGCCGTCATGCAGAAGCGTATCTCGTTCCGGAGCCCCGAGGAGCGTAAAGAGGGCGCCGACCGGATGGTGCGGGAGGCCGAGCAGCTCCGCTTCCTCTTCCGGAAGCTGGCTTCTGTGAGTGCCACCGCCAGCGCGTGCCCTGTCCCGAGCTGTCACTAACAGGTGCCATTCAGCAGCTTCGTCCGGGCCCACCCGGGCTTTCCAGGCCAGTGGTCACATCAGTCTCATCAGGAACCAAGCTACCGTGTGACTCTTTGTTCCTGTGTGACTAGGAAGAGATGTGTGCACATCTGACCTGGGGGTTGGGGCACATGCTCAGGGCGGCAGCTTGTAGACTGTTCTGCTGGCAGGGCAGCAATAGCCGGACCTCAGCTCCAGACACAGTGCTCAAGCATCCCCTCCCTCATGGGAGGTGCTGGTGACCCCAACCCCGCCTCTGCTGAGTGTCTCACGGGACCCGCCCTGTGGGGATGAGTCTGAGGTGTCTGTGGGAGGGGGCCGGCTTGGTCATGAGAGAGTGAGAGCCACAGGTTGTGCTCACCGCCTCCGTGCTCTCTGCAGGGGTTTGGCGAAGACGCGGCTGGGTACTGTGACACGATCACCGCCGTCGCCGAGGTGATCAAGCTGACGGACCCCTCCTTGCTCTACCTGGAGGTGTCGACTCTGGTGAGCAAGTACCCAGACCTCAGGTAACGCTTCTGTCTCAGCTGGAATGTGGGGAGCAGAGAGGCAGGGTTTTCCTCGGGGTCCTGGGCATTAGGTGTGACCCCAGGGGTGACAGTATGCCGGCTCCGGGCTCCTTCAGGGATGAGCTGGGCAGTTGCCAGCTGTGAGCAAGGTGGGCTTCTGGGCGCAGTGGCGGATGTGTGATGTCTCCTGTGCCATCCTGCAAGCCCTCCCTGGTCCCTGTACCCCATAAGGGTTACAGTGTGGGTGGGCCCGGCAGGAGCTCGCGGTGCGTGGGAAGGTGGCCGAGCACCGTGGTTTTAGGAAGCTTGTGCTATGCTTGTGATGGACTGAAAGAAGGGAGCCTGTGTGCCACGCCTGCCAGGACACCTTCCAACCCAGCCATTGCTCTGGGCTGGCTTTTAGGGGCCAGAGCCAGTGCTGCTGTGCCGTGCAGCGTTCTCCCGCTGTGGTCAGTCCGTTTAAAAATATTTAGGGAAGCAACCTGCACATAAACTGTGGTTTTCGAGTAAGAAAAAGACCACAGTTGTGGGAAAACCCAGGCTTCTCTCCCTCTGATGGGACATGGGGGCCGGGTCGGGGTGCACCTGTCACCTGTGCTGTCCACCCAGTCCTGGGGCCGGGAGGCTCACGTCAGTGCAGGGCCGAGCGAGTGCAGTGCACCCCACACCCCTGCCGTCTCCCCCTCCCAGGGATGACCACATCGGTGCGCTGCTGGCCGTGCGAGGGGACGCCAGCCGGGACATGAAGCAGACCATCATCGAGAGCCTGGAGCAGGGCACCACGCAGGCGAGTCCAAACTACGTGCCCATCTTCAGGGAGATCATGGTCCCCAGTCTGAATGTGGCCAAGCTCCTCAAGTAGCCCATCGCTTTCCAGCCCAAGTCTGACCCCACATTCTCCACCCACCCTGGGAAACGTGACAGCCAGCGCCCCGGTGCCGAGCACATGGCTCCCTAGAGGACAGGTGCTGTGGTGGCAGCTTCTGGCCCCTCGTCCTGTTGTGGACGAGAGTCATGAATTGGGCCCTCTGGGTGCCCGCCTTCTGACCTTCTGCTGCTTAATAAAGGTCAGAGCTGGAGGCATGAATGTGCCGGCGTGAGGTTTCTTACGGGCGACCGCATGGGCCCCACTGGTGTCCCCACAACTAGGCAGTAGCCCTGGTACCCAGCAGGGGCGGCCGTGCGAACAGCAGTGTCAGGTCCAGTGACAGCAACGTGAACGCAGCTTTCCATCTAGTGCTATCAGGATCTGGGAGCCGTGCTTACTCCTGACAAGGGTCCCTGAGACCTTGCTGTCATTCAGCCGTTTCCATGGCGTCTGCTTTCAGCGGTAGCCCTGTTTTACACATTAATCTCCACACCAGGCTCATGGGAAGCTACACTGGACAAACGGTGAGCCCATGACCCCCCTCACCGCTGTCAGTGAGCAGATTCTGCAGACGGGTGGTGCTCTGGTGTCTGTGTGCAGCACAGGTCCCCAGGTCCTGGCCAGTTCAGGCAGGAGGCGCCCGAGCTTCTCTGTCCCCTGCAGGACGTCTCAGGTGCAGGGTCAGTGGACACGGGCTTTTTCCTCTAAGACATGCCCGAGATGGCGTTTTCATTTCATGAAAAATTCACAAATAGAATCAAAACTCAAGTGGAACTGAGTAACTGAAAATTAGATGCCGTTTTTACAAGTCTTGGCTCAGGAGCGATGGAACCTTCCTAAAGGTGTCAAGCTAACGTCTATGTCTCCAGAAATGTATTAATCTGGGTCCTACTTCCGACCTGCTTGGAACGGCATCTGGCAGTGCGCAGTAAGAAGTTTTAAGTAATTGTTTATCGTCATTGATCATTGCCCCTTTAATAATAAAAATACATTCTTTTCACTGCAAGCTACTTCTGGAGTAAATGTTCAGGGTGAGTGTTCAGGTGCTGACAGCACCCAAGTGGTACGTGTTGTGTTGGCCGGTGTCCTGTTCTGATTGTGACAGTGACTGGTCACGCCCGCTTTGGGGACGTCCGCAGAATAGTGGGCGAAGCATTGGCTGCCAAGCTGAATGCCAGTGTCAGCACAGTCCCCGCAGTGGGTGCACGTGATCACGGGGACAGGCTCGGATGTGCTGGCACGGTGGGGGGAACCGTGTTCCTGGTGGGTGGGCAATGGGTGTCCACGTTGAAGGCCAGTGCCAGCCTCGCACAGGCTGCCAAGTACCCTGAGCTTAAGGACAGGCAGCCTGCAGCCCGAACCGGGAACTACCTCATCTTGCCTTGGGCCACCATCGAGTCACCAAGTCTCTGGGTCACTGTGTAAAAACACCTGCTGTTTGGCTGAAAAAACAGCTTTGAAGTTAGTAAATTTCTCTGACTTGGGGGCTCCTGACGGTGTTGGTTTAGCTGATGAGAACGTGTGTACAGTTGCCAGTCAGCCACACCTGGAGTGCTGGCCCTCTCGTATGTGTAACGCAGAGGCCAGGCTGCTGCCATGAGGACACCCCAGAACACGGGGCCTGAAAGCGCGGGGGTGTCTGTGCAGAGGAGACCAGTCGTGGCTGCGGGGGAACCCCAGGGCTGCCCTGCCTTGCCCTCCTGTGAGGGCACGCCTCGGTCAGGATGGCAGCCAACAACAGGTGCCACCAGGGCACAGACCGGGGACACAATGAGGAGGGGAGGTAGGGGCCGTAATTTGATGTGATTGTGTCCTTACAAGGTGATACCAGGTGAAGATGGGGGGCGGGAGCGATGCTTCTGCCAGCCTAGGAGCAGCAGAGATGGCAGAGCTGGGAGGACCCTACAGGTACAGGGCGCGCCACCCTGCTCCCACCTCAACTTCTGATGTCTGGTCCTAATGTTTTGTTTTAAACCACCAGTTTGTGGTGCTTCCTGCGACAGCCTCAGGCAGCTTCTTTCTGGCAACTGAAATGGTGGTCAGACTTCTCAGAAAGTCACTGCGGACTCCACTCGGATGCACTACTTTCTTAAACATTCCCAACTTCATTCAAATGAAAGATGTGTTTATGTGACACTGAGACCTCAAGGATGACCTGGGGGTGATTGCTGGGTTGCTGTGTGGTTGTACCTGGGGGAGCGGGATTTATCTAGGGGCCAGGGTCCCCTGGGGCAGGGTCCACCTGGGAGGCGGGATCCATGAGGACATTTACGGGCTGGTACATGGCTGTTTCTTGGGTCCACCCACATCTGTTTCCCCCAACAGCCTCTTCTAGACCCTACAGATTCCCACTGTTTACCTGGGCTCTTGACCCCATTGTTCCCACCAGCTCTCATTTCAGCTCTCGTTTCAACCCCAGGCCCACCCCTTGGATGTCTCAGGTGCTTTATCCTCCCACTCAAGCTGGGGTGCTGCTCCCTTCTCCCCAGGGCCTGTCCTCTGTGCAGTGATGAGTCACAGGGAGTGAGTGAGTGGTGGGTGTGTGGGGGACAGTGCCAGGAGTGCTGTTTCCAGGCTCTCGGCCTCACGTGGAAAGGTGCTGGCTCAGGTAGTAAATAGCCATCAACTGTGATTGGATGGCCATCAGCTGTGGCTAGTTGGCCGTCAGCTGTAACCAGTGAGCCATTGGCCACTAATATAACTGCCTTGGTTACGCTAGTAGAAAATGGGGGCTAGCAAGAAGATGGTGGCTAAGTTGCCAGGCGGCAGAGTATGGATTGCAAATCGTGTGGCTCCTGCTACCTGTGTCTCCGGCCCAGCCACCAGCGGGAATATAGTGGTATGACTCCTCTACCTATAGCTCCGTGGGTGTTTCTTTTTGGCCTCACCATGTCCTGAGTTCTTATGTGGGGAGCAGGACTAGAGACCCCGCATGACACCCTGCATGACAGGGTGTCTGCCCGTCGGTCAGGGAGGGACCAGTTCCCAGGCTGTGCTCACAGCTGTGTGTCCAACGACTACACACCAGCCAGAAGGGCCATCTGTCTCACATGCGTGTGCGTGTACACACACACTCAGTGTTATTCTAGCACCAGAGCAGTGTTGGCTTCCAGGGGACTGCTCTTTCTGTCCTCCTTTATTAGATTTCTCATTGGAAACAGTTTGTACCCAAAAATGCCTTAAAATGTTTTTAATAGACTTGATCAGGCAGTCGCGGCAGGGTGTGTGAGGGCCCCCTGCCCGGGCCCTGCCAGCTGCATATGGGGGGCACTTGAAGGCACATCGAGTGTGATTCGGGTTATACAAGGGTCATGTTCACAAGATTAAATTCACAATTTTCTCCACTCAAAATACATTTCAATTCCAGTTTCCATGAAATTCTTCCTTTAAATCTCCTTTTACAAGATCCCTACACAGCATGTGAGCACTGTGATGAAATTATTTTCAAGAAGATACAGAATGAGAAATATCAGCTCCTAAATTTGTGTGCTTTATAGTCTACCACAATGTAGGCCAAAGTTCAGTAGTAAATAAATAGGCATTCTTTGCTAATAAAAAATTTTACAACAGTTTTCCTAAGGAAATACATTCATAAGACTTTGTTCACACTGTTTCACAGTGACAACAACAGCTAGAATTCTCATGTAGGAAATGTATCCACAGCTTTGGGGCTCCTAACACTGTCAGCAGACAGAGTTCTCTTGAGCACTGAAATGTGGCGCTTGGGATTCTGGGAGTGAGGGTTCTTGCCCGGAACTTTGGTTCCATTACGGCCGTACTTCCTCTGTGCTGGTCGCCTAACAAAACCTGCCCGACCACCACAGAAACAGAGCTGAAGGGTCAAACGGATTCACCACCTGGCAGTTTAGGGTGGCAAACGGCATCCAGGAACTGCCCCTGAGCCACCCTGCCTGACGCAGTGTCTGAGCCTATAGTCGGGTCCAGCGGTCCAGGTAGGTTGTTAAGGCAGATGGTGGTGCCGGACCGTCTGGGCTGTGGACCTGGTCTGCTGGGGACGAACCACGCCTCAGGGAGCAGACAGCGTCGCCTGCCTATAAACATGCCAGCGGGCCTGGGATCACTAACGGGCAGGTTGTGCTGTGCAGATCATAGCTGCGTTTTGTGGCTCTCGGAGGTGACTGAAATGGTTGCAAAGTGTGGGGAACAACTACTGAAAACCAACTTCCTTCACCTGTGATTTTGTGATGGCTGGGCTGATGGTCCAGATAATGAGCATCCCCGCTCCCCTCGGTAAAGCGCCTTCTGTGTTGGTGAGCAAACGCTGCACCGACTGTCCTTTTTGCTGTCACTTGTTTTTCTCGAGCAATTGTAGACTTCTCCGTTAGGGACTCAGTGCATACCATTAAATCCTACAAACGGCTAGTAGTCCTTGCCTGTGTGGCTGTGCAACCTGGAACACAGCACGAAGTCTCGTTTCCTGCTCAGAGCTGAGCCTAGACGCTTTAGCAATGCTTCTAGGAGTGTCCCTTTTATCCCCACCTCTTCCTCACACAAAACCCTAGTCAAGTAAAGGCAGGGGAGGAGCAACTCAGCAGTGCATCCCTGGCTCACTGCCACCCCAGGACGGAGTCTCCCTCCAGAGGCATGGAGGGCTCTAAGGCCACATTCCTGAAACCTTGGAGAGAGTGGCAGGGGGTCTGTGCTCCATTGTCAGGGCAGAACCAGGGGTCTTGCAAGGATCTGAGCCCCCTCCAAGTCCCCTTGGCCCTCCATGAAACAGCAGCTCCCACAGGCAGGGCTTCCATCAGCTTCTCCCCTGCTGTGGTGAGAAGGGGCCACTCCAGGACTGGCTGTAATTCTAAACCAGAGTTGCTTGCTAGGTGAAGGCCCCACTCGACTTAGCTGGAGCTGTGTGGGTATACCCAGGTGGCCAGCACAACCTCTAACCCAGCCTGGGCTATCTGCCAGTGTCAGGTGGGACGCTCAAGCCAGAGACCAGGTGTTTGGTCATGGGGCAGTAGCTGGTACTCAGAGGCGGCCACACAGAGACCCAGGCGCGTGCAGGACAAGTGCTGGGCTCTGGGAGCCTTGACACAAAAATAATGAACAAAGGTGTTTCTGCAAGTGTACATAGTCCGTAAGGTGACAGGTAGGTTCAGAGAATTGGTAAGTGGATGTGATGTCATCACACAGGGCCTCCAGCACGCGCGTCCCCAACCCCTCAGCCTGTGAATTGCTCCTGGAGTCAGGGCGTCAGACCTCGGGGGTGAGCAGCATGTGGGCCTGAGAGGCCAGCCTGGGCCTGGAATCGGGTAGGTATTACAGTGGGCAATTCTCATTTTGTTTGGGTGTCCATTTCGCCACAGTGCTGATGAGAGAATAGACACACAGTGGCAACTCAAACACCAAACATGGAGCACGGCCTCTGCAGTCCCAGGGCCCTTCCTGTCCCTGAGCCAGGGGTGACAATGGGCGTAGTAACACGCAAGTGCCAGCGCAGTTCAAAACCGGGACAGGTGGACAGAAGGACCCACGAGGCAGTGTCCTGGCCAGGGCACCTGCACAGACCTCCCAGAAGCTGGAGGAGGCTTGGCCGCTGTCCATTTCCTGCGGGTGGCGCCAAGTAATCCCGAGGTTCAGGTCTTGCAGCATTTGGTCCCTAGGGGCCGATTCTAAACCCGAGTCCGGCTCGCGGCAGATCCCACACCCAGTCTGGATGCGGGAGCGCTCAGGGCTCGTCAGGCCAGGGCCGGAAGGCTCCGGAGTGGTCAGGGCCAGCGGAAGGCCCCCGGGTCCGAGGCCGTGGAGGGGACCCCGGCGGTCGCGGTCGTCACAGGGGCGTCTCCTCCTGCTCCAGCGTGTGCGGCGGCACGTGGCACGACGGCTGCAGGGACGACAGCTTGAGCAGCGCCGGGCGGCGGCGCGCGCGGGGCCGCTGGAACGAGCGCCGGCTGTGCACGCGGCGCGCCGCCGCCGACCGCGCGTGCGCGCCAGGCAGCCGGCGGCGCTCCGGCCCCGCCTCCAGTGCAAGCCGCGCCTCCGACGCAGGCCCCGGTCCTGGCTCGCGGTCGGACGCCGGGCTCTGGGTGGTGGGCGGGGCCGGGGGCGCGATAGGCGGGGGCGGGGGCGGGGCCGGAGCCGGGGCGGGCGGGGCATGGGGCGGAACGCGCGATTGCTTCTCGGCCTCCGGCGGGACCTCGCGCGGGGAGGAACGTCCAGTCAGCGGCGCGTCGGAGCCCGTGTCACCTGCGGGGGAAGCCAGCGTGAGCGCGGGGCACTTGGGGGCACAGGAGAGTCCCCACAGACCCAGCCTGGGGCCCACCCCCACCACCTGCAATGTTCTGGGACACCTGGAGGCCACACCCTGGCTGTGACCCCAGTGATGGGGTCAGCTGAGGGCCTGACTCTCCAGACCCTTGAAAGGTGTCTCCTTTGCCCGCCCCAGTGCAGCGCCCTTGTCTAAGACCCAGGGGTTCCAGTGAGGAGACCGCAGGAGGGAGGAAGCCAGAAGGAGGCAAAAGCACGCTGGATCCTGAGACGCATCCCTGTGCACCGTCACTTGTAGTCCCAGAAACGTCCAGGAGAAAGCCCAGCTCGTGCACCAAGAAACCACTGTGCCTACAAGGCCAGTATGACTTGGTCCCCCTCCTAGATAACTGCCCCTCTCCGTGTTCTCAGGAGAGAAAAACAGGTGTCCTGCTTCAGGTGGAACGTGAAACCCCTGTGAGCCTGCCTGACCTGTGCTGGGTTCCCTTCCCTCCCATATGCCCAACGATCACTCAAGGGACATGTGAAGTAAGCCCAAAACCCTGCCCAAGGGGACTGAACGCCCTTTCCTGTGGAAGGCGTAGAGCAGGCAGCACCTCCTGGGAGCCAGCAAGAACACCCCTGCAGCTCCTGGAATGGGGCTTGCCCACCACCCTGGCCGTAACTTCTCCCCACCTCTCCTGACCCCACAGGGCCTGCAGCAAGGGTGCTGGGCGGCTGGCTGCTGGGCACCCCTTCTCTTTCCAGCCCTTAGAGACCCTTCTCTGCACCTTTCCCCTGAACTCTTCTCTGTATGAGGGTAAAAGGGACCTGCTGCTTTTCTCCTGGACTCACTTCTGTCATGTGGGCTTTTCCCAGGGCCCTGGAGCCTTAAGGGAGAAACATATGTTCCTTTTCCACACAGCACCCCTGACCTGCCAGTACCCAGTCCCCTCTGAGCTCGTGACTTAGTTTCATTGTCTGGCCATAAGCATTAAACACCTAGAGTAGTTAGTGATCAACTGACAGTAAATTCTAATCAAAGCTAAAACTGTCAGATCCTCTAACATCCCAGCTGGAGAAGTGGAGACTCAGACGGTCCCCTAAGAAATGCCCAGAACAAGAGGCTTGTGGGAACAGGCTTAGCAGGAGGAAAGCAGCTGCTGGAGAAAGTGCAGAAGCTCAGGTCCAGGGCCGAGAAAGGCCGACGCCTGGGAGAGGAGCTGCGGAGAGAGCAGGTGTTAGGGCTCAGGGAGGGGCAGCCGGTTACATGTGTGTGGACTCGGGCGGGGAGCTGTGGGGCTGCTCCTTGGGGCCTTCGGCCAGCTGGAGGGAATCCACCGACTTGCTGCTGAGGCGGAAGGGAGCCAGGCGGTGGAAGTTGCCGGGAGAGTGGGGGATCTGCACACGGGCCCTCTGGGAGGGCACCACCGTCTCCCCAGGGGACAGCCAGGGCGGCACCCTGGACAAGATGCTCGGGTCCTCATCCGGGGAGAACACGGGGTTGTCAATTCCTAGGAGAAAGGGCAGTGGCTGATGAGCTTCCCAGGCCACCCAGCACAATAAGAGGGAGGGTGCTGCCCGGGGCCCGGCAGCAGCACGTCCTGCAGCCATCACCTGGAGGTCACCTGGAAGGTCAGGGTCACGTGCCTTTGGGGACTCAGGCTCTCCACCCCAGGCTGTCCCTCCCTACACTGTGGCAGGACAGGTGACAACTCCCTTCTCTCACAGCAGAGACCCCAGCCTGTCCCCTGCAGGTGCACAGCCCTAGACCCCCATTCTGCTGGCCTGTGCACTGACCAGAGGCCCACCGGCCCCTCACCTGAGGGGGAGTCCGTTGTTTCATTCCTGGTGACATTCGCCAGGAACTCGATGCCCCCACTCATCTCCTCAGCACCATAGTCAGGGGCCTCCTCTGGGTCAGAAAGTTCCAAGTCTGGTGGCAAAGGAGGGAAATGGGCTGGGGATGCAGATGACCCAGGTCCTGGGCCCTTGACTGATGGCCTTGACCACTCCCAGTGTGCCCTGAGGCTTGTCATCACTGCCACCCTGACAAGCAGGGCAGCAGCCTGCAGAGGTCCCAGTGCCAAAGGGCAGGGTCTCCCCGCAAGGACAGCCCCTGTGACAAGCACCCCCATGGCCCATTAGGTACCTTTCTCCTGAATGGTGAAGTTGTGTGAGGGGCTGTCCATGGGCAGTTTCCCGTTGGGGATGCTGCTGTTCCTCTGAGAATCAGAATGAAGCCGCTCACAGGTCAGGGTGCCACGGCCACTGGGACCCTGACTAGTGGCTCCCTGGGGACCCGTTGCTCCCAGCCCAGAGCCCCTCCAGGGCCTCCTCCTCAGTGAGGCGGGCTGTGGAGACCCTGCCCAGACCTGTCCCAAGGGGCTGTCCTGGTGTTTCCATCGTGTGGTGACCTCAACCCCACACATCCTGCGTGACCCTCACCCCGTGGTCCCCTGTCATCCTGCGGTCCCCCCGTCATCCCCTAGTCGCCCTCACCCGCTTCTGGGCGCGCTCCCGCTTGTACAGTTTGGCCGCCTTCTTGTTCTGGTTGAAGCCCAGCTTGGCCGACTTGAAGGACTCCAGCCGCTTCCGCATGGTCCTGTGGAAGATCTCCTTGTCCTGCTGCTCGTCGTCCTCCGGAGTCAACTCGTGTCGGCTGTACAGGTGCTTGTACTGGGGGGACACGGGCCGGAAGGGCACAGCTGGCCGTAGCTGGCAGGCTGGGCACACGGGACCCCCAGCCTCTCTGCCCCAAGGCGGCCCCAGGACAGGAGAGCCCCAGGGCCACCAGGCCTGAGTGGTGTCTGCTCTGCGTCCCGGGGAGGGGACAGAAGGGCCGGGGTGCCCACCTCCTGCCGCGGCTTGTACAGGTACTGCTGCAGCGTGTGGTGGGTGACCATGTCCTCTGAGTCACGGATACTCCTCCTCCTCTGCTCCAAGGACTGCATGTCCAGGCACACGGCGCTGGCACTCTCCCTCCTGCAGGGCCACCGGGCGTTCGCGCTCTGACCAGCCCACCCCACGCCCTCGCCACGCCCCTGGTCTGCAAGGCTGCTCAGGCACACCCCACAGGGCCCCACGGGCCCACCTGTGTTCAGAGCGCAGCCCCACGGAGCCCCAGCGGGCAGCACCCTGCGCCCACTGCCCCTGCCCAGTGCCTGGATGCCACCTGATGGTCCAGGACAGTCCCGCTGGCCAAAGGCTCCCGCAGGCAGCCGGCCTGACAGAGGTGGATGCCCTCCCTGCCTCCCGCCGTCAGGTCCTGCATCAGTGCTTGCAGTAACAGGCTGTCTCTACAGGGGACACCTGGCGCCACCCCCATGGGGACCAAGCTGGGGGCCTCCACTTCCCCACGGACACCTCTCAGTTGCCCCAAGATGCCCAATGGCTGGTGTCTGAAGGGCCCCATGGTGGTGTGAGCAGGATGGGGAGGCCCCTCCCACAGCAGCCCCCAGTGTCATAGTGGGGCGTGCCAGGTGAGGTGCCCGGGGGAGCCTGTGTGAGCCGCGACACGTACAGCAGGTAGGACACGGAGGCCTCCACGGTGGAGGGGCGTGGCGTGTTGAAATCCACGTTGACCACGTTGTCCGTGCTGGGGGAGCGGATGAAGGCCAGGGACCCCCGACGCTCTCCCTGTGAGGACACAGGCTGCATCAGCGAGGATGAGGACGCAGGGCAGGCACCCCAGGCAGGACTGCAGCGGCCCCCACAACACCTCAGCCCCTGCAGAGCCGAGACTCCAGGCCACAGCCAAGCCGTCCTGGACCTGAGAGGTCAGCCACTGGGTGGGAGAGCACGTGAAGGCACACTGTGTGTGAGGGACAGCACCTCAGCGGCACCATGGGGAGTGTCGGGAAGCACACAGACCCACCGGATTCGGAAGGCAGCCCCTGTCCCCACTGGGGGTCCAAGCCAGCTGTCCTCCGTCCCCAAGGAAGGAGTCCTCAGGCCGCCATCAGACTTGAATCAGATTGAAACCCCACAGGGTAGAGTCACAGCCCAGCTGCTGTGGGTACGGGGAGCCGTGTACCGGGGAACCCCTGAGAGGAGGGGCGGCTGCGTGGGGCCAGCCTGCTGTGGGCAGACCTGGTGCCCTGTCCCTCACAGCACTGCGGTTCACACGCCCCCAGGGGCTGCCTGAGCAGGCCTGATGTTGGAGGAGCCTGCGGGCGTGGGGTTGGGGCCCTGGTTGTGGCGGGTGGAGATGAGGGTGGGGCCCCTGGAGCCGGCATCACCCACACGGGCCAGGCCTGCAGCAGCTTCTAGGGGTCTCGGTGCAGTGGGGTTGGGGCAGTGCTTGCTCAGGGATCCCCAGCGTGTGTGGGGTACATGAGCCTGGTGGAGGCCGGACCCGTTCCCCTCTGAACAAGCAGCTGCCTCCAGGCCCCTAACTGCCCTCTGCATGGAGGCCACAGGGTTTGCTGAGCACCCCACTGTTCCCATAGGAGCACAGAGCAGGCTGTGCAGACCCCAGCCGGTGTGGGAAAGAACCAAGGGACGGTGGGAAATCTACATGGTTCGCAGAGCTGTGGCCGCCTGGCAGAGCCCCTCAGAGGAGTTCTGGGCAGCGGTCTGGAGGGGCCCTGTGCTGTAGGCATCGGGTGACAGAGCCCAGTAGGGCCACGTGGGGGCAGCCTGGAAGCCACACTGAGGACCGGGGAGCAGAGAGCTTGGACCTAGGCCACTGCAAGGTGCCAGGGGCACACGAGGACACGCATGTTCAGAGGCGGCCTGGTGACCACGGTTATGGTCATGTGGTGTCACACGTGTGCATTGAGAAGCTAAGAAGCTCTGCCATCAGGTGTGTGGCCACTGAGGAAGAGTCCGCCAGGCCATGTGTCCCATGGGGGTGGGGCTTGACCTGAGACCCACCATGACTCGTGTCCCATCCAACACGTCCTGAGTCCTGACAGTGGCTGTGGGCTGGCACCAGGCAGCTGGTGTCAGGAACCGTGACATGCTGGTGTCACCGTGCTGCCCACAGAGCAGGCTCGTCCCTCATCCTGCCACACGCTCCCTGAACCCTGCTGCCTGCTGACACCACAACCTGGACGCATGGCCCCCAGCTGGTGGCGAGCCTTCCCAGAAGGCAGGCTGGGCGCAGGAGCGTGCTGCTCACCTACAGGCACCGGGAGGTGCTGGGGCCGCCACGCTCACCCCACGGCACTCAGGAAGACATCCTTGCCGCTCCCGCCATGCGTGCACGCGCATCATGTGCTTGTGCGCTGGGAGCCGTGGCCCATGACGCCCCACCTGGCCTCACCTGTCAGACCCAGCAGCACAACAGTGTTGGGGGCGGGTCTGTGCCTCAGTCCCTGTGAGTGACATAACCCATCTGGGTGTCGGGGACTCAAGTGTGCTTGCAAGTGGGCCACTGAGAACAGCACGCTGTGGCCTGGCAGAGGCCCCACCACCCTGCCCCGTGGCAGACTCCAGTTGCTGTCACGTCCCGTTGCTGTCCTGCTTCAGCCCCCACCTCCCGCACAGACAACATGCAGAGTTTCCTGGTACCTCGGCCACGTAGCTGATGGCGTCCTTCAAGTTGAGCTCGTGGAAAACATTAAGAATTCTGTCGCGTGATTTTTGGGCCGACCTTCTCATAAGGATTTTGCTGAGGAATTTTCTATCAAAATTGGACCATCTGGGGGGTCAAACCAGAGAGTGTTGGCACCAGGCAGCAGTGGGCAAGGCTCCGCGAGGACAATCTGCGAGGTCCCTGCCCACTACCCAGGCTTGTACTGAACGTGGTCTCCCAGGGCTGTGGGGGCATGGGACCTCTTCTCTCTCCCTGGTTTTTATGTGCCATTTATAACAACTACAAAGGTCAGTTTTACATTTAAAGCGACAAAGCACATCTTGCCACTTTCACGAGTCTGTTCTTTGTTCCTGCTTTCTTTTCTGAATGCACAGAAAATTGTGGGTTCCGTTTTCTCATTTAATTCCATATTGCAGAGAGTTTTCAAAGTGAGCACCCTCCAGAAAGGTGGGCTGAGGACAAGGCCCTGAGCTCTGGCTCACTGTACCCGCATGAATCACAGGCCAGGGGAGGGGACCCCCAGCTCTCACACTTAGAACCAGGAGACCCAGAAGGAGGCTTGAAGTCCAACACAACTACAGCAGTGACCAGTTACTCCGGCCAGAGGATGTGGCTGGGACAGACTTAAAGTGGGACTTCCACTGTGAGCTGGACCTTGGGGGAGGCAGGGCAGCCAGGGCAGCAGAGGGTTCCAGGGGGTGGAGGGGGCCCCAACATTTGGCTCCTTTGAGTGCAGTGTTCTGTGATGAGGGTTTTGTGGGACTAATTTACGTGAAGGTCAGCCATTGCTTCACCTGCCAGTCTTACAGTCACCAGACAAAGGAAGAGGGAGGGGAACTAACAGCCCAGACGAAAGTGCCTCCACAGGTCCCCATTTCTGTCTAGTCAGGGGCCATGCCAGCCACTTACTTATCTCTGAGATAATTGTGTCCAATTTGCCCTGATATGTCCTCGATGGCTGACAGGATGTGGTCGAAAGCCTTGAGGACAGACAGGTGGGTGGGGTCACTGAAGGCCCGCCCTGTGCCCCGCCCCCTCTCTCTCCCTCCCTTCCTCCCCCTCCCCCACGCCTACCCTGCCGTGGAGCTTCTCGTTGAGTTTGGGGTCTCGGTGCTCACTCCTCTTCACCTTTAGCCACTGCACCAGGGGCTTGATGGTCAGGCCCTGGGAGAGGGGGCGCCCTGTCCTGAGTGTGGGGACAGGCCCCTGCGCCCCGTCCCAGCCCACTGGGCCCCCACACCCAGCAGAGTGAAGCAGAGCCCGTATCCTGGAAGAGGCAGGGCAAAGCCCTGCCGATTCTCCAGGGCCTGTGGTAGGCTCCTGCAATAAGCCTAGAGCAAGGCCCAGGGGGAGGATGAGATCTTAACTGGGGCTCCATTAACCAGCGACGCTGAGCAAGGATGTTTCTAGGCCGGCTGGTACTGCATCCCCTGTGGGGCCACGTGAAAACCTACAAAACGGCTCCTAGTTACTAAAATTGTAAAATTCAATTGGGGCCTGGAGCCTGGAAAGGCTCGCTGACCTGGTGCCTGCCCCTGGCAGCCGGTGGGGCTGGGGCACGGAGGGCAGGCGGGGGCTGGCCAGGGTGGCAGGGCCGGCGCAGACGCTACCTGGAAGATGACAGTAAAGTAGATGACGATGATGGTGGTGCTGACAAACAGGTTCTTCTCCTTGACCTTTTTCTCGTCCAGAAGGACGACGAGGGCGAAGGCCACGGCCCCACGCAGACCACCGTAGGACATGACCACTTGGTCTATGGCCTCCAGCTGCACCATGCGGTAGCGGTTCAGGACCCAGGTCTGCAGGACGACACCTGTCGGCCCAGGCGTGAGCTCGGTGCCACGGGGCACCATCGCCCTCTCAGGTCTCAGCGAGGCTTCACTGCGCCCACCCAGGCCCTGCCCTCGGTGCCTCGGAGGGCACCACGACCATCGGTGCCACGGGGCACCATCGCCCTCTCAGGTCTCAGCGAGGCTTCACTGCGCCCACCCAGGCCCTGCCCTCGGTGCCTTGGACGGCACCACGACCATCGGTGCCACGGGGCACCATCGCCCTCTCAGGTCTCAGCGAGGCTTCACTGCGCCCACCCAGGCCCTGCCCTCGGTGCCTCGGACGGCACCACGACCATCGGTGCCACGGGGCACCATCGCCCTCTCAGGTCTCAGCGAGGCTTCACTGCACCCACCCAGGCCCTGCCCTCGGTGCCACGGGGCACCATCGCCCTCTCAGGTCTCAGTGAGGCTTCACTGCGCCCACCCAGGCCCTGCCCTCGGTGCCACGGGGCACCATCGCCCTCTCAGGTCTCAGCGAGGCTTCACTGCGCCCACCCAGGCCCTGCCCTCGGTGCCTCGGAGGGCACCACGACCATCGGTGCCACGGGGCACCATCGCCCTCCCAGGTCTCAGCGAGGCTTCACTGCACCCACCCAGGCCCTGCCCTCGGTGCCTCGGAGGGCACCACGACCAAAGGCCCCCGCTGAGGGCTGCAGGAAGAAACCGACCCTTCCCTACCATGGCATCTGCTCCCTGGAGCCCTCAGTCCCCAGAGACTGGGGGAGGACAGGGTGTCACCCCCGGTGGCCCCCATCATGGCCCCCAAGGCACCACACATCAGGGTAGATGACGGGTACTGGGTGGGGGCAGCTGGAGGTCCTACCTCACATGTGCCACGGTCCATTTCCTCAGCGACTACACTGTCCCCAAGTCACTCTGACACATCCAGAGTCAGTGGGAAATCAAATGGGTTCCCCTGGGTCCTTCTGGAACCTTCCATCCTGACCCCCAGCTGTCCTACCTCAGTCTCACTGCGACAAGGCTGGGAGAAGGCCCAGACCTTCACTGAGGACCACTGACGGCCAGTCTGAGGTTCCCCAGGGGCTCCTGAACCTGTCCTTCCCTGGTTCCCACCACTCCCCACAGCCAATGACTGCTGTCGCCCCACCATCCCCCATCCTCCCCGCCCCACCCCCGCCCGGACCCCCATTTCCCACCGTGGACCCCAGGACCCCTTGCCCTGCCCTCACCGATGGCCCGGTACACGGAGATAAAGACCAGTGTGAGCAGCACAAAGGCCGTGTTCCACCTCCAGATGCAGGGGTTCACTGCTGATATTCCCAGGAACATGAAGATGATGGTCTCGGCCCCGCTCGCCAGCATCTTCATGGTGTAGCGCACGGTGGTGGCCGATTGCTCTGAGATGTTGGCCTTCACGTACTTCTGACAGCAGATGCCACAGAAGGTGATGCTGGGGACCGACCGACACGCGTGAGGCCGGGGCCCGCTCCGCACACCCTGACCTACAGGGCCCTGTGCTGCCCCTGGAGCATCCACCTTCTCTGCGAAGTTTCCTCCTCAGGGCTTGGTGCCCTGACCTGCACCCGAGTCCACATCACTGCCATCTGCTCGTGACCCTCTGGGCAGAGCAGGCTGCCTGTTTCTGCCACAGCCAGACAGCTGGGGGGTCTGAGGGGGCTCAGGGCAGACACCTGGGGTGTGGTGCCTGCGGGTCAGGGAGCCAGAGCCCCAACCCTTGGCTCAGAGCAGCCTGCAGCTCGGACAATTGTGTGAGGACGCCAACTCCTTATTTCAAAAGCTAAATAGATCAAATTCTTCGCCCCCACAGTGACTTTCCACCCAGCCTGGGAAGTGGGCCAGGCTGACAGGCGCTGGAGAAGGGGCGGTGACAGGCGGTGCCTCCGCTGGGGTGGGGGTGGTGCGGGCGCTGCTCCCACCTCCCCTCGCCCCCGTTCCCCTTAGCAGGCCCCGGACCTCCAGGGGTGCAGCACGCTCTGGGAGGACTTACGCCAGGATGGCCGACAGGGACAGCATCTCGGAGGTGAGGTAGGACAGGTAGGAGATGACGAACACAAAGCCGGGCTCGATGATGCGCACGTGCTTCGTGAAACGCGTCACCAGGGAGAGCAGGAAGGCGAACACGACCCCCACCAGCGTGCCCCCCAGGCTCACCACGAAGAAGGACACTGCAAGGGCAAGGATGCGACGCTGGGCCGCCTGAATGGCCTTTTGTGGCTGCAGCGAGCCGGCCCTGCGGCCCTGTGGTGTGGGCCAGCCATTCCTCATGGCAGTTGCCTGGTAACCCCCCCACAGAGGCGCCAACAGCTCAGCAAACAAGAGGCCCCTTCTCCGGAACAGAGGCCTGGTCTAGCTCCAGTCTCCAGGTGGAAGGCTGGGGAGAAGACCGTCCTGTGGCCCACAGGAGGCCCAGCCCCGCCCCATCATGGAGAGAGCACCGTGACCAACCGTTGGCATGGGTTGGCAGCAAGGACTGGGGTCCTGGGTGCCCAGGGACAGTCATGCCCAGAGAAATGCCCAGGACCCCTCAGGACACCAGGATGCACAACCGATACCCTTGTGGGTCAAATGGGGCAATGACCCTTACTTCCCAGGTGGCTAGGACCCAGCGAAATTGTGTTTGTGAAACACTCCAGGGCCAGGAGGGCCCGCCACTGAGACTCTGATGTGGAAACACCTTGCTCTGCACAAGCCAAAGGTCCCAGGCCTGGTACCAAAGCCTGACCTGGCCCAGCTCTGCGGCCCACAGAGACCTGCCCTGAGGCGGCCACATTCTAGAGAAGGGCCACGGCCCCAGGATCCCCCGGACGCGTGGACCCGCCAGCCACACACCTATGCCTTTCACGCAGTCCACACCAGTCACCTTGTCACCACCCAGCGTCACGAAAGATTCAAACACATTGTATAGGACCTGGGGGACAGAGAAGCAAACCAGACATGAGGTCAGACCTCGGTCATCACTGACCCCTCCCTGTCTCGGGCCCCAGGCCTTGAGCCCAAAGCAGCCATCTACTTTGGAACCTGAAAAGCACTGGCTGAAGGAGCATCACGGGGCAATGATGGTCACCAGGAGGAAGGCCAGAGGCGAGCCAGCAGGGGCTCTGGGAGGCAGAACCTTCTGGCAGGAACCTGCAGCTGCAGGAGCAAACCTGGCCCTTTCTTACCATCAGGAAAACAAGGGCAGGTGGCCACAAGCCTCACCCACTGTGTCCAATTCTCAATTTCATTTTCCAAGACAAACCCAGAGTTCCATTTTTAGTGACTTTGCTGTTATGTTGCCCCCTGATGTGGAATCACACCCCTGGCATCTTTTCGTGTTGACGTTTAAACCTCATCCCACAAGACAAGAGAAACACCCAGAAACCTTATCCTAGGCCACGGTCATGGATATAGTTGTGTTTCCTGAGCCTGAGCTCTCCTGAGCGGTGCACCAGGCCCCACCTCAAAGAAGCCGAGGGGCTGCCCTGGGCAGCTAAAGGCCTCGGGAAGAAGCTTGTCTCTGTGCCCCCAAGTCTGCACCCTCCAGGATCCCTGGGGGTGGGTGTCTAAGGTTGTATTCACAACAGGGGACACAGGTGCTGTGCACAGGGGCGGCACACATGCTGGTCACTGAGGACCAGACTACTGCTGGCCCAGCTTCTTCGTGGAAACCCAGGTGGGAGGGAAGATGGGGCCTCGTGTAGGAAACACGCTGAGAACCCCCTGGCGATGGGGACATGAAAGCCACAGTCCCGAGTATCCCAGCCCCAAGGGAGCCACGTGTCGCCTTTCTGATTAAGTCTCCAATTCCCCCGAGAATGTGTCCTCTGCTATGTAAGAAATCTGGTGCAATAGACCCTGCCCGTTTTCACTCTCCCACACCCTGAAGAAACCTGAGAAGCGAGAATTTCTTAGAGTTGCTGCAGACACTTGTAGAGCAAGGAGGGAGCTGCAGGTTCCACTGTGTCTGCCGTCTGCAGGCCATAGCAGTGGACAGTGGGCGTGCGGCCTGGCCCAGAGCTGGCTCAGAGATGCACCGTCTACTAACCATTCACTTCCCCAAGGTCGTGGCCAAATTTGGGGATGGGTTTCAAAAACTGCACGATGGCCATGATGCTGAGACAGTTCCTCACGGTTCATGAAATCTTCTATTCACTTCCTGTTCTAAGGAAGGACCCTCCACCCCTGCCCGATGCCAGGCCACCTCCTTGAGGAAAAAGCACCTTCACGGGCACACCATCAGTGCCGGCTGACCCCCTCCCGCATTTGAGATTTTGAGATTTTGTTGATTTATTAATTCTCTTTAGAAACTCAGGAATAGGGGCCACCAACTGTGGACTCTGGGACCCGTGACCGTAGGATTTCAACAGTGGGACTGTGACCTGTGAAGGAATGCAGTGTGTGTGTGGGGGGGTGTCTGAGAATTGTGGAAGAATGAAGAAATCAGACTAAAACAAGCAGTAATCCCGAGTTAGGAGGAAGTAGGGGCAGAGGCCACCCTGTGAAAGCTGCTACCTGGGGGACATGGGTGAACCACAAGGCCGGCAGGGGGCTCTGGGCGACCTGGCCGACCCTCCCTGCTCACGGCACCCAGGGACACTTGCCGTGCCGCTCAGTGACTACGCTCCAACTCTCAGTGGCATCCCACCCGCCCTGCTCACCACAGTGACCGCGTCGTTCAGCAGAGACTCCCCAAAGACGATGATGAACAGGACCTCGTTCACGTGCACCTCTTCAAACACCGCCAGGACGGCCACTGGGTCCACCGCCGCGATCAGGCTGCCAAACAGGAGGAAGTCCAGCAGCCCGATGTCCAGATCTCCTGGGAGCAAAAGTGGCGTCGGGGACCGTGGGCCAGGCGCACGGGTCCCACTGCCCCCGTCCCTGCTTCCCCCCGCCCTTCCCCCACACGGACCACCACCAGGACCCAGAGGGGGCCTTCCCTCCTGGGAGCTCCCTCCGGCTGCTGGCCTGGTGACTGCTGTGCTGGGGCCACCAGGGTGGGGCCTCAGTCTGTGTTAGGGCTCTGGCGGGCGGTGTGGGGACCTGGGTCACTCTGCCGGCCTTCCTCCCTGGGCCACACAGCCCTTTAAGAAAAGGGCGGAGCGCCAGCCATCCCCAGGAGATGGCTGCCCCGGATTCTCTCCTTCGTCTCCCCTCAGGCCTGGCTGACTCCACCTGGCCAGCCCACCTGGGAGCCTGCTACACATAGGTGCCGGGCCATCACACATGCCATCAGACCCAGGCCCTGGGGAGTTGGCAGCCTAGGGCAACGTGAATACAGATGCAGGGAAGGGGACAGGGACTTGACAGGGTGGGAAAAGGCTCCCCTGGGAAGTGATGTCTCAGCCAGGACACACACTCAGGATGAAGGGAGGTGATGGGGTGGATCCTGGGGGCCGTGACTGCCCTGGGGAAACCCTGAGAGCCCCCAACAGGAGCGACTGCAGGAGCAACGGGGCAAGTAGGGGAGGGCGATGGATGACAGGCATGGGGTGCTGTGGGGGAGGAGCAGGGCTGGGGGAGGGAGGAGGCCCTGGAAGGAACCGTCCCGGCTGCTCGCTCATGGTGGAGATGCCACGCTGCGACACACGTTCAGCCTCTGTAAACCTCCCCATTGGATCTCAGGTCCCAGGTCACCAACAGGCCATATGCAAATGCTGGTTCCCAGCCACGGGCCCACCTCGGGGTGGCGCATGTCAATGCCCTTGTGGCCTCATTGGGGGGTCACGCCTGCTTCCAGCCGGGTTTGGTCAGTGGAACTTGGCTGGGGCCTTCACCTGCCTTGTTGGCGTCCACTCCCCTCCCCACCCTGAGTGGACCCCAGGGGCCCGAGAGCCAGTCAGACCTTGAGGGAGGGAGAGTTGAGTCCATGTGGGCTGGACGCTGCCCCAAGTTGCTGGTCAGGGCGTCCACAGGAGCCTAGTTCTCCCTCAGGGACGGGCCCCCAGGGTCCCCTGGGAGAAGGTGGTCTGTGCAGGGATTTTACCCCCCAAAGGCAGTCTGCTGAGAGCTCCAAAAGCCCCACAGTGCTTTGAGGAGGTGACAGGTGTTAGAAGAACCAGCGTCCAGTGAGTTTTAAATGCCCCTTTGGAATGGGGATAGCGTTTGCCTTTCCATCCAGATGCTGTCAGTGGGCAGATGTGACAGCATTGTCCTTCCTGGGTGCAAGCACCAGGGGCTTTCAGACGCACTCTTGCCGTCCAAGCTGGTCAGTCCTTAAACGCCTCCCTGCACATCAGCCCGAGCTGTGGAGGACCCTCAGGAGCCCGTGATTCATTCGAGAAGCTTGCACTCTACGCAGGAAGCGCCCTGGGGCTGGGAGCAGCCTGCCCTTCCTGGCAGGACAGTCCAACCCCCACTGGTCCTAACAAGATGGTTCTGTGGGCTGTACTGCAGGCTCAGGCCAGTAAGCTGCGTGTTCCAGACCCTCCGTCTACCTCGGGCAAGAAGATCTGTAGTCTCCCCTGCTGCAGGGGCCTCCCTGGCTGCCCGGAGCTTCTGCACGGCCTGTCCCTGGGCTGTCCCACCTGCACAGCCACTCAGGATGCCCACTGCCAGGTCTATCTGTGGCCCGGCCCAAGCTAACCCTTCCTTGGAGGGGTGCGTCTGGGGTTGAGCCACTGGTCTGCACAGGTGGACCCTGCCCTCCTAGCGCTGTTTATCCAGGAACAGGACAGACTCGTTGGCCCCTAGGCGCTGCTCTGGGCCAATGCCCAGCCAGACCAGCTATGTCCCAGGTGCCAGTCACCCTGCTCCAAACCCCGAGACTTTCCCCTGGGTCCAGCCGTCAGAGGTGGCCATGTAACTTTAGGTATGTCCTGACTTCCTAAAGCATCGCTGATAACTGTAACTAATCACACCTGCAGAGCCCACCCCATTGTCACCTGCCCCAGAGCCCACCCCATTGTCACCTGCTCGCAGAGCCCACCCGATGTCACCTGTTCACAGCGCTCAACCCATTGTCGCCCACCCACAGAGCCCACCCGGATGTCACCGCCCCAGAGCCCTCCTGGTAGATGGCAGCACTTGCTCACCCATCAGGCCGCTGAGGAAGACGCCATAGAGGGACAGGCCTGTGGTGGCCGCGTTCCACACGGTGCCGATGACGGCGTACAGCAGGATGGTGCCCAGGTTGCCAAAGAATAGCCGGTTGGGCATGAAGTAGCCGGCGTCCAGCACAATGGGCGGCAGCAGATAGAAGAAGAAGACGGTGGGCGTGAGCGTGAAGGAGGCGGTGTGGTTCGCTGCCCAGACGATGCCGCCCAGGACCAGCCCCAGCACGATGAGCAGTGCGCTCTCAGGGACCACGTTGGTGACCTTGTGGGACAGGTGGAAGCCTGTGGGGGAAGGGGGCATCAGGGGGCCATCCTGGCACCACAGGACAGACACGGGCCCACAAACTAAGGCCCCACATCCAGTCTGTAAACGCTTCCTTCTGTCCCACTCACGTGGCCTGGAGGCCCAGCCAGTCGGCTGTCAGCCGCCTCCTCAGGACCTGGCCAGAGGACATCCTCCTCAGGGGTCTCCCCGCCTCCTACCCAGAGAATGACCCCTTGTCTTCCATGGGGAGCCCAGGAGGACGACAGCCAGGCTGGGCCAAGTCTTGAAATGAAAGGCTGAGCTGGGTGGGAAGGGCATAGGGCACCCACGTCCCTAGGCCCCATGTGGCCCATTCTGGCCCTCGTCCCTCCGTCCCGCACCTGGTGACCACGGTCTACCCTCGCCCTAATTGTCCTGAGGTGCCAAGCCTGCCCTGCTTGAAGTCCAGCTGCATTTTGAGGGGCCCCATGCAGGTCAGGCCTCTGCCTGGCTCTCCCTGGGTCACAGCTCTCAGCACACAGGCTCCAGGGCCGGGGTGTCCAGGGTTCCCCAACAGGAACTAGCTGCACTGACCACATTCGAGCTCCCGGGGACCACGGGACCCCAGAGCTCTCCCCACCGAGGGTTTGCCACCCTGCCAGGAGTGAGGGTGGGGGGACCCCCGCCTGCACAGACCTACATGGCTCATTTCTCTTTGTTCTATTGTTAAGACTCCAAAAAAGTGACAAGAATTCCGTGTTAAGCCTCATTTCAAAGTAGTTGGAATGTTGACAGAAGCGCTGGACCCCTTGGGCAACATTTGGCAAAACTGACTTTTCATTCACGAAGTTGTTTATTGAGAGGCCTTTGAAACTCTGAGGTGAGCCGTCTCCTGAGCTGCCAGGACCCCAGCCGCGCAGGGCACAGGGCGCTGCCCCACGAGGGTCCTGCCCTGCGCAGACCCACCCCTTCTGGGGAAATTCTTGGGCAAGGCTGGAGGGGTGGGTCTGCTGGTTCTGATCCGCCCACACCCTTGCTGGCAGGTCGCTGCACCCAGCCAGCGCCACAGCTCCTCCCTGGCCTGTTTCCTCACTTGTAATTATAGGGCCACTATGGGGGAGCAAGGCGGTCTCCTGTCCTGTGTCCTCACTGTCACGCCCATGCCCCCTCCCCTTCCCCCCTCCTTCTCCGATGATGCGGCTGAGCATCTCAGTGACAGGCCCAGCACCTGCAGCCCCCACAGCCCGCCATGCATCTCGCATTCGGATCAGGGTCAGCCGTTCCGTGTGACATCCCACCCCGGGCAGCCTCCCAGGAAGCCCACAGAGCTGGGGTACCCTGATGGGGGCCATGTGGCCGAGGATTCCCAAAGATGCCAGGGCGTGACGCGTGGCACCAGGAAGGAGGGAGGCTGTTTCTGAACATGGAGGCCCACTTCCCTGGACGTCCTTGGCCACGCCTGGCTGCTCAGCTGGACAACAGCCAGAGGGTTTGGCCTCAGTGGGGTTTCCAGGCCCGTGGCCCTGGACGGTGTCCTCTCTGGGCTCGGGAGGGGCCATGACGAGGGTAAGAAAGGACAGTGCATGTGAGAGCCCTGTCCTTGGCAGCACCTGCCCCAGGGCTAGCTGCAGGCAAGGGCACGGAGGGATGGGACAGCCTCTTCCTGGGACAGGACACTGCACTGTCCTGGGCCCTGGGACGCTGGAGGCCGTCCAGTGCTTTGGGAAGAGATCTGGAAGGCCGTGCCCTCCCTCCCTGTGGCTTGTGGCCCTGACAGCCAAGCTCATTAGAACCCCCTTCAGGTCCTGGGTTCCCACCCCAGACGCCAGACTCAGCAGGTCCTGGGCCAGCCCAGAAATCTGCATTCTAGCGGCTCGGAAGCCCCTCCGTCATGCAGTCTGGAAAAGATTGGGCAGGTGTCCACCCAGAGCCTCCCTGATGGCTCATTAATGTCAAGTGGGCCGAGTCCATGGTTTTCTGGTTCCCTGATGGGCTTGGGTTAGAAAGGCGGTGGCCCCGCCAGGGCCGGCTCTGTGGCTGGCTCACTCCATCCCGGCCGACATCTCTGTCCTTGGCTGGGCCATTGATGCAGGTGCCTCTCCTGCCACCACGAATTCCCAGGAGCCCCAAGCCAGCCATGCTGGGAGCCACACTGGAGGTTCATGAAGCCACGTTTTTCTACATGTGTTTTCTGTTGTTCTGCACTTCCTGCTGGGCTCCAGAAGGCACTCTGCTTGTGGCAACCCTCTGCCCCCACCTGCCCTTCTTGCCTTGTAAGGGCCCCATGACGGTGCCACGCCAGCAATGCTCCCAGGGCCCCCGGGGGCTGGCGATCCTTGCTGCCCACTGGCCTGTTGGCCTCTTGGAAGATGAAATCCAGTGACCAAAAGACACAGCACCGCAGGTCACTGGGCCCAGGGCCGGGCTTGGGGGGAATTGAGTGACCTTTGAACTCTAGAAGGCCCCCTGGTTGAACAGGCAGAGGGGATCCCCAGAACTGGCTCAGGTCACAAGCTCACAACAGCATTTAGCCACCATCTCCCCCCAGTTGGAGATTCACCACGAATCAGTCGGGAATTTCCCTCTGACAACTGCAGGGCCAGTGGGGAGTGTGGAGGGTTGCAAGGCTCATCTTTGAAAAAACCACAAACCTGGCACTTGGGGACCTGGAAGTCCTTGCTGGCACCCTCGGCTAAGCGTTTGCTGCATTCCTGTATGGTAGCTGGTTACTATAAAACCTTATTAATTTGGGAAATGGGTGGATGAGAGACAGGCCGACTGCAGACCAGGCAGGTGAGAAATGGAGTCCCTGGGGGGTTTATCTGAGTTCCTCTTCACATTTGGAAAATAGTCTTTGCTCTTCTGCAAACTGTTTTTTTGCAGCGTCTGCTCACAGCTTCATGGGTCCTCAAGCCCTTTCTTGTCATCATGTCGCTCTCCATATACTGGCCCAGGCATATTTTCACTGTCAAAGCATGGCCACCTGTCTGTTCACAGGGTTTAGGTTGTTTTGCTGTGAGCAGACATCTCTTTGGGTAACTGTGTTGGTCTTTTGTTTGACGTCTTCTGAGTTTTGTGTTATGCTTTAAAAAGCCATTCCTAGTCCTCTGTTTCCTACTAAATGTTTAATATTCAATTTAAGTTTACTTGAATTTAACAAAGAAAATATTTTCAACTACTTGTGAAACTGAAGGACCTGCCCAACCCCAGAGGAAAAGCCTCCCCTCGACCCCGAATGTCCATGGCCGACCCGCTGTACCCAGGCTGGGCATGCGCCTCCCACATCCTCACGGGGACCCCTTCACTCTTCCCTGGAGTAACTGGGTGTCATGCAGGGACTCAGCTCCCGCTCCCTGCACAAGAAAGCCAGGAGATGGTGAGGCCAAAAAGGAACAACAACGGAGCCATAGATAGGGGAGTCATAGCACTATAGTCTCGCTGGTGGCTGGTTGAGACACAAAAGCAAACATATGCCAGTTCCCCTGAGGGGTCTTCCTGCACCCCAGTCTCACTGGAGGCCGGAAGAGACACAGGAAGTAGGCTCCACACGATCCGCAATCCGCCATCCGCTTCTCTGCCAACCAACCCACTAGCTAGCGACAATCCGTGCTTGCTAGGGCAGCCACAGCAGTTATAGCAGTGGTCAATGGCCAACTAGTCACAGCTGATGGCCAAATACTACCCGAGCCAGCACCTTTCCACGTGAGGCTGAGAGCCTGGAAACTGCTCTCTGGGACTCTGTCTCCACACTGGGTTTCACCTTCTCACATTTGCGGACCGACATCAGCCTGGCGCCTATGTCGCAGGGTCATGTCCTGGGACCACACAGACACTGCCGGTCACGCTTGGGCTCTGAGTGGCGTGAGGAAGAGGAAGGGCAGACCAGCAGCTTTTCACTTGCCTCACCTGTGCGGGTCACTTGGCTAGTTTCTTCTGTCTGGGCGTGAGGAGAGTTGCCAGAACGCCCTTGGAGCAAGGACACGTCTCAGCACTGAGTTCCTTTCTTTTCCCCAATATTGGGGGGGTTGTCAGCCTCCAACTTCTGTTCTTCGTCCACTTCACGGTCGGCCTCTGGTTACAGCCCTTTCTGGCTTGGGGATGAGTGGGGGGCAGCAGTCTGAGATTGTCCAGGTTCTCCATTTTCACCCAGAACTAGGAGTCCTCTGGCTGGTGGGATTTCTTCACGAGCGCATCCCACCAGCCTGGGACCAGTCGGGGCTCCCCATCTCCCATGAGCTCCCTTCAGACAGCAGGCTGCATTGTAATGAGCTCATTAAACTGAAGACTCGATGGATTAAAAGTGGCAGTTTGCTAGTGGTTTAGCAATTAAGCACATAATGGGCATTTTAGAAGCTGGTAAGCCAAGTTCCAGCCCACAGTGTCCTGCGGTGTCCACTCCTGCTTCTGGCAGTGAGGCTCTCTGGCCGGAGCTGGCCTGGCCACCGTGGCTTGGTCCGTGGCACAGGCAGGGACTTGGCTGTCGGTCAGGGCCCACGTCACTGTCGGCCACACACGCCCTTCCTGCCACAGTCTGCACTTTACTAGGACAGGGTGACAGTTCTCACATCTCAGGGTTATTGTGAAAATTTACTGAGACAAAAGGGTGGTGGCGACGGTAAGAACCGCTCACATGGCCGGGCCCGTGCAGAGGGGCGGGAGGACACAGCCCGGTCCTTCTGCAGCAACCCCCAGTTGAAGGGTGGGTCACCGCTGCCACTGGCAGCTTGGTTTTCTGGGGCTGCATGCAAGGAGGGTGCCAGGGTGGTGGGGGCGGGAAACAGAGCCCCAGGGGGAGGAGCTCCAGGATGCGACCCTACTCCCACCAAAGCATAACACTGTCTCTGTCACCAGAGAGCCCAGCACCTCGATCCACACTGTAGGGACCACGTGCTCAGGGGGGCTTGGCCAGCAGCACGCCAAGGGCACTGGGGAGACCCTGAGTTCCCTTCCAGCCTTGTCTCCACAGAGACGAGGGCCCAGGAGGCACGTGTGGGCAGTCACCTGGCCACCTCCTCAGGACCCACAGCCCTGGGGTCCACACGTGGCCCATCCCAGGGCCGCGCACCACAAGGGTACCTGCGACGGGGAAGCAAGCGTTTGGTGCAATCTTGTGCATCAAAACCCCCGTGTGTGCTGGGGAAAAGCCAGAGCCTTCCCGGGGGAAGGGCAGTGCTGCCATGCTTGTGCACCTCATCGTGTGTCACGGGCAGACCGGCTCCCATGTGCGTGAGCTGCTGCTGACACTGGCAGCCGCGCCCAAACCAGAGCTAAGACAAAGCTTCGCAGGGCGACACGGGCTCCCCGCTCGTGCTGCTGCAGTGGCATAAACTCCGACTGGACAAACACCGACACACCTGCAGGCCCGACAGCGTCAAGTGATAGTAACTGGGAGGCCGCACAGGAGTCTGTTCAGGACAAAATCAGTGTGCCAAGGACACGAGGCCACCGGGCAGCTGGGGAGCCCCAGCCAGTCACAGCCCCTGGTTGGCAGGTCCCTCCAGACAGGGATGTTAACAAAGTGACTTCCAAGCCCACAGGTAACTGATTGCTGAGGCCGGGGAGTTGCAGCTAATTAAGTGCAAATGCCATGGCCACAGGGTGGTAACGACAGGGACACACGCGTTTAGTTCTAATTACAAACCCTCTGACCGATGTTTGAGGTCAAGAGGCACCAGCGGCCAGCCAGCCATTTCTGGACCAGGGCCCCCGACAAAGCGGGTACTGGGGGCTCGGGAAGGTCATCGCTGACTGTTTCATGCCCCTTGGCATGCAGCTGGGCCAGGACCCAGGGTCAGGCCCTGCGTGGTTGCTGCCTCCAAGGATCTGTCCACAATATTCAGCTGAGTCCACGCAAATGCAATAGTACAGTAAATCCTCTGGTTTTACTTTAACGTGTGCGAGCCACGGTCAACGAACCCTGAGGACTCGGTAACCAGAGCGCACGGAGAGATCCCCCAGAGAAGTGACCGGAAGGAAGCTCAGGAGGATGAGCAGGTCAGGGTCAGACCTGAAACGTCACACACTCAGGTACACGCAGGCACCCACACGTATGCAGACACAGGCACTCACACGGACACACAGAGAAAGACACAGAGACGCAGATACAGGCACACACATGTGCACGTTGGTCCTCAGCACTAACTGTCCAGCATTGTCCACAGACAAGGCTTGGGGTCCCCTCAGCACTCTTCCAGGACAGGGACGGGCGCCGTGTGGCCCTCCCCAGCAGCCTGCCCTCCCCGACCAGCACATACCAGCTGAGCTCCCTCAGCACCTGCGAGGAATCACAGTAAATGTGCCAACGCGGAGCCCAGGGCAGGGGACAATGACATTTATGATGCCGCACATATTATCTAACTGAGCCCACACCTCCCACCTGCAAGGGTGTTTCAGATGCATGCTCCCAGGCTGCAGGCACACAGAGCAGTGGAGGCCTGTCCTGTCCTGGGGAGGGCGGTGCAGGGAGCCCCATGTCCTGAGTGGGCCTGGAGAGCTGGCCCTTCTGCTCACAAACCACAGAATGTTTTCAACACCGCATGTTTACAAAACTCAAGCAAACTTTGCAGATTTTTTAATTGAAAAAGGAAAATTGTTAGTGGGCTCCTAGAAGCAGCAAATTCTGCAATTCTGAGCCGTCGTGAGTGACAGACGTGAGGACAGAGAAAGGCTGGGCCTCTCGGCCGGCTGGCCACGGCCTTCGGTCTGCACGGTGAAACCCTGCTTCCCCTGATCACAACAAGTTCACACAGTTCGCTGGGCCACACTGAACGGCGGTGCCGAGGTCCCTCCCAGGACTTTCTTCTTTGAAGAATACATTTGAATCACGGATTTACTACTTTGAATTATTTCTGTACCCTCATTGTCACTTACCTTTATCTGTCACACCATCTCCTGTAAATATTTTTGCAGAAGGTGTTCCCAGACAAGAAAAAGCTAAAGGAGTTCATCACTAAACCAGGATTGAAATCTAAGACCTGAAACCATAAAACTCCTAGAAGAAAATGTAGGTAGTAAACTCGTTGACACCACTTTTAACAATACGTTTTTGGATATGTCTCCTCAGGCAAAGGAAACAAAATAAAAAATAAGCAAATGGGACTTCATCAAACTAAAGAGTTTCTGCACAACAAGACAAAAAGGGATCCTACTGAATGGGAGAAGGTATTCACCAATGATACATCTGATAAGGGGTTAATACCCAAAATTTATAAAGAACTCATACAACTCAACACTAAAAAAAACAACAATCCATTTCATAAATGGGCACAGGACATGAAAGACACTTGTCCAACGAGGACATACAGGTGGCCAATAGATATATGAAAAGATGCTCCATCAAAGAAATTCAAAAAAGAAACAAAACAAAACACTGAGATACCATTTCACTCCTGTCAGAATGACCATCATCAATAAACCAACAAACAACAAGTGCTGGCAAGGATATAGAGAAAAGGGAACCCTCAGGATTGCAGACTGGGGCAGCCACTATGGAAAACAGTATGGAGGTTCCTCAAAAAAATTAAAAATAGAACTACCTTATGACCCAGCAATCCCACTTCTGCATATTTATCTAAAGAAAACCAAAACGCTAATTTGAGGAGACACATGCACCCCGATGCTCATTGCAGCGTTGTTTACAGTGGCCCAGACGTGGAGGCCGCCTGGGTGCCCATCGACAGATGATGGGTAAAGAGGAGAGGGTGCATTTATACAGCGGGACGGTGCTCAGCCATAAAAAAGGATGAAAGCCTCCCGTTTGCAACAACCTGAATGGACCTAGAGGGTATTGTGCCAAGCGAAGTAAGTCAGACAGAGAAATACAAATACTATGCGATCTCACTTATATTGTGGAATCCTAAAAGAAACAAAAAAGTGAATAAACAAAATAAGACAGAAGCAGACCTATCGATACAGAGAACAAGCTGATGGCCGCAAACAGGGGGGTGGAGATGGGGAAAAAGAGAAAAAGAGCACTAAGCAGTAGATCATTCAGGCCTGTGGGCCACACAGTCTGCTTTGCAACGACTCAGTTCTGCCATTTAGCATGAAAACAGCCATAACATACATAACACATGGTCAGGGCTGTGTTCCAATAAAACTTCATTTACAAAAATGGGTGACCAACCCATGGGTTGTAGGCAGCTGACCGCTGAGATAGATGATGTCTCAAAGAACCAAATGGAAGTTCTAGAAATGAAGAATTCAATATCTGAAAGAAAAATCCAAGCGATGGGCTTAACAGCAGACAGAGAGGAGAGAAGAGATGGTGAACTTGAAGACCAGCAGCTAAAAATGATTCCAACCGAATGAGGGGAAGGAAAGTTACACACTGAAGGACCTCACTGGCCTGAGGGACAATATCCAAAAGTTCATCTGTGAGTAACTGGAGTCCCAGGAGGAGAGGAGAGACAGGATGAGGAAGAAAAAAGTCTGAAGAAATAACGGCCCAATTTAGTGAGTGACTTAAGTACAGACTGGGGAAGTGCTTCAGATTGGAGGATTTCTACTGATCTATCTTCAAGTGAAGCTGGAACAGGTGTGAGAGAAGCGGAGGGTCCAGGGCAGGTAAGTTTGGGTGGGAAAGAGGCCTAAACATGGCACACGGAGTTGGGGTGAGCCGGATTGGGGCCGGGGTCCACCTAAGACCTCAGGAGAGGGAGGGCAGAGCCCATGCCACAGTTTTAATGACACACAGGGCAGGACGGCGGTAGGCAGCTGGGGATCGGGTCACTGGGACCTTATTCGCCCAATGACTCATTGAGCCCCAGAGTGACAGGCACACCGGCAAAAGCAGAGAAGGCAGGTGGAAGTGAGGGTGTCACATCAGAGTCAGGCAGATCCTGGACACCACCACGTGAACGCCCTTCCCCCACGTGAGATGGCGAAAACACCGTGGAAGGGCAAGGATGGGCAACGCTGTCCCACAGTGAGGAAGCTGAGGCCCCCGGGGCTGGACAAACCACAGGGCGTTATTGTTCACAGTTATAAGAACATAAAAGGTTAATTGCATCAGGGGAAGCCTGTCGTGAGAGGACAGAAATGTCCTCGACTGGAGTTGTGGTGGCTGGAGGTTTGGAGACGGACTGCACAGATGAAATTCATTGTGAGACCCAATGAAGCAAAGATGCAAACATTTCACTTTGGAGTGGAGCTGGGAGACACAAGGGACACCGAAAAGTCTACAAGGATTTTGCAAATAGATGCCCTGAAGGGAAGCGAGTTTAGATCTCACTGACCTTTACACCTTCACCTGAGAAAGTCCAGCAAGGCCTCTTCCTCTGAGGACATCTTTTCTGCAGACACTATGCATGGGTGACATCCCAAGGTGCTGTAAGTGAGCCTGTGCCCGCTTACGTGACCACCGTGTCATGGTCACCACTATCAGGGTGCTCCGAGCACCGTCCCCTGAGGCCAGGACTTTATCACAGGCCACAGAGCAGCAGGAAGTGATGGCACGATTGATTTGTGATACTGACACAGTGCAGCCAGAGGACAAGTGCTCCCCAGTGCGCGAGGACCATGAGACGCTGCCGACCCCGGGCCCTGCATGGCACCGGGTTTTGAGAAAACTCCACCAACGTATGCAACCGCCTCTGGAGGCAAACGCTGAACCGAGGTGCCCTCATGGGGGCAGCTTTTGTGCTCCCAGGAACCACTGTTTGCCCCAAATGCAGGAGGCTAAGGGGCGAGGGCAGGCCCTGCTGAGTGGCCCAGCTGGGAACTGCCCCCCAGCCTCCTCTGCAGTGGCCCCCACGGAGCAGCAGGTGCAGGGGGTCAGAGTCATGTTTCTGCACATCACACGGCTTTCTTAAGCGGGACCGGTCTTGCCACTTATAAACCAGGAGTATTTTATCCCTCTGAGACTTGGTTTCCTCATCGTAAGATGATAGTTGAAGACGGAAACCAGGTTCTTGCAAGGAAGGTCTATTGAGTGCCTTTTCCTCAGGCCCCAAAAACGCAGAAGGAGGTAGTTCTCATTTAATTCCTTTAGTTTTAGCTTTTGGCCACGCAACAGGAAGGAGGGATCGCTTACCCACACTCCTTCACCACGGCACGGACACGCCCCACCACGGCACGGACACGCCCCACCACGGCACGCACAGGCATGGGCTACCCGAGTGGCAGGAGGGTGGGCGCAGAGCCAGGCTGCCCAAGGAACCTGGACCCTCCCCTGCTCCCCCTGATGCGGGATCGGGGTGCCGACCCAAGGGGCACATTATGACACAGGAGAACCTTCTTCCAGGGGTGAGTGTCCTGTTTAATGTCCCAGAGTCAGGCATTGGGGCCCAGCAGCATGGATTTAGGCTAGTCCTGCGGGCTCCTGCAGGCAGCTGGGCTGGTGCGATGGCCCCACGCAGCACAACTGCAGGGCTGCGTGTCCTGACAGCCTCTCCCCAATGGTGGCCACCACAGGCGTGGGTCAGGCCAGTTGACCTCCTTCCTGCTCCTCTCCTGGGAGCAGGCATGCCTGCCATGTCAGGTCTATCTGACAGATTCCGCTTGGTTCTGCGCTGGCCACAGGCCACGACCACAGGTCAGGATTACAGATGACACAGGACACACTTATCAACATGCCAGCACTGGCTCGGGCAGGCGTTCTGCTCTTTGGCAGTAGACTTTCTCACTCACATTCAGCTCATCAGCACTAAAACTGATCTTCAGATCGTGAGACCAGCATTAGAGAAGGAAAGCCCATGGGGGTTGCCCTCACAGGGCAGTCCGGTGAGGTCCCAGGGGAGGGGGAGTGCAGAGAGCAATCCCCTGATCGCCCTACCCCTGCGCCACTTGGAGGGCACCACGAAGGGTTGGGAAGAGGAGCTTAGAGCACCAGCTGGGGGTGGGGGGTGGGCCTTCCCGACACCAGGTCGGTGGTCAGGAGTTTGGAGTGGCTTCTCTGATCTGGAGAAAAGAGCTTGTCCTGTCCCTCGTCGGCCGGCCACGTGTGCCCATCCTACACCTGCCAGGGCCTCCCATGGGGGGGCACCCGGTAAGCCAGAGGCAGAGCTCGGCCAGACACACTCCTCCTCTCAGGCCCCAAGGCCCCAAAATGCAGGGCGTGGGGCAAGGCTCAGCTGACCCGAACTGAGGGCACCTCAGCCATCAGAATGTTCTCAGCATTACTGAGTTAATGAGTAAAGGATTTTGACAACCTTGGGGCCTTCTTAGAAACTTAACACTGCCTTCCTTTTCCAGTTTATCTCCAGAAAGGTAAGCTGGGCGGGTGGGGTGGGGGGGGTTCAGGGAGGGGGCAGTGCTTGGACCGGCCAACACTTGCACACACTGGCAGTGTCCAGAGGCTCGTCCCACTACCTGACCCCTGACCCTGCTCTGTTCACTAATGATATTTTTAAATGGCAGTCACAATGCCCCTCCCCACCCCCAAATCCTCGCCACACTGCACCGGAGGTCACCAGCCAAGCCCAGCACCGCTGTACCAGGGAGAAGGAAAGGAAAAGCCGTAGTGAGGTGTGAGGCCAGACCCGCCCCAGGGCCATCCCTCAGAAGCCTGGCCAGCTCCGTGAAGTACGCTGCAGCTGCCTACTCAGTGTGCAGAAGCTCGAACCCACCAGGATGAGGCCACAAAATCATTCCCACCCAAGAGCAGGAGGCTGCAGGTGGCAGGTGTGTGGGGGGCAGGACTGCTGTGTCCCCTCGTAACCCAGCATCAAAGGACACTGGCCCCTGCAGGGTGCCATGAGGGCCACCTTGGATGTGGGTGTCTGTAGCTATTATGTGACTGTCGTGGCATTTTTGTGTTTTATTCGATTATTGTTTGTTGATCTCTTGTTATGTGCTGACACTGTGCAGGGTAATTACAATGTTCCTAGAAACTGCACCGGGTACTTTTCACCTTCTGTGCATTCACTCCCCTGCTTGGGTCACCCTCACAGCCACACCTGAGAGAGATATGGCTGCTGGCCACGTCCCCGCTGTGGAGGCTCAGAGGGGACAGCAGCCTGCCCTTGGACAAGGCCACCATGAGTCCTCTCAGAGGTAGTGACAGACCAGGCCGGGTCCAGGGTGTGGGGTGCCCTGGAGGGTCCTCGCGCTCCATGAAGTTGCAGGCTGGGGACGGTGAGCAGTTCTCGGCTGAAGAAGCAGAATAAAAGTTTTGCTGCTCAGGACGGAAAGGGGCAGCTGTCCCACATGTGGTTTTGCTTCTTGGATGTGACTCTCCGGCATCTTCTCCTCAGTTTCTGAGCTACTGCTGTCACTGCACAAAGACGACAGCAGCTGCCTTCAGGGATTCTGGTGTCGGGTTGGCCTTTGGGAAGTAGCAGGAGGCTGAGGCCCGTGGGGCACACTGGCGTCAGGCATGCCTGTTCCGAGGCCTTCTCTGGGGTCCTGCCCTAGGGCTGTCTGGTGGCTTCTCAAGCTGGAAAGGCCTCTGTGACCCCATGACACCCTCTCAGTGAACCAAGCCTCCAAGGGACGGCTTCAGCCCCTTCCCTCACATCACGCCCTTCCCAGCGCACTCCCCTGGGAGCCCAGCTTTTCCCATTGGGGTCAGGCCAGGGAGCCTCCCTGGTGACCTGTGTTCAGGGTTCAACACCCCGTCAGACATGTGTGGGGGTGACAATAACTCAATAGGTAAGTGGATATCACCCGGCGCCTGCCAAGGTCTGTCCTGGCCTGTATAGCACCCATTCTTCACTGACTCCTCATAGAGGTAGATGAGGGTTTGAGTGACAGAGCCAGGATTGAAACCCAGGCCCAGCACCCATGGCCACATGGGGAGTAGGTCTTAGTGCCATAGGCTGAAACCCTCAAGCCCACGGGAACCAGCTCACACATGCACGTGTGAGCACACACACAGCCGCACGCGGACATGCACAGGGCAATGCACACGCCGGGCCTCCTGGTGGCGCTGCCCGGTGGTGCTGCCCGGTGGCGCTGCCCCATTCAGGTCCACATCTCGTGACCGAGCAGGGGAGGGGGCTGAACTGTGCTGAGCGGCTAGCACATGGGGGCCAGCTTCTAAGGGAAAGTGTGGGGTAGACGCCAGCCCCGTGCTCACTATACCCCAAATCTAGGGCTTGCTAAATCCAAAAAGAAACAGCCACCATGAGTGTGTGGTGTCCACCCTTGCACAGTCCCCAAAGCTGTTAGAAATAGTTCCCATCCTGCCCTTGCAAGAACCCTTTCAGCTGAACTCAGCTCGGACTTTGGCATGACAGCTCGGCAGGTGGTGAACTCCTGGAAGGGAAGAGGGAGAGACTGGCCCTTCCCCACAGCCTTGCTCCTCCCTGAGCACCGGCTGGGCCCCAAAGGGAGCTGGTCTGCCTGTGCCCCTGCAGCTGGAGGTCGGGCTAGGGCAGCTCACAGGACACCTTCCTGGAGCAGGTACTGGGCTGCCTGCAGGACCACGTCTGTGCCTGAAGCAAAGTGCCAGGGAGACAACCGGGCTCCCCCCTCCCCCACCAGGCCTCCAGTCTCCGTGGTAGGGGCCCAACTGTGCATGGGGCCTGCACATTCTGCCTGCTTTCCGTCTCGCTCAGCCTGGCCTCCTCCCTTTCTCTGAGGCCCATTCTGACGGCCCCCAGAGGGGAGGCTGGCCACCATCGGGCCCTCACCCAGTAACCATGGGCTCTCACCGCTCTCTGGGAAGACTGAGCTTGACCTGCAGCCTGGTCACGGCGGCACACACCCAGCCAGGCACGGCCCAGGGGTCGCTGTGGGGACCCGCAGCGCTGGCTGGGGCGGCAGTCAGCATGTGTAGGTGTCACCCCTGTGTGCAGGCAGGTCCGACAGAGCCGGGCGCCATGCCTCCACCCCACCTGACAGCCCCATGCCCTCCTGGGATGCCTGGCGGGGCCTTCAGAGGCTGAGGGAGGCATGCACACACGGGCTTTCCAACGCGTTTATCTGAAGTCTCACAAACTCAGGGGCTTCTTGCCAACATTCCAAATCAGCCGGCGGCCCAGCTGACGGGGTGATGGGTCTGAGTGGTCCTTGGCCCTCCCTGGGGTCTTGTCTGTCCCAGTGGGGTCAGTGTGCGTCAGCTCAGAAGCCTCGTGACCTCACCTCCCTCCTCTCCCCAGGCTGGTTCCACCAGCTGTTCCTCACACACCATCTCTGTGCCTTGGCACTGGCTGTTGCGCCCTGGAAAATGCGCTTCCCCTCAGGCACAGGCCTCCCTCCTCCCGTCATTTGTTCACTGTCACACTTAATGCCATTGTCCCGTGGCCAGGATCATGTCTGTCTGTCCTCTCACAGGAATGCCACCCTCTGGGGTGGTCTGGGTCTGCTCTGTGGCCTCCAGCAGTGCCAGACAGGCGGTGGCACTAACGTTTGTTAAATGAGTATCGCACAGGTGACAGTGCCAGAGCTGTGGCTGCTAAAAAATTGAGTCTTTCGACTGCACTGGTAAATGAAACCATTCAAGCCCAGAAGAGTGGTTGCTGTGCTGGGGTTATCGACCCGCCTGGGACACCAGCTCCAGGCTGCGTCCCAGGAGGGTGCATGGAGGCGTGCGTGTCGGGCCCTGGCAGACTTATTCCGGAAGGCCAACAGGGGTGAACAGGGCAGAAGGAAGTCTTCGGCTTGCAGTGGATGCGGCTCTAGACTAGCTCAGGCGAGCTGGTGCGCCCCGGCCCACCCAGGCAGCTCTGTGGGGCACTGCTGCTCCCCACCCAGAGCCCCACACGCCCACAGCCTCTGAGCTGACGCTGGCAGCACTTGTCATCGGGCGTGCCCTCAGCTCACAGGAGGCTATGTGGCAATTTGGGGAAAGAATGCAGCCGAGAAGCCTGGGAGCTTCTCCTAGGCCAGCATCAAGGGTTTGCAGGAAGCTCCCAGGCGGTCACCATCACCTATCACGCCAGGTGAGCACGGCCAGAGGGGCGGGGGCTCGGGCTCTGGGGACACAGCAGGGACACACACAGTCCCTGCCTCTGCAGCCTGACCTAGTCGAGGAGACATCCTCAGGAACTGGGGTTCGGGGGCTGCAGGTTTCTCAGAAGAGGAGGGGCAGCAGGAATCCCAGGCAGGTGGGGCTCAGCACCCTGGTGACCTGCTTGACTGGTGTGTGTGTGGTGTGTGTGTGGTGTGTGTGTGTGTGTGTGTGTGGTCTGGGCTCAGCTTGAGCCAGGGGAAGCCCTGCACAGCAGGGCCTCAGGGGGTGGCTGGGAGGCTCCCCATCCCCGAGTGTGATGGGCAGTGCAGGCATTTGGGTTCACGCAGCACTGCTGTCTCCCCAGGCCTGAGCAGACGGGAGGAGATGGAAAATAAAGGTATGAAGAGATAGAGAGAGTCTGCAGATACGTGCGTGAGGTCAGAAGGCAGGGAAGATGTGAGCAAAGGTGCAGGCATGGGTGGGGACAGACACCATCCCCAGATAAGCAGACCTGGGACTGCCCTGACCCTCAGGCCAGGAGAGCACCTGGCCGCCTGGCAGCTTGACCAGTGCAGGGGACAGGGACCCTGCTGTGCCCAGCACGGCTGAGGCAGGAAGCCACCCACTCTGGGCTGCAGTGCAGAGGGTGGGGAAGTGGGCTCTGCTTAGATCCAGCACCCAACAACCTGCACCCCAAGGCCTGGGGCCTGAGATGCCAACTGCCAGACTCCGAGCCCGGTGCAGCCCCACAGGGCACAGCCGGAGCGGTGCCTTCTCTGAGAGACGCTCCGAGCACCTGCTAGGGGAGGGAGGGCACAGGAGCCTGAGAGGGCTGGCCCTGACCTTGGCCAGCCTTGGCCAGCACACTGAGCACAACTGCCGCTTCAGGTCAACTCGCGGCTGAAAGGGACTCAGCCTGGCACCGGGAGACCCCACCTGTAAGCACACCTGGGGAGCACGTGGGGCCGGGAAAGCCCCCTTTGCCCACTGGGAGCTGGGTGTGGGGCAGAGCTGACATGTCTGTGAAGAAACACGGTGTGAGGCTGATGAAGTGTAGACTAGAGCTGGGAGACAGGTCAGCGCACTCCTGCGTTCAGAGCCAGCAGGCTGCCCGCACAGGCTGACGGGGTCCAGACTCTACTCAGGGCTGGGGTGCCGGGAACAGGTGGAGGTTCGTCCTGGACTCTCCTACAGGAAGCTGGCCCAGGTGGAAGGCTTCTGGGGAGTCCCTTATGCACCCCAGGAAGCACTGGGTGCTGTCGCTTCTGACCTTCGCTCCCTGCCTCTGGATATTCCAACCCAGTGCTTCAGTTCCAAATGCCCACGGATTGTTTTACAGCTGGAGGCGGATTCTCCCAGGAGCAGTTCCTGGGAGAGCAGACTTTACACCTGCAGCATGGAACCCTCCCTGCCACACACGCTCTTGGGAGAGTCCTGGATCCGGCCTTGGATGGCGGGTCCTCACTGCAGGCCCACTGCCTGCATCTGTCCTGTTAGGACGGGGCGACTAGTACCCACTGGCTGGTCTACTCTTTGGAAGTTGGGAAGACCATCCACTGGGAGCTCTGGCTGGTCACCCTGCCCTTCGACGCCATCCTCTCACATCCCCTCACGGGGACTGAGGTGACTCCGTGGGTGCGGGAGGACAGCAGAAGTGGAGGACGCCCAGGATCCCATCGGAGAGCGTGGGGCACGGATCGGGGGCACAGCAGGGGCTCCCCGTCTGAAGCCAGAGCTGGTGCACCTAGCCCAGGAGGTAACCACACTCTGGCTTCCCCCATGGCCTGCAACATGGCTCAGGGCAGACACCCAGGGCCCGACGGCTGCGCCTTGGGGAGACCCACCGTTAGGCAGGGGTCCGGGCAGAAGCCAGTGGCCTGAGTGCCTTGGCAAGATAATACAGGGGTGGCTGAGTACCCCAGGGTCCACTGTTCTCTCTTCTCTCACAAGGGCTGGTGTCTGGCTGAGTGAAGAGTCCCTGTGAGATGGCTTTGGAAGTGAGGACTTGGGGTGCTGGACATGGGGCCTGGCGATGGATCAGAGTCTGGGTTGACAGGCACCTTCAAACATATTGGACGGAGGAGAGCATGGCCCCAAGGCTGTGAGCCTGCAGGGCTGGGAAAAGCCACGTCCAGCGCCGCCAGTCTGCAGCTTCCTGGGGCGCAGAGCAGGTAAGGGCTCTTGGCCATCGCACAGCTGACCCTGAGCCCCCACTGTCCTCACAGCGGCCAGTGCCAGCCAGACCAGGCTCTTCCTGGTTAAGAGGGAGGTGGTGCCTCAGCAGGGAACACCCCAAAGACCCTAGGGACGTTGGGCATGCGGTGGGGGCACAAGTGTCTCGGAGAACACACTGCTGCTGGAGGCAGAGAGACCACCCGACACCCACCTGAGCCTCCGTGCTTCCAATCCCAGTGGACTGTCTGCCCCTGGCTTCCTCCAGAGTTTTTGCTGAGGACTGTCCCCCTTCTGGAGGGAGGGCAGACTTGGTGCACAGAGACTCTCAGCCCTTCCAGCTCAGAAAGTGAAGCCACCACTTCCCGGGGATTGGGCCAAAGTCAGGGTGTCCTCACCCCACCCTTCAGTGCAGGGAGCCCTATTTCCAGAGTGTGTTCCCAAACAGGACGTCTTGCGGGGTCACCCATGTGGAAGCCGCCCGCTGCCCTGCCAACTCCAGCCCATCCGGTCCAGGCTGTGCATGTGGCCCAGCGCTCCCCAGTGGCAGGGTCTCAACCCCCTCGGCAGCCTCCTCACTGAACCGACTGGGTGCCACCTCTCCCCCCAGGGCACACAGGGACATCAGCTGGACACCTGAGCTGTCTGTCCTCTGAAGTGTTCCCGGCCTAGTGCTTGGTAACAAATGGACCCAGCTGACCTAGAACTCCCCCCAGCCCAGCTTCCCCACTGGTGCTTCGCCTGTTCATTCTCTGTCAGGTGGCCGGGGTGACATTCTGAGCGAGTGCCACCACCCTCCCTCCTGGGTGGACATTAGCGTTCTCCTGGGTCTGTGCTCAGGCTGCTGTGGCCTCCCCTCTGGCCTCCCAACACCCCAGCCTCCTTCTTCCTCCAGGAGCACCTTCCCCGGTCACCCTGCCACCTCCTGGGCTCTGTCTCCAGAAGCTGCCTGGACCTCCCCCAGGTGGGGCCAAACTTAGTGATGTCCACCGTCTCACCATCTCTAAGTGGCATCGGGCCAGCCCTCCAGCCCCCAGGGGAGGCCTGAGGAGATAGAACACTACTGGGGGGAGAAAACCTGGCCTGGTACAAGGCCCAAAGTGACCGTGGGGTGGGAACCCCCCCCGGGGAGCACATGTCCCAGGTCCCCCCCGTCCAGGGGCAGACACTGTCCCACTGCATAAGGTCCTCAATGTCAGTCTCCACGTGGCCCTGAGCTGTGGACAGCTCCCTTCTCCCCTGAATTTCCTAAATATAGTAACAGGCAGGGGACTCCCAGAGCCCCTGGGGCACACAGATGGGGAGCTTGCAGCAAGCCCTTGGCAGATCCGGGCTCTCAGGCATCTGTGGCACAGCCGCCACACCTGCTTCTCACCTTCCAAAGATATGATGTGGCAGCAGCTTCCAGTGGCGGGACCCAGGCCCCTGGCCACCTCGACAGAGCTGTGGCCCTGTCCTCTGCCCTCTCTGTGCCCAGCTGCCCGAGGTGAGAAGCCACCTTGAAACGTGTGTTTCAGGGTCCCCTGCACCTTATTTTCCCAATGAGGTTCCACATGGCTGAGGAAATCTGACCTCTCCAGCACTAGGTGGCTACGCGACCAAGAACTTAGAACCATCTGTGAGACACTCAACAAATGTTTGCAATCAGTAGCAGCCCAGCTCTTGTGTCCCTGTAACTTGAGACTGAAATCGTCTGGACGATCCCTGACCATTTCAAATGATGAAAGGGGCCAAGTCGCTTAACAAGTATGAACCCTGGACTGTGGGGTCGGCGGGGGCACACGGGGTTCCTCCTCTGTGCACAGACGGCCCCAGTGCCACACAGCCTCCAGGCACAGCCAGGTGAGGCCCAGGGGTGGTGGTCCTGGACGTTCGCAAGATGGGCACCAGGGTTAGCTGTGAAGGGAGGGGTCTGGGGCATATGGGAGGAGCTTGGTCCCTGGGTCAGGGTCTGACTGTAAATGCAGAGCTCTCAGGGAAGGTGGGGACCCACGCAGAGGGCTGGGTTAATGCAGCAGAGACCAGGTCAGAGCACAGTGGATTGTGGGGGGAGCCTCAGAGGGCTCCGCTGGGGCTGGTCTGGACTGAGTCTGGACCACTGGGACGGGTGATGGACTCCTTGGGACTCCAGTTTGTGGGGCTGAGTGTGAGTGGGTGGGTCCGGCTTGTTTGCTGAGCGCTGGTTTTGATCCTGTGGAGTGGAGAGCTGGGGCAGGGTCCAGGCACAGACGCCTGGTGGTCAGCCCCATCTCAGAGAACCCTGGGCTGGGGGAGAGGGACCCCGGCACCAGGCCAGGACCTGGAGGTGCTGGGTGTGGGAGAACAGGGAGAGAGGCCTGGAGGAAGCCTCGGGCCCAGGCCCCGAGCAGGGCCCCAGGTGGATGGGGAAAGGCACAGGACAAGACAGTAAGGGGTGGGGGGGGCTCCAGAGGGCAGGGCAGAGAGGTGGGGTCACAGGAGGCCCATGTTGAGCCATGAGGAGGGCCCTGGGCACCTGGGCAGGGTCAGTACAGAGGATTCCAGGGAACAGGATCCCAGTGGAACAGGAGGGACAGGGAGGGGACAAGGGCTGGCCATGGGAGTGTCCTGGCTTACTCCCCAAGATGTCTCATCAGTTCTGTCTGTTCACAGGTGAGACCCCGATGCCATCATAGTGGGAGCCTCCAAATACGAAAGGATTGTATGGACAGGGTCAGGGCGAGGCCTGGCCCAGGGCCGGAGGGCTTCCCAGGGACTCAGTCAGCTTGCTGGGTCTTCTCTCGGGGACCCTCCTGCTATCCTGACAGCTCCCGCCCCCTCGAGTGGGACCACAACAACGTATGGGACATGGTGCTGGTAAGGGGCCCTTATTAAATGGGCTCTGGGCCCACCCTCCTGGGAGCTGGAGCTGCTGGCGGGGCAGCGGCCCACCCAGGAGAAGGCCCTCTGAGGGCAGCCTGCATGCTTGGAGCCCCTGAAGGCCTTGGCTCTTCCTGGGTGAGTAACAAACTGTGTCAGCTCCGCCCTCCCAGGGCCCCACCCCCCGCCACTCAAGGCTGACCAGCTGGTGCCCTGGTGGCTGTCACTGGACTCTCAGATGCTAGGCTGCAAGCCTGTGCCTGGGGCCGGACAGGAAGTGCACATTTGCTTTCCACAGTAGGCATGCTGAACCTCCCACGTGCCACCGTCCTTACAGTGGGTTCATAGAAGAGAAGGTGGCAGAGGAAGGGACCTCCCACTCTGCCCCGGAAACGGGTCAGTTCCTAGGCGAGCAGCGTGAGCATCATGACAGGGCGCCCAGAGTCCCAGGCTGGGGCTGGACCCGCCCAGTAAATGGCACGTTGGATGTGGCCAGCGTTGGTGACCCCTTGGCAGAGGCAACAGCAGAGACAGCGCGAAAGCCCTCTTGGTGCTCACGCAGCTCTCTTTCCATCACAACCCCGCCAGAAAGCCGGGCGGGGGACAAAGTGAGCGCTGGGCCAGGCAGGCAGGGCCGGGAGCAGCACCGACGCCAGGAACAAGGAGGGAGGAGGCACAGGGACCCACAGATAAGAAACAGAAAGCAGAATGGAGGGGGCCCCCCGGGAGACCATGGGCAGAAGCAGGAAGTAAAGGCAAAACAAGCTGCAAACCGCCTCTGCCCGGCACCCCCAACCCAGGTCCAGGTCCTCTAAGGTCTCGCCCCAAAACCCAGATGTCACTGCCCCCCAAGGCCCCAGGAGGGGCCCACTCCTCTTTGCTTTGGTGACGCGCCCTTGCCACCTGCTATTCCATGGGGAGCAGTGTGTCCTCAGACCTTGCTGTCAGCAGCCTTCCCCCAGGCCCCACATACTCTCACAGGCCGCCACCTCTGCCAAGACCAGCACGCAGAACTTTGGTCCTGTAAGCGCGTAGGGAGGCTGACCTTCCCAGCACCTTGCCTGGAGTTACCAGCAACCCCACTTTGCTGGCTCACTGGAGCAAGTTAAGAGAAGAGCAATCTGACAGGTTGGGACTTTAAACAGAGAAACTCTCAATGGAAAAATCGCTCCTAAAAATAGGATTTTCCTGGGTTTAATTTTGAGTGGCACCGTTTTTTTTTCTCCTGCACTGGGAACAAAATATCCCTCCCGGGCTTGACGGCAAGGACATTCCCTCTCGCAGGGTATTAAGAAGCCCCAGGAGCCCGACAGACAGAAAACCGGGCGCAGGAGCCCCGCGCGGAGAGGCGCGGCGTCTGCAGGGCTGGATGGGCGGACGGGAACCCCCAACGCGGGACCCGCGGAGCCCCGAGAGCGCGAGGCCGGATCGGTGACTCTCGGCGACCAGCACGGCCGCTCCGGGCCCGACCAGGCTCGCGGTCCCCGAGCCTCGCCCTGCCTCACACAAGGGCCGACTCCCGGGGACTGGCCAAGGTGCCCTCGGACCCGACCGCGCGGCAACTGACGCGGGACGCACCCCTTCCATAGGGAAGACCGCGGAACCGGCACAGACCCAGACGAAGGCGGGTGCCCAGCTCTGTCCTTTGGGGCGCAGGCGGGGTCCCGCAGACCCCAGCGGAGCGGGGCTAGTGGAGGGAAAGTCGTGGCGGGGCCGGGATCCCGCGACCCTCCCAGCCCAGGGCCGCTTACCGATCTTGGCCAAGCTGGCCACGAGGATCCAGAGCGCGATGATGAACGGGTCCTGAACGTGGTCCCATTTGAAGGTGACCACCTGGAAGCCCTGGTGTGAGCCGTGCGCGCCGCCGGGCTCCTCCTCAGAGCACCGCACCTGCGGCAGCTCGCCCAGCACCAGCAGCAGCGCCAGCAGCAGCCCTAAATAGGGGCCCGGGGCCCCGCGCCGCGACATCGCTGGCGCTGCTCAGCGCCGTGTCGGGAAGCTCATATCTTGTGAGTCTGGCTGCGCTCGGCGGCGGCACTTGCCGGCCGGCAGGACTCCTGTCGGGCGGCGGCACAGAGCCGAGAGCGCTGCGGGTGCGGGCTGCTGTCCTGGTCCCCGCCCGCTGGGGTGGCCTTTAATCTGGCGCCCCCTCCCGCCCCGGGGCGGGGCCTTCCCGCCCCCGCTGCGCACTCGCGATCTCAGACATCGTTGCGCGCTCTCGGCACGCCCACCCCAGGCCTGACCGGCCCCTTGACCTAACCTCCCCACCCCCACTCGCGGTCCCCTCTGTCGCCCTCCCCCACCGGCCTGCACGCGTCCGGGAGCCTGGGGCTGCAGGGCGCAGGCCAGGAGGTCCACGCGGCCGCAGGGCGATGGGCGAACGCCTCCCTTGGGGGCGGAACGCAGCGCCCGGTGGCGTCGGGGTGGTGGGGTGCCTCGGGCGCCCCTTGGTGGCGTTTCCTCAGCTCCCGAGTTGCCTGTGGCCGTCGTGGGCATTCTTGCCCCAAGCTGCTCCTTCTCCACAGGCACAGGACCCAGGGCTGTGCAGACCGCGCTAGAGACCTGAGGGCCCAGAGGGCGCCAGGACTCCAGCCTCGTGCTGCCTGCCACACGGACCTGCAGTTCATAACAGGATCTAACAACTTGCCAGAAACCAGGACCTCGTCCTCCCCAACCTCAGGTGGTGCAGAATCCAAGTCACTGCTGTTCCCGGCACGGCCCTGTCCCTTCTGTGAGTGCCCCTTTCCCCAACCTCTGAGCCCAGCCCCACTGCTCAGACCTCCAGTTTAGGGCCTGGATTGTCTTTTCGACTCCAGGGCTCAGCTTCAAATTGACATGAGGAGGGGGCAGGGGTTTTCTGCTCTGGGCTGCCACCCGCTCACCTGGGCTTCTCAGACTCCAGGATGCAAACGGGGTCCTCATTTCCTCCCCAAACCCACCCTGCAGCCTCAGCACCCCAGCCCCATCTGCTGTCCAGCCCTAAACCTAGGAGGCGTACCTGACCTCTCCTTCAGCTCCCACTATTTCCAGGCATCTCAGGGAATGTGTCTGCTCTACCTGCAAAATACAGACGGAACCAGCCACTACCTGCTGCTCAAAGACCTCCTGCCCGCCCCCTTCACCTGCCCTGTGGGGCCCTCCTATTGGACCCTCCACCTAAGAGGGACTCAGTCCCCTTACTGACCTCCTCTGACACCCCCCTGCCAGGTGCTCCCCGCTTCCCGGGACCTTCACTCCCATGCTCCATGCTCCCTAAGGTCTTTGTCACTTTGTCCCATCTGCTGATCTCTCAGCTCCCCTCCCCAGCTTGTCTCCCGACGTGCTGTCCACTGCCCTCTGCGTGTGCACATGTGTTCCCTGAGGGGCTGCACACAAGCCCACAGCTGCATCTCCAGGACCTGAGACAGTGCCTGGCACCCAGGAGCACTCAGGAGATGTTGGGTGGATGGATGGACGGCGGACGGACAGGTGGGTGGGTGGGCAGATGGATGTGCCTTCTAACACCTGAGTATATTTCAGGACCTCAGGAGTGAGGGCAACAGGTGGAGCTGGATGACCTCATTCCTTGGGTTCTCGCTCTAGTGTTTTACTGATGGGAGGTGGTCATCAGCTGTGTAGTGGACAGAGAGTGAGTTAAAACCATGCTGCACAGGGTGACCTGGCTGGGTGGCTGGCTGCTGAATGGTGGGTGAAGCTGGGCGGCCATTTGGAGGATGCTGCAGAGAGTGTCAGTCTTCACTGGGGGTCCTCGGAGGCCTTTCCAGCTATAAGGGCCTCTGTGGTACCCCAGGGATCCTTGTTGTGGGAAGAAGGCCAGCCTCAGGGCAGAGGGCTGGACTGAGCTGAGCACAGGGTCTAGCCCACAGCACCCGGCAACGGGAGTCTGTGACAGGCAGCTGCCAAGGGGGGGCCCTGCACGGTCGGCCCTGGTGGGTGGTCGGTCGCCCCCAGCCCAGCCTGTCCATGCCCTAGCTGCTTCTGTCCCCAGCTCCATTGTCAGCCTCGTGTCCCAGAGGCAGAGCCAGCTGTACATGGTCAGTCACCTGCAGCACACACCGTCCCTGTCCCTTCCTCGTGGCTCCTGGTGGAAGCCTTTACAAAAACAGCCTCTTTGAAGATGGTGCCCATGCATTCCACAGCGAGGCTGATGCCCCCAGAACAGCGTGTACTATGATGCCCAGTGACCCTCCGGTCACACTGCCCTCAGGGGTTTTCACCGGAGCCTGTCCCCAAAGCGGACAGCATTTCTCCTGAGACCCTGGGGCAGCTCAAGGGACAGAGGGCGCATTGTCCAGTGAGCTTGAGGCTGCAGAGCGAAGGCTGATGCTGGCCATCGGCCATTGAGGGGCGTGCTGCACAGGTGGCCATGAGCTGCCCAAGGGCAAAAGACCTTAGAAAGAAGGCAAGGCCCTGCGATGGCATGGTCGGAGCGGGCCATGACTATGCAGGACAGGCAAGCGGCTGTTTGCAGGCTCTGTGGGCACAGGTAGGATGAATGCACCTGAGCTCCAGGGCACTGGAAGGCTCCAGGGCCAGTGGCCGGCTCAGCCCGTGCCTGGGAACAGTGGGTAGAGACGAGTCCAGCCCCCTGCAAAGCAGAAGTCAGTCTAGGGGGTGGTGGGTATTCACTGCCCCATTCCTCCTGACATACCAGCCACACCCCCCTCCACAGTGCATCCATGAGGACTGTGGCCATGGAGGGTGGACAGCCCCACGGCCTCTGTCCTCTAGCTGGGCTCTGGTTTGAAGCAGGGCTGTAGGTCCCACCGCTGCAGGGCTACCATGATGCATGGTGCCCCCCGGAGGTGTGCACAATCCACATGGCCCGTGTGTCCACAGGCAGCCAGAGGCCTGGTGTGTGTGTGGGGATGTCATCAGGGACCTGAGGGTGTGCGACGATCTGAAAAACTGCCCCAGTCTCACACCGCGGTCAGGCAGCCTGAGCATCGCTGCACACCGCCCGCTCCACCTCCGCAGTGGCCGGGGTCACACACGCTGTGTGGCTTTGCTTGCACATATGCTGTGTTAGCTCGGGTGGCCAGAGCAAAGCACCACAAGGGGGAGGGGGCCTAGACAACAGAAATCTACTTTCTCTACAGTTCTGGAGGCTGCAAATCCAACGTCAAGTTTCCAACAGGGCTCAGGTGCAGCTGAGAGCCTCTTCCTGCCTTGGGGACGGCCACTGTCTTCCGTGGCATTTCCTGGGGGCACAGGCACGAGGGGAGACAGGGAGGGAGACCCCGCTTCCTCTTCTTGTAAAGGGCACCGACTATATCGAATTCGGGTTCTACCCTATAAACTCACTTAACTGGAACCACCTCCCAAATGCAGCCACAGTGGGGGGCTAGGGCCTCAACATATGAATTGGGGACACACAGTCAGTCCACAGCACATAGGGAAACACCATGGCCACAGGGCAGACAAAAATGTTAAAATAATGCAAGAGACCAGTCCAAAGAGAACTGCAATCTATCTAGCCTGCCACGAGCATCCAAACATCAAATTAATAAAATAAAAGTGGAAAACATCACACCTGTTCCATCGCAGTCATTTCGGGTTAGGAATTGCACTCACATGGCTTGTGAAAACATCCTGCAAATAGAGAGGTAAAAGATTTCTAATCTATTTATGCTTTTGCTGACAATACACTGAGATGAGACCTAAGTTTTGTTTGTTTGTTTGGTTGGTTTTTGTTTATAAGTTTTATTGGGGAGTATTGGGGAACACTGTTTCTCCAGGGCCCATCAGCTCCAGGTCATTGTCCTTCAATCTAGCCACGGAGGGCACAGTTCACTGGCCCGTGAGGGAATCGAACCGGCAACCCCATTGTTCAGAGCTCGTGCTGTAACCCACTGAGCCATCCGGCTTCTCCTCCCTCTCATGGACTTTTAAATGCTTTATTTCCTTCTACTGTCTTTGCTTTTATTTTGACGCGCTTTTTCTAGCTTTTTGAACTGAAAGCTTCTATCATTGATTTTCAGTGTTTCTCTTTTTCAGTGTATGACCTTTTCCAAAAAGTTATGAAGTCCCCTCTGATTAACTACTTTTGTGCATTCTAATGGTTATAATAAGTCGTAGTTTCCTTACTTGGTTCAAAACATTTTCTGGTTTCGACTGTGATTTCTTCCTTGACATATATTACTCACAAGTGTGTTGCTTAGGTGGCAGTTGCTTGATTTCCAAACATTTGGAAATTTTTCTATCTTTCTGTCATTGAGTGCGAAGATAATCCCTCCCTAGCCTGAGAACATGTACAGTAGGATTTCAACCTTTTCCCTCTGTTAAACTTGCTTTGTGATTTTGAAAATCCCCAGTGATTTGGTAAGAGCATGAGACCTAAGTTTTGTTCTGTCGTTGTTGGACGTAGGATCCCACATTTGCCCACTTGGTCAAGTCGGACAGTGGTGCTGTCCAAATCTTCTGTATTCTTACCAACTTCAGTAACTGAGAGAGAGGGATGTTGAAATCGTCATCTCCAGTGGGGCTTTGTCATTTTATTCTATTAGCTTCGCTTGCTATGACTTAAGCCGAGTTGACAGGGTTGCTACATTTCAGGGTAAACTGGCTCCTTATCACCAAGGAATGGCCCTCTCTGTCTTTCCTAACACTTCTGCCTAAAGTCCACTCTGCTATTCATGCAGCCACACCATTGCCTTTGGTTAATGCACATAAGATGTGTCATTTCCCATTTTGCTTCCATCCCACCTGTGTCTTTATATTAACAGTGATTTTTTTTGTTTTCTCATCAAGTCTGACAAGGTTGATAGTCACGTGTCGGTTCTTAACTAGTAATATAGAAAGGGCCAATCGGTACCATGTAAGGACTGGACGTGACAGTGGACCTCTTGCTCCGTACATGAGCATCAGCTGTTTGTCCTTGTCGCTCCCATGTGCCCATGCCATCACTCACTCAGCCTGAGCGCAAAGGAGAGCGTACCAGTTTCATGCCTGCCCTCATGTTCCCTGGGGCCTCTGGGCCTTGTCAGTTTTTCCACACGTTCCTCCCTTTGGCTCGCTCGACTGGGGCAGCTAGGTCTGCACAGACACCCCTCAGTGGATGAATGGGAAGTGGGCCCTGAAACATAAAAGTCAGAGCACAGCACAAGAGCCATCGCCTGAGACCCAGAAGAGGAGAAACCAGGAGGCATCGCCACAGCTGGGTTCTCAGCCGTGTCTCTGAGATCCAGGCCTGCCCACCGCTTTGCAGAGCTGTGTTTCCTGTCACTGCTCACACAGAATTCAGCTTTCTTTGGTGTCCTTGGGGCTTCACACACTCCACTGCTCATCCAGGTCTCATCCTCGGCTTCCTCCCAGGCCCACAGGCCCCTCGCAGCTCTGGGTGTGTCCTAGCTGGATGTGGCCAGGTTCGCTGGGCTGAGCCTTTTGATCTGGCTCAGCCGTGGATGTGTCTGTTTTCCAGGAGACTCGTCCTGGCCCCCTTCCCGGTCCTGCCAGGCCCACCCTCTGGGAGGCGTCACTCACCCCTAAAGACAACACAGCAGCCCTCTCAGCTGACCCCACGCTGCTTGCTGGCTGAGCCTTCAGAGCCCCCCAGGCCTTCAGACCCTAGAAACATCTGGGCTCTCAGAACAGCTGGGAGCAGAGACTCTGGAGGGGGTGGTCCAGGGTCAGCCCGCCTGCCACTTGAGCAGCCACCCCCTCTGTGCTCACCCCCAAGCCCCAGGCTGGGAGCCTGAACCACAGAGCTGTGTCCCCAGGTGTGAAGCAGTGCGCTCAGAGCAGCGGCCAGCTCAGAGTGGGCGTGTGGTCAGTCTGCTTGTCATGATGTCCACAGCTGCTGCCCACTGGCGGGCGGAATGCCTGCCTGTCACCGGGGAGGCAGCAGCTGGGCCCCACTGCGGGGCCTGCTCACGGGGCCCCGGCCACCACTGCACCTGCCCTCCAAGGCCCCTGTGCTCTGGCTCTGTGGACATAACTGACGAAGGAAGGAAGCGATCGCTCAGGTGACATCAGTCAGGCACTGGTCACTGGGTCCTCACCCCTGGATGGGGACCCCCCTCCTCCTCCAGGACGCTGCCCACTGCTCTACTTCCCATGGCTTCCTTTTGGGCCAGAAGTCCAGAAGCCCCCAAGCATCTGACCAGAACCGGGTACAGGAGACAGAAGCTTTGGAGCCCCCGGGCCTAGACCCCCACCTGCCTCGGGTGAGATCTTGTTTCTATCGATGAGCCTCCATTTCCCCCAGTGGCCGCCCACTGTGGTGCACAGATGCGAAGGGTCCGAGCTGGACCCAGAGGCCTCACCCGCACCGCATGCTGGACACCATGTGGGTCACCGTCCCTGAACTTGGGAGTGACCTGGGCCAGACATGCCCACCTGTTCCCTGCTCCCTGGACCTCTCAGAGGGGGAGTGACACACAGCTGACATGTCAATGTGAGAAGAAGCCCTCGGAGACCTGACCACGGCTGCTTGTGGTGGGCCCGGTCCCCTTGGCCTGAAAACAGCTGTGGCTCCGCCCAGAGCCCCACCGCCCCTGTCAATCAACAGTATGAGGCCAGGCCCTGAGCACACACGCCCCAAAAGGCCAGGACAACAGCTGGATGGGAGGAGAGTGGGGCAGCCAAGCTCGAGCTCGTCTAAGGCTGTGTGGTGTGTGCGGGCTTTTTAGGAGCTTCTGAGCCCGGTGCCACCTGGGGATGCGCCACTCAAATTGTCCTGGAGAGGCCACCAGTCACTGCTGCGCCAGGGGCCTGGGTGCTCGGTTGACCCCAGTTCACAGAGGTGGACGAAGCCTTGCTGACATGTTCACTCCTGATAGCATTCCTTCTAAAAAGAATCCCGAGGAATTTCTCCAAGGAATGGCAGTTTTGTTGGAGGGAATAACTTTAGAACCCCTACTAACAAATTGTGAAAATTGGCCATTAACTTCTTTGTGCGTTTGTCCTTTGATTCCTCTTCTTAGGTGTCAGCAAAGGCAAAAGTCTGGTTGGCAGCCTCCAGATGTACACAGAGCTGGAGGCTTGAAGTGAGTCCTGGGTTGGCGCTCCCCTGAAGGTGCTGAGGGGCTGGGGGGGCACAGAGGTGGAGGGGCCGTGGCGGGAGACTTGCCCCTGCAGTGTGTGTGGGGGTCACAGCCCGCTCCCCGAGCCCCCTCAGGCTGCCGGAGAACCTGGTGCCTGTGGTTGTGGGGAGCGGGGCCGCTCAGGTGGGGGCTGTGTGCAGAGGGGCGGGTCGTGCTGCAGCCTGTCCTGTGGTCCCTTCCAAGTTTCGTTTTCTTCTCCATCTGTTTTGCTTCCACCATGGACTGCCGGGAACCATGCCGGCAAAATCAGAACCTGGCCACTCAGGAGCGGGGCCCCGGGGCCGTCCTTCACCACCCGCAGCAAGTGGGTGGGTGGGCAGCTGGTTTGCCAGAGCTGCCTGGGGGCCTGTCACTGACACCAGGGAGACCCTCCCCTTTAAGAAGCACAGCACAAATGCCACACAGCCGCACTGTGGGGTCCTGCTTGTGGGGGTCTCCACCAGCAGGGTCGGGACCCGTGGGGGCTCTGATAGGGACTCAGACAGAGTCAGGGAGTGGCGCTCGAGCCCCCAAACCCACTGACTGTGAGCGTGCAGCCTCTTCCTCCTCCACTGCTGTGCGGAGCCTGAGAGCAGGGGACCAGGGGCCCCCGCCGGTGACCCCAGGCCCTGTGGTCAGGACAGCTCTGTCCAGACCTCCCTGCCAAGGGTTCTGATCACTGGACGCATTGCCTAAACCCCAAGGTGGTGCTGGAGCTGGAGGCAGAGCATGGGGGCCGCGCTCCCCGATGACAGCAGGTGGCCCCACCAGCGGGACCAGCAGGCCTCAGCTGTCAGTGGAAAGTTTCCAGACACAAACGTCTGCAGCGTCCGTGGTGGGGACAGGAATTCCTGGGTACAGGTGAGCAGAACACTCATTTACACAAATTAGCCTTTCAGATGGGAACGCTGCTCATGCAAGACCTGGCTGGTCCAGGACGGTTGCTGGGGGGACGCTGCGTCCCGGGCACGGAGTCAAGGTCTGGGCAGCGGCCTGGCTCCTGCGCCACAGCTGCTGGAGAGCTGACCACCTCCACCAGGAGAACCACAGGAGCACCTGCTCACGTCGACCTGGAAGCTGGTCAGCGCAGGGGCTGAGCACACCTGCCTGACTCTCTGGCCTGACTCGTGCTGGCTCCTTTAGAACACAGGGCCTCTGACGCTCAGGGAAGACACCAGTGAGGGCAACGCACTGTTCCCTGCGACCCCCACACAGCCCTCCACTGTCCTGCAGGTGGGGACTACGTATCCAGCAGGAGGCAGACCCAGCCCAGGGTGCACCACGTCCCCCCCAGTCTGCTCCACTCTGGCCTCTGGGGCTGCCCAGGCGCTGGGGGCCACCTGAGCCTTCTGGCCCTGGGCAGCCTGAAGTGGCTACGGGAGGGAGGCCCCGCTGGAGGGTGTGCTTTCGACTAGATGCTGCAGGAGATGAGGATTTCACTGTGTCCCGAGGGAGGGGGTCCCCTGCAGGCCTGGTCTCACCCCCAGCCCTGCAGCACACCCATCGAGGGGACCAAGCTGTGTAAGCCCAGACTTGCCCGAGCACAGCTACTTGTTCACACCCCCATGAGGAAGGCCACAGAAACAGAAATAAGGGCTCTTGAGGGACCCGTCCCCACTGGAGGAAGGGGACCCAAGAAAGGCTGCCTGGTCTCTGAAGGTCCGGATAGGAAAGGTGGGCTGTGTTGGCTTCTGGCCTCCTTGGTGAGGGACGCTGAGCCCTGAGTGGCCCCACTGAGTGTCAGAGTGAGTCCTCTGTTCTAAAGGCACTAGCACGAGAGTCAGGCCCGAGGGTGAGGTGGGGACTCCAACATGGACCCTCCCTGCTTCAGCTCCTCGGGCTCTGGGACCCCTGAGGCCCGATCCTCATGGCACCCTGCCAGGGCCTCTCCAGGACACCTCCCCACCAGGGGCACATGTGGCGGCCTCACCAACCCCACAACCGGGGACACCAGAGCTGGGCCTCAGAGCAACAGTGTGACTGAGACACACTTTGGTCTCCAAGGGCAGCGGGTTTGAGCCTCCACCCTTTGCAGTGGCATCGTCCCAGGCCTGTGACAGGCACTGCAGCTGGCTGCTCACCCGCACGTTTTTCTGGTGCTCTGGTTTACCTGGGGCGGCACAAAGGCATGCCAGGAGCTCCCTACACGCTCACCCGACACAGGTGCTTTCGTGGGGGCCACGGAGCACGGCCTTCCTGTGCTTCAGTTTCCCCGTCTGCCAAATGGTTGTGTGAGCATGATTGAGGGAGAACAAAACCAGGGACTGCACCTCTCTTTTAGTAGATGAGGAAACTGAGGCACGGAGAGAGGGCGCGCTTCGCCCAACCATGTGACTGATGGTGGCCTGTCCGCAAGAGCCGGTCCCTGCAGCCCCTCCCTGCCCTGCTCCATGCATGGTGAGCCGTGCTGTCCCCAGCTTCTATGGGGAGCCTGGGGTCAGTAGCCAACACCACCTGGGCTGAGCCTCTCCCATGCCAAGGTCCATCCAGCTCAGGGATGGAGGCTGAGCCCGTCACCCCAGATGAAGTCCGGGAGGGTCCTGCAGCCTGAGGCACTGAGCTGAGGTGCTCCTGGCCCCACCAGGTTCAGGCAGCTCAGACTGGAGCCTGGGGGTCCCTAGCAAGTCCAGCTGTGCCCCCTCTGGCCTCCTCCCCATCGCCTGCTGGACAGGACGTCCTCCATCCTGGTTTATGCCTGCAGCCCCGTCCTTACCCTTTGAGACCTTGCAGGGCAGAACCCACCCTGGGCCTGGCGGCATTGGCCCGTGGGCACAGGCTGGGCCGAGGTCATTGGGCTATAAAGCAGATGTGGTTGTGTTGGACATAAACCAGGACTTCTTTCCAAAATAGGAGTCGCCGGGTTTATTGAGTGTAATTCTGAGGAAGAATTGGGAAACCAGCCCTGTCTGAGTCAGCATTTAGTGGCCCAGGAGAGGGTGTGCAAGGTGCCACTCCCTCTGTCCCTCCTCCGGCAGTCCCCTGGGGTGGGCAACTGGAAATTCCTCCCCAGTGCCAATGTGCTTCCTTGGCCGGCTCCAGCCAAGCCCCCAGGTGGCCGCTGGTGTCCCAAGGCCAAGATACCAGACAGCTGAGCTCCAGCAAATAGCAGCTTCCCGTGTAGATTTCAGGAATAATAGTTTCCAAACCCAGCCTCCCCTGCTTCCGCTGTCTCGGCTTGTGAAAACAAGGGCGTTTTTCTTGGGAATGCATAGGGTCGCCTCGCAGAACAGCCACCGTCATTGGGCCCCCTGCTGGCTCACCTGCCCAGGGTTACAGACGTCACCAGCACAACAAAATACGTCCAGTGGTCACTTGCTCACCACGTCCCTCACATAAAAATACTGCAGTTTGTTTCAGCCATTCTACAGTTCTGACACCAAACCGAACGCTTCGTGCTCTGCTCATGATGGACGTCTGCTCACCTGGGCAGGTGACGGCCACCGGACTCGCAGTCCTGCTGCCTTTTCTGTTTGGGCTGCAACCAAGGTCTGCGTTAGTTAACACAGGCTTTGGTATTTATGAAAACATGCCAGGAAAGAGTATGCGTACTGTCACAGGCCAATGCCCTGGTGTGGCAGGGGCCCGGAGGCCACTGTTTCAGGAGGCACAGGCACGGGCAGCCTCCCGACAGCATGGGCACCATCCTCGTGCTGGCCTGCTGTGACTATGTCCATTGTTCTGCCCTTGGACTTCCGTGTTTAGAGAGCAGGTTTGAGCTGCACAGAAAGCAACAACAGCGCGCCAGTTACCCCCGGCACGTTCCCACCCCAAGTTTCATTTGATACCCCTGGGAGGCCCGTGCAGCAGGTCCAAGGGACAGCCTCTGCCCGTGCCTTCTGGTCCCACGCTAAAGTAAGGAAGTGGAAGGCGTCGGTATTGGCTGACGACACGGTCTGGGAGCCAGGCCCTGTGCCTTGGTGGCCCTGGCCGGGGGCTTCCTCCCTCAGAGGCAGCACTGTGGGCCTGCAGCAGCCAGGCGCCTGGGGGGGACCCTGGCCCGATGCTAGTCGGCTGTGCTGCCTTTGGGGAATGAGTGAGCCTCTCTGTGCCTGGCTCCCCGCCGTCAGCAGGAGAAGCACCTCTCCTGCTGGTCCAGTGAAGCCACTGCCCAGGGTGGGGCCAGGACAACGCTTAGCCAGAACGAGTGTCCCCTCACTGAGCACTGGCTGGTTGGCGCTGGCAGGTGGCGCTTTATGTGAAGAACGATGGTGCCAACAGCGACCCAGTTCACTCATTTGCCCAAACGGCCTGGGAAACAGGTGCTCTGTCAGCGGGGAGATGTGGGCATCGTCCATGGCACATCGCACATGCAGGCCTCAACGTGACGCTTCCCTGTCACTTCAGGGCAGCAGGGCAGGAGGGGCATCCACATTTCTCTCCAAACCCTGGAGTCCCCAGCAGGAGAAGTAAGAGGCTGACGGGGTGACAGGGGAGGCCTGGGTGGTGGGGTGCACGGCTTGGGGCAGCGGGGGGCCAGAGAGGGTTGGACCATGGCACGTCCCTGACCAGCAGCTAGAGCCCATCGCATAGCAGGCTTTGGAAGACACGTAGAGAACAACAGCTGGCACATCGCTCAGCCTTGTCCCGTCCCCTGCGCCTGTGGACGAGGTCACCTCTGGACGCCGAGACATGCACGGCGAGTTGCATTGGTGACACCTCTCCTGACCTGCTGTGGCATCAGGCAGGCTGAGTGACCACTGCAATATTTGCTGAAAAGCACAGCTGACTTTTTATTAATGTCACAAATGCTCTAGAGGTGTGATCTGATGTGACTGCGCGTGACAGCCATGCTGTTGGTGGCCAGGGAATGCACACGCCCCTGTGAGTTTTCTCCAGGGTTTTCCTGAGCCCACAGGCCTGGTTGCAGTCAGCTGGCGCAGGCGGGAGGCCGGCCCGAGGGCTGGTGCCAGCTGTGCACAGGCCCCCAGGCCCACCCCCAAGTGCGTCTCCTGAGCCAATCTATCCACCTGTCGACAGCACGAGCTACAGGGGACGACTCAGCAGGCCCATTTGTGTGGATAGCTGTCCTTGAGACCAGGGCCAGACGCAGGCACAAGGTGCTCTGAGAGCAGCAGTGATGTGTGTGTCTGTGCCTGAGCAGCGCCCTCGGCGGGTGGTCCGGGACCAGCCCCACACAGCGTTCTCTGACACACCTGTGTTCCCCCCCCCCCCTCTGGATTAGCTCATCTGAGAGGAGGCTGCCTACAGGGTCATGTGGGGTCTGCCTGCCGCCCCAGGAAGGAGGGTGGAGGTGTGGCCTGGATACAGCAGAGGACTCCTAGCTTTGGCTCTGAGTCACTTACTGCGTCTCTGGGGTGACCAGAGGCAGAGGGCAGGGTGGGGAGAGGGCCCCCCCACGTGTTCCTTTCTCTGAGATGCATTCTTTTCCCTTGGAAGGCCAACACCCACACCCTGTGCCCCTACCCCACCCCGACAGAATATTCTGGGGAACAGCAGGCATCAGCACTTAGTCACCGTCCTTACTGCCTGCTGGCAGCTCGCCCACAATCGGGCACCCCCTGGACGCAGGATGGGCTGGGAGGTGAGCCAGTTTATGACATGCCATATTCTTGCCTTAAACCCCAAACGCTGTGCTTTGCCCTGCCTGTCACCTTAACCTGCTTGCAGGAAGGGAACTGCTTGTCCGGGAATGCGTGACTCTACAAATCACCTGCTCCCTGACCTTGGCCTCCTGGGACTGCTGTCCCAGCGCCAAGAGGGAAAAGCACACGGAGACGAGACGGGACAGCCTGGGCCCTCGTGGGTGACATGTGCAGACGAGCCCCTCAGCAAAGCTGCAGCTTGTGGGGGATATGAGCACAGTAATAGTGAAACAGCCCCGAAACTGTCAGTAATAGCTGTGCTGGGGGGTTGCCCCAAAGCCCCACAAAGGGAGGTGCTGACGCCGGTGGGTGCCAGGGTCTGGGTGACGCCGGAGGCTCCCTGTGGCAGGGTCCTGCACGGGAGGCCGGGGAGTGGGGTCTGTGCCTTTTCTTAAGACCCCCATCCCCATCCTGTGACCTTGGTGCCATTCACAGTAAGACACAGCCCTTATCGGGCGCTTTTCCTTTCTTTTCATTAAATCCTTATCAAACAGTAGTGCTGGCGCTGGCGAGATACCCGGGGTGGTGGGGTGGCGGTGGTGCAGAATTATATATTAACTCGTGCTAATTAATGTTTACGCAGCCAGGCACAGCCGACGGCGCCTTCGACCACCACCTGCAACCTGATCAGAGGCGGCCCCCTCTGTGTGGCACTCGGTCTCAGGCCTCAGGTGGCCAGGCCCTCCCCTCTGCACCCCATCTGAGACCCTCTCCCCACCTGGGGTGCTCCCAACCCCTGCTGGGCCTCCCTCCTGAGAGAAACAGCAGCGACTGGGGGGCCGCCTGCTCTGAGCCTGTCCATGGTCTCCCAAAGTCCTCTGGTCACAGCAGCAGAAGCCATTGCATGTCCGGAGGCCCACGCAGACCTGCGTCCCCGGCTTCTGTGCTGCCTCTGCTGCTGTGAACCCCTCCCCCCCACGGCCACACCTTTCTTTGTGTTTGACCCACTGCCCCTGAATGGGCTCCACCAGGGTCACCTCCTTCCGCCCGCCTGCCCTCCACTGTTGTTCTGAAGCCATCCCAGACCCACTATCACTTCACCTGCAGTAATGACGATAATAATTATAGCAATAAGGTCTGTAATCAGACAGCACAGGTGAGCCTAGCCCTCAGGGAGCCTGCTGGGTGCTGGGGCTTCTCCTCTCGGGAGGGGCTGACCCTCCAGCTCTGGGAGGGGTCTGGTCAGAGGTGCACTGTACCCTGAGCTGCGTGGGGACTGTGCCCACTGGGGAGCAGGCGGTCGTGCAGGGGCCGCAGGGTGAAATCCCGCAGGGCCTGGGGCAGCCGCGGCGTGAGGGGCATTTCCAAGGAGGAACCGCAGTTGAAGGCGCGCAGTGGTGACCTGGAGCCCGGCCTGCCTCCGCGTGTCATCAGGAGTGCCATGTGTGGTAAGCAGGGTCTGGAGGGGCTGGTGGGCAGCGCCAGCTGGGGCGCAGTTGTGAGGTTCAGTCGGGTGTCAGGGTTGGTGGAGGGCCAGGTGGGGGGTGTTCCTGCCTGAGAATCGGCTAGTCAGTGAGACCCCAGGCTCTGCGACTGGCTGAAGTGTCTGTGCACCCTTGTCACAGGCAGGTGTCCAGGCTGCGTTTCAGGGCTGGGGGCTGGAGGTGCCTGGTGCCCTCCACTGGCCCAGCACCCTCGGCACTGGCTTGCATGCCTAGCCCAGTGCTTGTCCCCAGCAGGATACTCACTGCCTCCTGACCCCCTGCCCCTCAGCCTTCTGCTCTGTCTCCCGGGTCTCAGCTTGCTGCTCCCCTGTTACCTCAAGCCCACGTTTGGAGCATCGTTCAGACCCCCAAGTCATTCAGGTCCTCAGGCTGAAGCTCCAGGCCCCTGAGCAGGAGGGCGTGGCTGGGCCAGAGAGCAGGTGCTTGTTCCCAGACGGCCACCCCACCCAGATCAGGCCCTGAGCCTCAGGGCCTTGGACTCCGGCCCCATAGACCTCCTTCTGCAGCGTCAGGCTTGTCCACTGACCACACTCGGGCAATGGGCCTGGGTCAGGGAGATCCAGCAGTCCTGTCTGGCTTCAAGGCAAACCTGATTCCCTTGCTGAGAACTTCCCTGCTCAAGGGAAAGTCCAGAGGGGCTAGGTCTTCGGAGCCCCCCCTGTGGGGGGCAGTGCAGTGTGCTGCTGCCGCCCGCATCTATACCGACCACAGAGCAACTCAGGGACTGGGGCAAACTGATTCCAAGTTCCTGTGCAGGCGAAAGACCCACAGCTGCTAACACAACACTGGTGGAGAAAAACACAGTTGGAGGCGGACACCACTCACCTTCAAGGTTTTCTGTAAAACCACAGCCGTCAACACAGTGTGGTGTTGGTGAAGTAACAAATAGACCAATGGACCAGAAATAGACCCACATCGTCTAGTCAACGGACTTTTGACAAAGGAACAGAGGCAACACAATGGAGCAAAGAAAAGTCTTTTCAACAAATGGTGTTGGAACAACTGAACATTCATATGCAAAAAAAAAAAATTCCAGACACAGACCTTACATCTTTCATGAAAATTAAGTTAAAAGGGATGAAGGACCTACATGTAAAACACAGAAGTATAACACTCTCACAGGACAGCACAGGAGGAAACCTAGATGTCCTTGGGTTTGCAGGTGCCTTTTTAGGTACGACACCAAGATACGATCCACAGAAGAAATAACTGATAATGTGGACGGACTTCATTAAAGTTACAGACTTCTGCTGTTCAAAAGACAGTATCAAAAAAATGAGAAAACAAGCCACAGACTGGGAGAAAATATTTGCAAAAGACATATCAAATAAATACACAAAGAATTCTTAAAACTCAACAATAAGAAAACAAACCACTCAATTTAAAGATGGGCCAAAGACCTTGACAGACACCTCACCAACAAGGATGTACCGATGTCACATAAGCAGATAGAGATGCCCCACATCACGTGTCACCAGAGAAATGTGAATTCAAACCACGAGACACCACCACACTCCTGTCAGAAAGGCCTGAATCCAGGACCCCGACATCACCAAATGCTGGCAGGGACATGGGGCAGCAGGAGGTCTCAGTCACTGCTGGTGGGGACACACAGTGTGACAGCCACTTTGGGAGACAGTGTGGCGGTTTCTTACAAAACCAAACACTGCCACCACACAATCCAGCAATCACACACCTTGGAATTTACCCAAATGACTTGAAAACTTACACCCACAGAACCACCTGCCCGTGGCTGTTTAAAGCAGCTTCATTTGTGTTATGAATTGCCAAAACTTGGAAGTGACCACAGTGTCCCTCAGTGGGTGATGGATAAACAAACTGTACATCCAGACAATGGATATTATTCAGCGTTAAAAAGAAATGAGCCGTCAAGCCATGAAGAGACACGGAGGAAACTTAGATGCATATGCCTGAGTGAGAGAAGCCAGTCTGAAAATGCTACACGCTGTATGACTGCAACTCTGACATTCCAGAAAAGGCAAAACTGCGAGGCAAAAAGCTCAGGGGCTGACAGGGCAGGGGAGGCGGAACACAGAGACTTTTCAGAGCAGTAAAACTGCTCTGTGTGACACCGTCATGCTGGCCACGGTCACTACCCACCTGCCCAGACACACAGACTGTACAACACCAAGAGGGACCCTAATGTCAACTGTGGACTCTGGGGGGTGACATGTCACTGGTAACAAGTGTCCCACTCTGGTGGGGGCTATTGACAATAAGGGAGGCTGTGTGCATTTGAGGATGGGGGGGGGGTGCATTTCGGGGGCAGGGAGTATACCTTCCTCTCAACCTTTCTGTGAACCTAACACTGCTCTAGAAAAAGTCGTAAGCACAATAGGAAAAGAACCAAAAGTGTGTCTGGAAGGGACACTGGATTTTAATTAGTCCCCAAGGAGGGGCAGAACTTGGTGGTGGGCACTGGGCCGCCTGCGAGTGGCCACCGGAGGAAGCCCTGGGGCGCTTGGCACTTAGCTGCCCTGTCTGCTGGCCCCTTCCCTGGCTGGTCCAGGCCCTTCGCCCCATGGGAGGCTGACAGACCCTTTTAAAAGGGGTGGGGTTCACCGCTGGCTCCTGCAGTCCTGACCTCACAGTCCTGAGCGGTCTCCCACCTCCCGCCTGGGAGACAGCGGCCCCCACCGCACCCCCCCACACACACTGCCAGACATGGCGTGTATTCTTCCTTCCATTGGTGTAGAGTTTGTTCTGCCTACTCTGAACTATGAGCGACAGGATTTCTCAGGGGCAGGCAGGAACGGCCATGCTCCTAACCAGACGGGTGGCCTAGCCCCAGCGGACTGCACACTGCCAGTCACGTGCACAATGCTGAAAGCGGGGCTGCTCCGTTTCTTTTGCCTTAAAGCTGTGGAGGGGACGTCCTCTGGGCTGCTTCACTGTCTCTTAGGAAGATACTCAGTCCCGACTGCTCAGAATACGATGACGCTTCACCCGCAGTCTCCATGGGGTGCCAGGTGGCAGAGGGGAGGCAGGGGCCTCGGGTGGGGGGAGAAGTGGCCAGGGTGGGCATCTCAGCTGGACACACTCTGGCCCTGGGTCCAGCTGTGAGACTGCTTCTGGATTCGTGCCGTTCTCTGTGGACGCTCCCCAGGTCCTTGTCATCTTTGGACATGAGAGTGAGCGTGGTCAGGGGTTGGGGTGGATCGAGGACCTTGGCGGGGCCATGCTCTGGGCACTGAGAGGGGAAAACAGGCTTTGGGGCCCCTGGGGTGGGCGGGGAGGGTGCCTCAGAGGGTCTGGGAGAGTGGCGGGCTGGCAACAGTCGCTTCCGAGGACTCTGCCACCCGGACATGGGTTACAGCCAGGCTCGGAGGACACCCAGAGTCTCTGTTTTCTGCACGTTCAGTCATCAGCCTCGTGTGATTTAGGACACACTAGGCAGCAAAGAAGAAGAGCTCAACAGGCAGGAACAATGAATGAAACTGGATGCCATCCTGTCACTTGTACAGAGAAAAAGCAGCTGTGGCAGGAGCTCGGCAAAGGACAGGATTGTCTCATTGTGACGGGCAGGGCCCCTGCTCGGGACCCTGAGGATGAAAATCGTTTCTCAATCAAGTCACCTTCAGCCGACCTCGCTCTTTAGAAGGTGAAGGGTCAGTGCAGGGAGGTGGACACGCTGGCCCCGTGCAGGCTCAAGGTTCTGGCCAGCGAGCAGTGGGAGGAGCTGGGCCTGTGACTCCCACTTCCTCACCTTGCTCACGTTTCCGTGCTGCATGATCGTGCCAGTGGGGTGGGGAGGGCTGGTGGATTCTGCAGCTGTGACCATCAGATACTGCGGGTTTCCAGAACATAAAGCCTGGCACATCTGCCCCCTAGAAAGTGAGCAAACACTGGCCGCACGTGGTGGCCCTCTCCCTAGGGACAGCAGCCATGGGGGGACGACGGCGTGCTTCCGCATTGTTCCTGGGGAAGAGCCGTGGCCGGGAACTCTGAGCAAAGCCAGGGCTGTCTCCCCCACCCCCACCCAGGGCCCACGCCACCCACACCACCCACACCTGCTCTCTGGGCCCATCCAGCCTGGCATGAGGTGAACCCCACCTGTCACAGGAGCCTGGTGAAGGGCAAAACCCAAATGGCGCGCAGACGACCCCGGGCCACCCAGAGGCACCACTCCCTCGGGGGCAGCGCTGGGTGAGGTCCCCTGTGGCTTGTGTCAGCTGTTCAGGTCACTTTGCCCCTTCTCCTGCCATCTGCTTCCAGGGCAGAGTATCAACATATGTCCTCGAGGTTCTCTGGTGCTCAAACTTTCCAAACCATTAGAGGGGCATAAACAGGGCTTATCCTTCTCAGAGGAGCTCCGCCCCCCAGGGGCCCTGGAGCCGTCCGTGCAGGACCTTCAGCTGTGAACGCGTTACTCAGTCATGACCAAAGAGGTCTGGCTGGATTCTGAGTGTGAGCAGGTGAGCTGCTGAGGATTCGTGGAGCGAGTATGGACAGCACGTGGACTCTTCCACCCAAACCTGGCCATCAGGAAGCCCTTCCTGGTGGGCATTGCAGGACTGATGTGTGGCTGGACACGAGCGTGGACAGAGATTGGAGTTCAGACGTCGTTGGTGACACTGCCACCTGTGGGCGACCTCAGGGTGGTGTGAGACCTCTGGGTCCATGGATGACAGCCAGTGGCCCAGATAACTTCATCTTCCCTGCTGGCCTGACCTGTCCCTGGGAGTGGGACCACCGGGGGTTGGGCCCAGGACACGCCAGGTGAGGACGTCAGGGACCCCAGACCTGAGCTTGTGCTTGGTGGTGGGCAGAAGGTGGGAGCCTGGGCTCCACGGGGCCTCCTCCTCTGCTGCCTGCGTGGGGTGCTCCCAGGGCCAGGCGACGCCCAGTCATTCCCTGAAAACCCGCTGTCTACATTGACCCCTTTAAAGACATGAGGGTGGGGCTCTGTATGAAGTGCACGTTGGCCTATCTCTGTGTTCCTCCTTCCCAGCCTGGCTTCTTTTCTCGGGGGGCTTCACTCCAGCAGGACAGCCGCTGACCTGTCCACCCCTCACCTACTGGGGTCCCGCAGAGCCCAGCGGCCAAAGGCACGGGGTCAGGGGTGCCCCTGGGGCTGCTGCTTAAGGCCGTGTGCAGACCCCTGGCCGGCAGAGCCTAAAACGGGCCCTGGGCCCCGAGGGGCGCAGGTCGGGGGACAATCCACACCCGAAATGCGTCCCTCCGGGTCCCCACAGGCTCAGCCTCTGCTGACTTCAGCCGCTTGGGGAAGGTTCAGGGAAGGAGGTGGGGGAAAGTCACGTTGTCCTCGTCAAGACCTGGAGCAGCTGCCAGGGGCTTATCAGGAGGAAAGTCCGCCCGTGGTCATGCCCGTCACTGTGTGGCCCTGACACTGACACTGGCAGCCCTGGTCCACGCCAGTGGCTTTCTTCACACGTGTGTGGCCGTGGGCTGCATTCGAGGGGCTAAGTTGCCTGGGGGCCGCTGGGCTCTCTTGGCCTTCCTCACCCTCTGCCCTGTGCCTTGCTGGAGGCCGAGCATGGGTGTCCTGTGCCCTGAGTGGCTTGCTGTGGACTAGGACACACATACTTGGTGCCAAAACTATTTTTAGAACAGGGGCACACGGGATGGAAGACAGCCCCTCCCGCCAATAAAGTTCAGAGTTACAATCTTGGACTTTGTGACATCAGATGACTCCTGCCACTCAGACCTGCCGTGCTGACTTCCTGCTTCCTGGTTACAAGGCAGGACCGGTGTCCCCACAGCTGAGCACCGGCCCTGGAGCCTCCTGGACAGAAGGGTGGGAGGCTGGGCTCCACTGGGCCTGAGCGCCTCCTCCTTTGCTGCCTGCATGGGGAGCTCCCAGGGCCAGGAGTACGGCACCTGCCCGCCACTGCCTCCTGCCCGCTCAAGTTTAACTCATGGACCCATCCTAGAGGGGAAAGGGCCCCCTGAGGGTGCACCTGGAACCCTAGGCAGAAGGAAGAGCAAGTGTGGGGCTCAGGAGGTGGAGGGGGTGCTCCAGGGACCTCCAAGGTGTCAGGAGGACTTTGGCAGACAAGGGTCTCCCCCTGCACCCCCTGGCCCTGGGAGCAGCCTGGGAAGGGGTGGGGTCAGCCATGGACCACTGCTCCCGTGGCCCCCACCCCAAACCCCAGGACCCGCTAAGCAGGCGGAGGGAAACTCTACCTTCCAATGGAGCTCAGTATTTCAAAGACCAGATGCTAGAATCACTGAAATGGGCTCCTAGCCCCCGAGACGACAGAAGCAGGAGCCCCTCTTTCTTGTCCATACTCCCCAGTGGCCTTGGTGTCTGCAGGCTGAGCTGCAATGCCACGAGGCCCTGGCTGGACAGTTCAGTCCAGCAGCTCACAGCCCCAGGGGCTGGGAAGGGGCCGGGCTCTTACTCTGGGGGCAGTGAGCTGCCCAGGGTCAGGGCTGCTCAGACCCGACATCAGAGAAGGAGGCAAGTGTGGGGTGCAGCAGCTGGTGTCTGCAGCCTGGGGTCAAGGTCCGCCCACAGGGTCTGAACCGAGACACAGCGGCTGTCAGGTGGTCAGAGGCTTACGGACGGGGCCTGGCTGGGGGCAGGGCTGACAAGGCAGACGGGGCTCCAGCACCCTCAGCAGACTGGCCTGTGCTGGGGACCCATGGGGGCAGCTTTGGGGTGGGGTGGGGATGTGTGCTGCCCCCCCCCCCCCGCCCACAGGCAAATCGGCCCAGGGCAGCCAGACCCACGCGTGGTCCAGCCTGCCGTGTGTGGTGCCGCCAGTGCAGGTGAATCCAAGCTCTCCGGAGGCTCAGGCACCAGGTGGAGGAAGCCTGCTCTGCCCACACCTGCACGGTGAGCCAGGGCCTGGCCCTCAGCTGTCGTGTCCTGCCTCCTGCCAACCTGAGCACAGGAACCCCCACCAAGGTAACACGCAGATACCGCTCATTAGGGCTCGTCGGCGGGAAGCACACGATGGGTAGTTTTCCGTTTATCACAATGAATGGATGTCCATCTTATGATGACTTTAATTTTGCTAATAATGGTCTTGTCTGTGGACTGGCTACAGTTCACACAAGACACCTCATTACAATTACGACTCTGACAGTCTGGCTAAGTTCAGGTGACCAAAGTGAGCCAGCAAGCAGACCCTAAAATCATCAATGCCCCTGTGAAGAGCTTTGGGGGCCATGAGATATATCACGCTGTCTGTGTTTGGGAGATAACTGCCCATTGGCAACTCTCTGAGGAAAAGCCCCTTCACTGTGTGCCCTGGAGAGAGGGGTCTGCGCGGAGGCCGGCTGAGTGTCAGGGAGGGCCAGGCTCCTGCTTTCATGGAGGATAAACTGGGTTCCTCCTCCCAAAAAGCTCCAGAGACATTTCAGCTCAGTGCAGGGTCTTCTGGGGTGTGGGAGCGCCCGCCAGTCCCAAAGGAGAGGCGCCTGGCCCGGGGTGTGGGGGCTTCCTGGAGCAGGTGACATTGGAGTAAGATCTGAGGGTGGGCTTTTCAGGTGAAGACGAGAGAAGAAGTTGCCTTGGCAACCTAGTGACTGTAAACAATTCGCTCCCCTTCTGCACTGTCCCCATGGGCAGAGGAACGAGTATTCCAGGTGCCTAGGCAGCAGTCACACAAGCCCAGTGGAAGAACCCACTTCCCACGGGCCTGCAGTGCCACCTGTGTGTTGCCCCAGTCCCTCCATAAACTCGGGGTCACCCCCAGACATTTTGTCCTCGTTCCTTGACCTACTTCACATCAGTCTGGTACCCATCACTTTCCTCAAATTCTGCCGCTAAAATGGTCATTTATGGGAGCCCAACAAGTAAACATTTATTAAAAAGCAAGGCTACAATCTTGCTATATTTATCCACTTATCCAGCTGGCCTGTCAGATCTTGGCCTCTCCCCCTGCAGGTGTTCCCGGGGGGAGCCCTCGGGCTCAGACAGGCAGGCTTGTCTGGGAGAGGTCAGCAGTGTCCAGTCCCCGCCCACTGACCTCCTTTGAGGGTCGTGATAGAATAGAGCTGAGAGGAGCCTTGGTGGCCTTACCCCCTCCTCATTCTAACGCAAAGGACACTTCTCAGTCCGCACTGAGGTTGTGGCCAATCTCACGCTGCTGGGGCCTCTTCTCCCAGCCACAGGGTGAGACTGTGGGGTGCGTGTCACAGAGACACACACACGCTTTGCTCTCACATCAGGCCAGGAGCTTCTTTTAATCTGGGAACTCCGCTGTTAGAAATCTAACCTGAAGAAATCACGAGTTGCAAAGACAAACTTTGGTACATAAAATATGCTTTAGTAAGGAAGACGTGGAAACAACATAAACAAGGGAACTGATGAAATAAATTATAGTGTATTCAAAAGATGGATGGTGTAATTCCTGTAAAATTCCAAAGAATTTTTTTTTAAATAATTTATTTATTTTATTTATTTTATTTTTATTGGGGAAGGGGAACAGGACTTTATTGGGGGAACAGTGTGTACTTCCAGGCCTTTTTTCCAAGTCAAGTTGTTGTCCTTTCAGTCTTAGTTGTGGAGGACGCAGCTCAGCTCCAGGTCCAGTTCCTGTTTCTAGTTGCAGGGGAGCCCACCGTCCCTTGGGGAACTCGAACCGGCAACCTTGTGGTTGAGAGGACGCACTCCAACCAACTGAGCCATCTGGGAGCTCAGTGGCAGCTCAGCTCAAGGTGCCGTGTTCAATCTTAGTTGCAGGGGGTGCAGCCCACCATCCCTTGCGGGACTCGAGGAATCAAACTTGCAACCTTGTGGTTGAGAGCCCACTGGCCCATGTGGGAATCGAACTGGCAGCCTTCGGAGTTAGGAGCACGGAGCTCCAACCGCCTGAGCCACCGGGCTGGCCCCAAGGAATTTTAACGACAAGGGAAAACATTCACTGTGTGGAGAAGGAGAAGAAAACATCAGGATCCACACATGTAAATCATGATTGTAACTATAAGAGAGAAATATCACAGATGGACAGGCTGCAGAAATGGCTGGACGGAAATGCAGTTAGGTCGCAACAATGTTCTAGATAGGATTTGGGATGGGTTTTACCCATTAACTTCTACTTTTCTATATCTTCCACTTTGTTTTTACAGTAAACACACACAGCTTACAAATAAAAAAGTTATTTAAAAAGTTGACTGACTTCCTCTTCCAGCTAAGATGGAATGACTGGGACCAGATCGACCACCTGCCTGAGAAAAACGGAAATAGGAATAATGTATGAAACAAAGGTTTTGGGGATATTGGCCATCAGGTCACCCAGACAGTGACCCTTAAGAGACTGGAAACAAATTGACAATGTCTCATGGAATTCTAATGTCTGTGGAACAAGCAACTGCTGTGAGGCCTTAGCTGGTGGGCACCACTGAAAGGCAGAGTACGATCAACTAAGGGTGCATCACAAACCCCAACGCAACCATGGAAACACGACAGACACACAGCCCACAACAGCCAAAACCCAACAGAGGAGATTAAGCGGAATCATAAAACGGACTCAGTCTGAACCTCGCTCCTGCACTTCTCTGGCGGGGTTCTCGCCGCTCTGCTCACTGGACTCCGACCTCCTACAGGAATTCTGATTAAGTAGGAGAGAAACCCGTGAGGACGAGCAAACCAAGCACATACACTCCCAAGATAAATGGAAGTGACCAGGGCAGCAAGGCTGCTTCCGTGCTATGGACTGAAAAGCAGAAGAGAAGCGACAGCAAAGGAAGGGGCCTCTGCAGATGGTGGCCCCAGCGGGGAAGTGACGGCCTGCCACCTGCTGGAGAGTTGCTGCCTCCCCGAGCCACAGCTGTGGTCAAGGCTGGCTAAAGGAGCTGTGGGTTTCGGCACAACGCCCAGTGGTTATGACCCAGCTAAGATGCCAGACCACACGCAAGGCTGTTGAAACCACGCTCCATAGTGTCACCAGAGGAAGGGACAGAGCTTAACGTCTCCGTGGTCAGCCTCACCTCTGCCCTGCGCCCCACACTGCCCAGGCCATCCAGTCTATACAACCACTGATACTGTACAAACCACACACACTGCTGGACCGCCCACACTGCTCAGGCCCCCACACTGCACAGACCCCCACACTGCAGACCCCACATAGCACAGACCCCCCACACTGCACAGTCCCCCCCACACTGCACAGACCCCCACACTGCACAGACCCCCACACTGCACAGACCCCCACACTGCACAGACCCCACACTGCAGACCCCACATAGCACAGACCCCCACACTGCACAGACCCCCCCACTGCACAGATCCCCCACACTGCACAGACCCCCCACACTGCACAGGCCCCCACACTGCAGACCCCACATAGCACAGACCCCCACACTGCACAGACCCCCACACTGCACAGACCCCACACACTGCACAGACCCCCACACACACGGCACAGACCCCCACACTGCACAGATGCCCCCACATGGCACAGATGCCCCCATACTGCACAGACCCCCACACACACAGCACAGACCCCTCACTGCACAGACCCCTCACTGCACAGACCCCACACCACTGACCCCACATAGCACAGACCCCACACACACGGCACAGACCCCACACTGCACAGATGCCCCCACATAGCACAGACCCCACACACACGGCACAGACCCCCACACTGCACAGATGCCCCCACATGTCACAGACCACCCACACTGCACAGACCCCCACACTGCACAGACCCCACACTGCACAGATGCCCCCATACTGCACAGACCCCCACACACACACGGCACAGACCCCTCACTGCACAGATGCCCCCCACATGGCACAGACCACCCACACTGCACAGACCCCACACTGTGCAGACCCCTCACTGCACACATGCCCCCCCATACTGCACAGACCCCCACACTGCAGAGACCTCACACTGCACAGACACCCCCGCCCCCATTGCTCAGGGTCTCAATGTATCTGCCCCCTAGGAAAATAACAACAGCTGACACTGTGGGGAGGTGGTCACGTGCCAAGCAGGCTCTCTGCGCACGGTGTCCACTCACTGTCATCGCATCCCGTGAGGTAGGTGCCATTACTGTCCTGTTTTAAGGCAGGGAGTCACAGCTCTGTGCCACCTCTCTGATGGGCAGTCCTTTCCAAAGCAGTGGATGTGGGGTGATCCCAGGAGGGTCTTCTGGGTCCCTGATGTCATTAAGGAGAGACAGGCCCCAAGCTCTTGCTGGATAGACACCCCCAGTCTGGGGCACAGCTGGGCGGGGGCATCTTCAGCAACAGGGTAACCCCATGTCTAGACAAGAGCATTGCTTTCCACATATTAACTGTAATTAACTGACTAAATGCACACAAGTCTGCTAAAACAAAAGCAAAGTAAGAGCCATGTGGCCTGGGGGTAGGTGAGGGGTGCCATAAACCAGATGAAACAACTCAAAGGATAGATTTAACAGCAAGTTAGTTTCAAATTTTCAAAACTGCTCTTCAAGAAAACACACCTTTAATCCAAAGTTATCAACTAGGAGAAGGTCACAAAAGGGGCAAAAGACTTGTATCCAGAAAAACAGAACTCCTGTAAGTCAAGGTGACAGAGACAAGTCATCCAAAGGTTTTGTTTGAAGTAAGGTCCAGTTTTATTATTTGCTTCTTCCTGAGCCCATGCCATGCCGCCTTAGTGACTGATTTTATAAGAAATCGTGCTAGCTGGTGTGGCATGTCCTCCTGACCTTGACACTATGGGCCAGGAGAAAACTGAGTGACATCTTACAAGTGGTGAAAGAAAGGAAACCCTCCGGCCTGGGGTTGTGTACTCCCTGGAAACCATCGGCGTCAAAGCAGAATAGTGGAGCTTCCAGATCAGCCAACGCACAGCTGCACCACACACAGCACAGAAGGCTCCTCGGGCCGAGGGAACCAGTCCCAGATTGGAGGAGACGAGGAACACAACCAGAGCGGGAACGTGCGAGAGAGCGGCACCCAGCCTGCGGTGTGGACCTGGCCTCTCTGAGCGCTGGACGGGAGAAGGGTGCAGCTGGGACGGGCGGAGATGTGCGTGTGGGGCTCATACGTGTGGCTCCAGGTCTCAGGACTGCTGTTCACCGGCTGCTGGGATGGGTCCATCCCGCATTTCTCAGCCTTAGCATTGTTGACATTCTCCCCACAATTTTTTTATTGTGGGAAACTATACAAAACGTAAAACGGACTGCCTTTACCATATTTAAGAGCACAGCTCAGTGGGTTTCGGAGCTCTCACACTGCTGTGCAGCCATCACCACCATCCATCCCCAGAACTTTCCAGCTTCCGAACCCAAACCTCTGTCCCCATTAGACACTCACTGCCCACCCCTCCCCCAGCCCCTGGCACCACCATCCACTTCCTGTCTCTATGAATCTGACTCCTAGGGAAGGGACATCAGTGATGTCACAAAGTATTCGTCCTTTTGTGACTGACTTGTCTTTCTCAGCATAAAGTCATCAAGATTTTATTCATGGTGTAGCCTGCGTCAGAATTTCCTTCTCTTTGAAGGCTGAATAATATTTCATCATGTACAGACCACGTTTGCGTATCTGCTTCCACGTTGTAGCCGTTGTGAGCGACGCTGCTGTGAACGCGCCTGCACAAACCTCTCTTTGAGGCCCTGCTTTCCGTTCTTTTGAGAACAAACCCAGAATTGGGATGGTTGGATCATAGGGTAGTTCTGTCTTTATCTTTTATTCTTAGGAACTTCCCCAGCTCTCCACAGTGGCTGCACCATTTAATATTCCCAACAGTGCATGAGGGTTCCAAATTCTCCACATTCTTGACAATACCTGCAATTTTCTTTAAAGAAAAAAAAAAAGAAACCTTCCAAATGGGTGTGTTAATTGGACAAAAATAATCTTTTAGATAGTTCATCAGAAAGAGGGTTTATTCAGGAAAAGAAAACAAAACCACCACAGCAGTGTGGGAACATGCACTTTCCGGGAGGCCACCCACGTGCAAAAGCGATCTCGCTAGATTTCGCCCTTACATGCACCCCGCAGGAAGCTGGAATCATAAAGTTTAACAGGAAGTCGGGACTAGACAGTAACAGGAAGCCCAGCTCCATTTCCTTAAAGTGCAGGTTCACTTTTATCAGGTGTGAGGTGGTGTCTCCTTGTAGTTTTGATTGGCATTTCCCTGATGGTTAGTGATGGTGAGAATCTTTTCATGTCGTTATTGACCATTGTCATTGACTTTCCTTGGGAGAAATATCTATTCAAGTTATTTGCCCATTTTTAAATTGGGTTGTTTTGCCATTGTTGAGTTTTAGGACTTCTCTCTGTATTAAATAATCCAGCCCTGCTGACACCTTGGTCTTGGACTTGTAGCCTCCAGAACTGTGAGAACACAAGTTTCTGTTGTTTAAGCCCCAGCCTGTGGCATTTGTCCTCGTGGCTGCCACAGACCAAGACTGTAGGAGAACGTGCCCTGCTGGGTGTCCAGACTAAGAAAACCAGAGCAGTTAAGAGTCCGGTTCTGGCAAGAGGTTGAATGGGAGGGAATGGAGAGCCCAGGAGAGTGTGTGTGTATGGACACTTGACTTGTGACAAAGGTGCATTGCTGGCCAGTGGAAAAAGGATGATTTTTGTAAGTAAAATGTGTTGGGACAAGTGAGTGTCTGTGTGGAAACCAACCAACCAACAAACTAGGCATCCATTTGGAAAGATTTCTTAAGTAGGACACAAAATAAATTAACCATCAAATATAGATACATTTGTCGACATTGAAAGTAAGAACTCCCATTCATTCAAAAGACATGAATTGAAGACAGGAAAAGGCAAGGAGAGTTGGAAAAGATACATGATTATACTTGAGTGACAAAGGTTAGTCTCCCAGTTATGTAAGGAGCTCCCAAAAAACGAAACAAGTGGACAACAGACTCAACAGATGTCACCGTAAAGGAAATCCAAGTAGCAGGTAAATATATGAATCAGTTCACCAGTCATCAGGGAAATGCAAAGAAAACCAGAAATTAGAACCTAAACTGCTACAATTCAGAGGTTTGATAGCAGCAGCTGTGGGACATGAAACATGGGACGTCCCCACTGACAGTGGGACTACTCTAGCTAGGGGCAGCTGCCAAAGTTCACCAGCCCACGGCCCCTATGTTTTTGCAGCAAAACTCATGCACATTCACAGCAAGAATGATGACTGCAAGAGGACCCCTGGGGACAGTCCCTGGAGACAAGGGACCTCCACTGGGTGCCGCTGGCGCCCACACACACCTGCCAGAGGGACCTCTCCCTGCGACGCCTGGGAAGCGCCGTCCCTGAAGCCCTGAAGCCCTTTTTCCAGGCACCAGAGGGACTTGCACACAGCACAGCGGCCAGAAACACCTTCAAGTCACCATCTCCGAAAAGCAGTGACACAGGCGGAGGTTTGTTCATGCCACGCCCTTCTGGGGTGCGTTGTCAGGATAGCCACACCTGTGCACACAGCCTGTGCGGGCACGCCCGACAATCCCCCAGACATTGCTAGATTGTCACCCGGATTCCCCCACACACACAGTGAGGAGGAGGACGGCACCCACCACCTCCCCATCCCCAGCCTCGCAGCCTGTCCTCTCTGCCCCAACATCCAGGGCCAGCACTGCCAAGCCCGCTGTCTCCATCCTTGGCCACCATCATGAGCTCCAACTCCTGGACCAAAGTTGTTCAGGTCGCGGGCTCTCCGCACTCCGTCAGCACCTGCAGCACCAACGCCTGTTTCCTGGGCTCCTCTGAGCCACCCTGAACTCCCAGCTCACGCTGCAAGAGGAAGAAAGGCTGCCAAATACGAGGACACCCTCTTGTATCAGAACCCGAGCCTGCTCCTCGAGGGACGTCCACGGGCTCCACCTGCAGCCCACACAGAAGCCTCAGCAAAGCTGGCCTCTCGCTCACTGTTCTGCTCCCAGGGAGTCCCGGGGCCATTGGAAAGTTCACGTGTAATTAAGCAGTTATCCCGCCCCGGCCCCCCATAACACTGGAAACTCCCTGGTTCCCAAAGGATGGTGAGAAACCCCAGGATTCAGATACCACTACTTGGGCACTTGAATCCGAATCCACTATCCCTGTGTGACACCCTTGGGACAGGTGGCTTGGGGGTGCAGACCTTTTCAGGGCTGGGAAATGAGAGTGGTACATTACTGTGAGGCCATGACACAGCCCTACAGCAGCTGAAGCAAACATGCTTGTGACCATTCCCAGGGAGAACCGAGGACCACAGAGTTCAGGCCACACTGCACCAGACCTCCATCCGTGCTCCTGGGTTTCAGAACGGCGGATGAGGAATGGCTGTCTGAACGGGGCTTCTCTGAGCAGCGGATGAAATGCTCCTGGCCTGCTGCCTGTGGGGTGCTCCTCCACCTCACAAGCCTGCAGTGGGCAGATCAGCCCCGAAGACAGACAGTCCTTGGTCCTTCCAGGCTCTCGCTGGAGAAACGGGGATGCGTTCCAGCTGCACCCCAGCCAGGTGGGACCCACCTTCTGTCTGCTGACAGCCCTGCAGGATTGGCACAATGTCCTTTGTAGGTGTCTCTTCAATTAACAAAGTATCTCCCTTCATTTCCTCATGGGGCTGTGCCTGGGCAGGACTCTGCTGGCTGAGGGTCAGCCAGTTCTACCCTCTGGAAGAACATGTGGTCACTGACGGCTGAGCAGGGCTCAGAACCGCCCCTCGGCCTCCAGCCCCATCCTTTCTGCTGCAGGTGCACACACTCGTGGCTGACCAGTCCGATGCAGGGACCAGGAGTGTTATGGTCAAGCCAACTGTGTTTGTGAAGAGGTCACTAACATCAGACACAATGGGATACGCTCACTGCCTTTCTTCTCTCAATCTATCCCCCACTGGGGAGTCAGTTTTTAATTCAATTTGATGCTACAGCCCCAAAATCCAACTTACCTGACAGCTGAGTTATTTGTACCACGCAATTTACCAAGAGCTGCATGCTTTGTAAGGAACCAACACTCACAAATTCACAATTTGAAATGTGCGAAATTGCTGGTTGACATTAATCTTTTCACACTCGATATAAAAAAGCTAAACAAATATACCAAGAGTTGACCCCTGTGCAAGGAGCACGGCCTTCTCCGCTCACATTTCTGCACAGACACTTGGAGGCCAGGCATGCAGGCCTTGGACCCCGGCCACCGAGGGGCTCCCCCGGACAGTGGCACTGGCCCGACAGCGCCTGTGTGCATTTGGATGGCATTTCACCCCAAGGAGCCCCCGAAGGCCCGCCCAACAGGCTCCACACCGCGGTCTCATCCTCACCCCACTGGGCAGGCGCGGGACTGAGACAGCTGGAGAGGGTGTCAGGGCCCCGGAGCCCAGGAGATGGGACGGGGAGTGACCAGTGCTGTCAGCCGCTCGCCCAGGCCTGGGAGGCCAGTTTGCTGCTTGCAGAACATTTATAAGGCACGAGGAGTCATGAAACGAAACCAGAAAGGCCCAGCAGACTGAACAGCACACAACGCTTCTAGAAGCTTGTTCTGCGAACACAGTGGAAACACTCAAACCGACGCAGTGCACTTACCCACAAGAGATGAAAGGGCCACGAGGGTCCACAGGACAGTGAGGAAGTGGCTGTGTGGAGAACCACTGCAGGCTGGCTGCAGGGACCACCGCTGTCCTGAGGGGAGAGGGGCGTGGAGTGGGTGCTGGCCCCAGGGCTGCAGCCGACGAGGGCCCACGGATGGATGGTGCCTGTCAGCCAGGCCAGCAGTGAAAAGGCACACAGGCCAGAGCCCCGTGCCCACGTGCTGGGTGTTGGGTACCGTCCTCCCAGCCAGGCTCCAAATAGCCACCGCAGGTTTTCACACCTGGCGGCAACCCAGTCAATTCAGGGAATGGCCCAGCTGGCCTCTGGCGGCACACTGGCCCCCCTTCCTTCCAGCCGCCTCATCCTGAAGCTGAGGCCACGATGCCCTCCACCTCACACCACTTCCCCTTCACTGCCCACAAGCCAGGGCAACCCCATGACCCCAGGTCACCTCCAGATCAGCCCCCAGTTCTTTCCTTGCTCAGTGGGCCTTCCTTGGAGCTGGCTCTCCTCACAGGAGTTCAAAGCCTTTGCCGGGATGGGGCACCCATTTCCCTGGGCCGGGAAGATAAGGGGCTGCTGGTCCCCATGAGATTATGTTCTGCCTGTCAGGCCAAATCAAAACAGATGAAGAAACAGGGTTTAATTGGTTCTTTATCAGGTGTTTCCGTCTCTGTTTGGAATATCGCTGTGGGATGGAAAAAGGCTCACACCTGAAAGCCTTACCTGCAAATGCAGTGCCAGCAATGCAGTTCCCGTGTGGGGTCTGCTATGGGGCGTACACCTCACAAAGGTCACCCACCTCCCGTGGGGTTCCTCGCAGGACAGCGGCCCCTTCCGCCAAGGCCGGGTCAGGCTCACTGGGCCTTCATCTCAGCTGCTGCCACTCAACTGAGCCCAGGTGACCTCACTCACTGCAAGTGAAGAGCCCGTGTGGGATGGGGGGGGGGCGTCCTGCCTGCCAGTATTCTGTGACTAACAGAAGAGTCACAGCAGACGGATCTTCCAGCACAGCTGCTGTCTGGGTAGGGACACAAAAGCCGGGGGCTTCCTTCTGTGCCCTCCTCCCAGAATCCCTCTCAACCTCTTCTAGGAGACGCTTCTCCTCCTCTGTAACACTTTCTTCATCCTAAAGGTGCTGACACTACCCAGCCTTAAATGGTCTTTATTCCTCCCTCAAGACGAATGGCTGTTCCAGCTCCCCTGGAAACCGCTGAGCAGAAGTATTAGGTCAGCTGTGTTTTAGATCTGGCGTCTTTGGTCATATGAACAGGCAGGGTATGTCCCTAACTGAGCATGTGGCATTGGGAAAGGGACACCTTTGCATGTGGCATTGGGAAAGGGACACCGAGCCCTGGGGTCTGCTGGCCTGGAGTTGGGGGGTCTGCCCAACTCAGCCTCTTCGGTCCAGAGAGGCATCTCTCTCCTTGGCTGTAAGTTGCCTCCAGCAGCTCCCTTCACCACTTCTGTTTCAAAGGGAAACAAAAGAACCAGTTTTCAAGTGTCCCATCTGAGGAGAGAGGATTACGACTGGATGTCACAAGGTCTTCAAAGGAAGATGCCGAGAGCAGCCAGAGTCCCTCCTCCTTCTGGGCTGGGCTCCAGGCTGTGGGGACGCTCCTGTGTGCCTGCCCACCAGGACGCAGCCGCACTCAGGGCCCACACCATCCAGTCCATTAAAAGCCTTCCCTTCGGCAGAGACAGGAGGATGGGTGGGAACTCATCCACATTTCTCAGCATTGTCTCATGCTGGGAATAAAGGGACAGGGAGCCCCAGTT